>NC_137830.1:7228218-7468218 GCF_963921795.1 Nannobrachium achirus
TATATAAAAGTCGCTCCGAGTCGCTCGGCACCAAACGCCATAGTGAACTAGTCGCTCGTAAAGTCGCCCGGCGCTAACTGAGTTAAAGGTTGGATGAGTGATTTCACTTAGGTTTCAGTTTTCATGTGGGTGACATGTAGGTGAGCTTGTAGATCTGCTGTTTTCAGCAAGTGACCAAGTGTAGAATCAGCCGTTATGACATCGTCAAGGCACCGCCAACGTCCATTTTACACCCCCTAGTGGACATAACTCGGCACTCCACACAGGAGATGTGGAGTGAAAGTGGTCAAATTCAGTGGCAGACAACTGTAGACTAAATCAAAAACATTTCAATTTTACACAAAAGACTATATTACAACCAGGGTTGTGCAGACAAGGCAGGGGCTGAAATGTATAAATGGGCCTTTTGTTGAAAATAGCAGACCTCCAAGCTCACAACGCGTCGCAGCACGACGCGTTGTGAGCTTGGAGGTTGGCTATTCTCGGTACTTGATAATACTAAACATAATCAAGTCAATACTGGAGATGTGGCGTAACGTCATGGATTTCTACACAGAGAGGGCAATTCTTTCAACATAAGATGCTGCATTCAAGTTCAGGAGAGTTTGGACAAGGCAATTCTCTTTAATGCTGCCTTCAGGTATGGCATGGAAAGAGGGCATTTGCATTTATTTCACCATAGTACAAACTGCATTCATGGTCTGGAGAGGGCACTTTTTACAGACGGGTGTAAGGGCAGGGGCTCAAGCCCCATTTGATGTCTATGTGTGCACATGCCTGATTACAGCAAAATCTAATTCAACCCTGCTGTGTTCGCCAGGATGCGCATCGCTCTGACAGACTACAGCTCATTGGACGAGGTGCTAGCCGCCGTCAGGGACCTCCCCTATGAGGGCGGGGCCAGCAGGACGGGTGACGCTCTCCAGTACCTGGTCGACTACGTCTTCAGTCCCGCCATCACCCGAGACCACACCCCTAAGGTATGACATCACCAGAGACCACACCCCTAAGGTATGACATCACCAGAGACCACACCCCTAAGGTAACGTCTTACAATTTACAATTTATAATTTATTTACAATAAGCAAGGTAACAAATCAATACCAGTAAGACTCCCTAATCGGGAAATAAGCGACCGTCAAGTCACATGTATACACAAATAGGCCTGTAAGTAGACAAACTGTGTAACGCTTTGCGTGATTTTAGGGCAAAATCTGTAGGAGCAGTGTCCAAAAATGTGTTTGAAAAAATCAGGCTGATGGTGGCACTATATGGGACAGATCCATGTTGATGACAGGACTCTAGACATACTGTGTACCGCTTTGTATGATTTTAGGGCAAAATCTGTAGGAGCAGTGTCCAAAAATGTGTTTTGCAAAAATGGGCCTGATTTGCGCTAAATGGGACAGATCCATGTTGATGACATGACTGTAGACATACTGTGTACCGCTTTGAACAGACTGGCTGACTGACAGCCGGTGGAGGTTTTGATAGTAACTGCGACCTGACGGTCGCCATAACAGATCTACAAGCTCGCAGCGCGTATATCTGCTATTTTTAAATAGTTAAAGCACAAAATAATGCATAATAATGCGTTCCCAGTCAAAATGGGTTAAACCCCCTCCCCATATGAAGAACATTCATGGGGAGCCCGCAGTGAATCCTTGTACCCAGGCCCCAGAATTTGGTTCAACACCCCTGTGAGAAGTTAACTCCAGGCAGCTCCCAGGTGTGAGTGTGTGCACGCACGCGCGCATGTGCGTGCGTGCACACACTCACATGCACGCGTGTGTGCGCGAGAGCGACCATGTGTAGGCAGTGGAACGAAGATCATCACGGACACATATTGAATTCCACCTCCATTAACAGTCACAACACAACGCGCTGAACGTTGAGTGAATATTGAAGCTTCCTGATGGTGCGTCTCCACTCCATTGATCGCAGGCTGAACTCCCATTGAACCGATAACACCTCACCTAAGGCGCATAATCTTCATTCCCCGCATTAATTATGCATGAATGAAACGACGAGGTAAAACATGTCAAAAAAAGAGCCTGTCTTCACGGCAGAAATGTAATGAAATCCTAGTGTTGATTTAAAGGAGTAGTTCACCCCCAAAATGATTTTTTTTTCCTGTTGATTAGTCATACCATGGAGACTAGAGTTCAATAATATTTTCGCATTCCTAAGACAAAAATTTGATTTGAGTAAATTTACCCCCATTGATTCCGGAACGAATGGGGGTAAATTTATTGTTATCACATTTTTGTCTTAGGAATGCGACAAAAAACTAAAAAATATTATTGAACTCTAGTCTCCATGGCGTGACTAATCAATAGAAAAAAAGTCATTTTGGGGGTGAACTACTCCTTTAAAGGCATGTAACTTTACCCTATGTTTAGGGTTACTGCCCTCACAGTTTTCTTGGCGCACACGTCAAGCCATATGTCAAATCCATCCGACTCAGAGATATCCTGAATACTTTAATTAATATATAAATGTATTAGTTGGCCTACTCTTCCCACAGTTTCAGTGGCACACATTCAATATGTGAAATCCATTATTAGTGAATACAAATTACTAGGAGTGTAACGATACATTTTAATAGCGATACGATACATATCACGATACATGGTTGACGATACGATACATGGACGATATTGGTTCATTCATGGCGATAGGATTCAATGATTTAAAATCGATATAGTAACTATTTAGCAAAGACATTAAATCTATGTGAAAAGTGCAGGTTTTTAAGGGAAACATGTATTATTAAAGGGTATAAATAAGTAAACACAGTGATTATCTGGCAAATACCCATGTATTTGCCAGATAATCATTTGAACACAAATGGACAAACCCACACCTTGACATGAACCCAGAGATTACACACATTTATCGATAGACCATATGGCTATATGGAAAGGAAAAGTAATTTAACCCATCTTTTAAATGTTTTCTTCTTAAAAATGCTAAATATAATGCACAAGTAGGTAGTATCGATACAATCGATTATTTGCACTACCGATTCGATATGATACAAAATCAAACGATACGATTCGATTTTAGCTGTTTTCATTTCGATATACTTCGATTTTTTTAATTAAAAACAATATTTCGATGCAGTTACTATATCGTTACACCCCTACAAATTATCCATTGTTGCAATGGAGAGTTAATTGCACAGTTGGGAAGCCAGAAGGGAGAGTCTGGGACATGTTTTAGCGAAGGTTCTGTCAGCTTCCCTGTGTTAGCTGTTCTCAGTGATCAGCTAACACACTTGTAGATCAGCTTTTTTCCACTGAGTTCCTGCATAACACCGGGGTACAGGAGATGGTGATTGGTGATGTGATATAAAACAATGAAAAGACCAAATGAGGAACTAGCCCCATATAGAACCTCACCCTCCGCTGCATACTGTTGTGCTCCGAGATGAGGTCCTACGGGGATTTCACCGGGCTGGGGTAGAACGCCTCCACGCCGAGGTAGATCACCCTTTTCCCCAAATTGTATCCAAAAAAGTAAAGGTAGCTCCACGCTCCCAGACTGTGGTTTCCTATCCCAGGGTACATAAAACATGCACTACGGCATGAAACAACCGCTTAAATCGCTAGTTTTGTAATGTTTTCCCATTCAACCGGAACTCCCCCGGCGGCAGTTGCCAGTACTGCTTCTTATTCTGCTACAATGGGAAGAGAGCATCACTGGCACCTGCCGCCGGGGGCTTTTCCGAATTTAATGAGACTAAATGGGCGATTTAAACCGTTTTCCCAACGCCGTCGTGCATGTTTTATGTACCGCGGGATGGAAAATCATAGTCTGGGAGCAACTACCTTTACTTTTTGAGCGGTGGTCACACCGTCTCCATAGCGTGGCCGTGTGTGTAGGTATGTATGTTTGTATGTGGGTGGTAGCCTCAAGCCTGTGGTGTAGTACCTTTTATGACCACACATGTTAAGGGAGGGGCGCTGTTTTCAGGCCAGGCCAGGCACACACACACGCGCGCACACACACACACACACACACAGGGGGGAAGGGGGGAGGGGTTGGTGGGTAAGAGGGTGCTGTTGAGACTAGCCTGGGGGGGGGGGGGGCGGGGGGGGAGGTGACAGAATTCATAGATCTAGAACACATCGAATTCATAGATATAGAACACAGAATATGTACAGTACAGTACAGTTAGGTACAGTAGAGTACAGTATACAGTACAGTTAGGTACAGTATACAGTACAGTAAAGTACAGTAAGGTAATACGCAGTTATTAAGCACGCCCGAGTTTTTTTTTTCCAAATCTTTTTTTTTTTCAAAAACTTTTTTTTTTCAAAAAACTTTTTTTTCCAAAACTTTTTTTTTTCAAAAAAACTTTTTTTTTCCATTTTTTTTATTATTTTTTTTTTTTAACTTTTTTTTTTCAAAAAACTTTTTTTTTTCAAAAAACTTTTTTTTTTCAAAAAACTTTTTTTTTTCAAAAAACTTTTTTTTTTCAAAAAACTTTTGCGGCCCGAGGGGAAGGGGGGAGGGGGTTGGTGGCTCAGTTCACACGGGTGTGATTTTTGGATACAATGTTGGGAAAAGGGTGATCTACCTCGGTGTGGAGGCATTGATCCCCTGTATTCCCTGTAGGACCTCATCTCGGAGCACAACAGTATGCAGCGGAGGGTGAGGTTCTATATGGGGCTATTGAGGGACATACTCTTCAGGGGTAGGGAACCTCAGCTTCTTGAATTAAAGAGTATAGGCCTACTCCTCTATGACATTAAGTGGTTAAAGAGGTTAAACTGATTTTGACGCTACAGTAGCTTATATATTAACTGATTTTGCTGAGGACCCCCTGGAACCTCCCCCCGATGGATGGACCCAGGGCAGGGAGGTCATGAAGGCCATGGCCGTTGTTGCCCCTGAGTTTGGCCTTGTGCCCCTCAAAACAATGGCATGACCTGAGGCCACAGTGCCCTTAATGCCCCAGCTGACTGTACCACTTTCTCCCCTGTCTCTGTCTTGTCAATATGCAGACACCAGTGTCTTGTTGAGTATCCATTTTTAAACCAATCCAGTATCTTTGATTGGTGCAGGGCTGAGCATGGATAAGATTACAAATACCATTTCTTTCTTTCACAGCAGATAGTC
This sequence comes from Nannobrachium achirus, assembly GCF_963921795.1. Lineage (NCBI taxonomy): Eukaryota > Metazoa > Chordata > Actinopteri > Myctophiformes > Myctophidae > Nannobrachium > Nannobrachium achirus. The sequence continues at coordinate 7,233,346 of NC_137830.1, forward strand.
TACATATTACCTTTTAAATCTTCCTTAACCCTTAAATTCAATTAATTCTTTCAATGGACTAAAATCTTGTTTTATTTGATGGCCTTCCTGCCCTGGCATTTGGCCTTTGTGCCCTCAAAACAATGGACAACCCCAAAGGCCAAGTGGCCTTGCCCCTAAAATGACAACATTCCAGGCCTGGATGGGACCCCACACTTTTAACTCTTTTACTGCTTTATTTATTATTTATTTATTTGTGGCACTGCCATCAAAGTATAGCTTAAAAGTAGCTTACCTTTGTGACGTTATAAAAAATTATCCATCCATTATTTCCAAACGCATTCTTTCGTAAAACACATGCATAGCTGTAATCGAGCCAAACTGACTGCAGGGGGCAGCCATATGCAATGAATGAGGCTCACAAATGTCCCTCCCTCGCACCAGTAGTTTAGAGCATAGAAATGCATATTCTAGATCCAGTCATAGAAAACGGCCAGGAAGTGATTTCGCCTCCATTGTTGTTTATGTGTGGTCGAGATTTGAGACGAGCGTTACGGGAGCTGTTTCTACTGTACAGACCTGCGCCACCCCTCATCTGCTTACAGTGCTCAGACAAGGTAAAGAACGAATGAACGGCCACTCGTTCATGGCGGCGCGAACCTTGAAGAATGGGGAGAGCGTGAACGTACGTAGCGGTAAAAGAGTCCCCAGACTTGGGGCGTGTTGTTAACATTGAGCTTCCTTCCCTCTTGGCAGATCGCTGTATTGATCACCCCGGGCCGCTCAGACGATCAGGTGGACGGAGCCTCCAGAGCCGTGGCGGACGCAGGAATCACTCTGTTCGCTGTGGGTGAGTATAACTACCAGTAAGACGCCTATTACGCCTAAGAGGCGAAAACTTACCTCGCCCTTGTGGTTGCCCTAACAGGGCATCGTCTGGGAATCAGATGTAGAGGTCAGCTCCATATATGGAGATCTAGGTGATGATCCAGCCGTCTCCATCGGGGAAGTAGATGTAGAGGACAGGGATCTCCATATAAGGGCAAAAAAGGGACAAGGATGTAATTAATTTGCAAGTGTGACTCGTGTCGTGGCAACCACACTGGTTAAACTGACACAATATGTCCATATATGGGCATTTCCAGATATGGGCTTAATATTGATGGGCATAAAAGGGATTCCATTAGTGGTTGCCCTGACAGGCTATCATCTGGGAATCAGCTGTAGAGGTCAGCTCCATATATGGTATGGATATCCAGGGTTTGATCTTTGATAGGTGATGTCACAACAACTATAGACTATTGACTATAGGCGTTACTTACTTACTCACTGACTCAGATACGGACAAGATGTGCCGGTTTTCATAGTTAACTGCGACCTTCGGTCGCAATTAACTAAAGTTTTCAAATAGGCTACTTGTAGTGATTTAAAAAATACAATATTTGCCTTTGATATGTACTGGAGTAGAAGTAAACTGCAAACAGTGGATACAGTTAAGTAAAACTACCTCAAAATGATACTGTACTTGAGTAAATGTACTTAGTTACTGTACTCTCCACCACTGGAGAGAAGGAATGGAAGTCAACTCATTTAACATTCCTCCCAACAAGCTTTTTTTCCTGCGAGTTTATTTTGTATTTTATTTAATTTTGCTGGATGCAAGCTGCTGGATGTCTTATCTGCAAGTTTTTGGCAACGTCGGGGAAATTCAAGAGATATTCATTGGATTTATGCTTATGAGAGAGAGAGAGAGACTGTGTGTGTGTGTGTGTGTGTGTGTGTGTGTGTGTGTGTGTGTGTGTGTGTGTGTGTGTGTGTGTGTGTGTGTGTGTGTGTGTGTGTGTGTGTGTGTGTGTGTGTGTGTGTGTGTGTGTGTGTGTGTGTGTGCGACTGTGTGTGCGACTGTGCGTGTGTGTGCACGTGCGCTGGGCTACAGTATATATCAACATGAACTTCCAGATTGCGTTCACGTTTATTAAATATTTTGGGGTATAATTCTGCTGTAGAGCGTAGTGTACATCCTGTACCACTGTACTTCGTATCTGCTTCTCAGAGATGTAGAGCTATTTAATGAGTTCACGCATGCACGCACGCACGCACACACACACACGCACACACACACACACACGCACACACAGACAGGCAGTCAGTGGTGGAAAAAGTACTCACATATTTTACTTATGTTAAAAGTATCAATACTGTATTACAGAAAAACTCTGTTCCAAGTTAAGAGTCTGTAATTCAAAATGTACGTTAGTAAAAGTATGAAAGTATTGGCATCAAAATGTACTTAGTACAAAAAGTACAAAAAGTAAAAGTACAAAATGTTTGAAAATAGCAGATCTACAAGCTCACAACACGTCGCAATGCGACATGATGTGAGCTTGTAGATCAGCTATTTTCAAACATTTTTTATGGTTTATGTATGTTTTATATATTATAATGTATATCTGCAAAGTAACTATTACGTTTTCTAATAAATGTAGTGGAGTAAAGGTGGTTGCACAATGCTGCGTTTTTCGTTGCGAAATGCGTTTTTCAGGGCAAGGAGAGAGAGAGAGATAGAGAGAGCAAGGGACCGAGTGGTGCGCGAAACGGGCGGCAGTGTGCAAACGTGACTGACATAACGTGAGGTTGATTTTTTTATTCACACGCTCCGAAATTCACCCCGATATTCGGCCCGAAAAACGCAGCAGTGTGCCAGCTTCAGAGTACAACATTTGGATCCGAGATGTACAGTAGTGGAGTAGAAGTAAAAGTATTGGACATTGGAAATACTCAAGTAAAGTACAAATACCTAACATTTTTACCTAAGTACAGTACTTACGTAAAGGAGCTATGGTCAACTTTTTCTTGAAACACGGATGCTAAATCAAAAATAATAATCGAAAATATTTTATAAAAAAAATATGCTTCATATATGTGTTTCTGTCCAAAAATGTCCGCAAAAAGTGTAAAATAATGATAAATAATCAATTTGGCAAGTGTCAGGCTGACACTTTGTTTACATCCTATCAATCCATATAAAAGAATAGACTAGGATGTAAACAAAATGTTGGTCTGACAAAGGCTTAAATGATAATTGTATCATTATTTTACGCTTTTTGTGGTCATTTTTGAACAGAAACACATATATGAAGCATATTCTTTTTTATAAAATATTTTCGAAACATAATTTTTATTTTAGCATCCGTTTTTTAAGAAAAAGTTGACTATAGCTCCTTTAAGTAAATGTACTTAGTTACTTTACACTGCCGGCAGGCAGGCAGGCAGGTAGTAATAATTACATCTCGTCAGGGACGTGCTGGCCATTGGGAAAAGCGGGACAACTCCCGAACGTCCGGTTCATTCTCGGCCGGTCCAGGCCGGGCCATTAGGAAAAAATTTGGAAAACTGTTTGCACAAAAGTAAAAATGTAACTGTTTGCACAAAAGTAGTGAAAACAGCAGATCTACAAGCACACAACGCCTCGTACCGCGAGGCGTTGTGTGCTTGTAGATCAGCTGTTTTCACTAGTTTAAATCATTTTTTAAATGAAAAATACAAAACAAACGGTTTTGGACATACAAGGTTTCCACCCGGCAACGACGAAATATAACTCATGTACAGTAATTGGCCCACTGGCTTGTCACTTGTCATGATCTGAAATGGCAAATCTTTGAGTAGCAGCAGCGCTATAGAGAGAGATCTCTCTCTATAGCGCGCAATGAGGGCCTCTCTTTTTCCCGGGCTGAATCAGGGGCCCAGCACGTCCCTGCATCTCGTTAGCGGTGGTGTGCTAATTGCAGTGATTTCTCATGGCTTCCTCTCAGAGCCGTGACTCTCACATGTCATTCATCATGACATGACATCTGCTGTACTGACACTCTGCTTACTAGAGTGAGAAGAAGGGCTTTTCATGCAACCCCCCGGAAATGTGTTTCTTATCAATGTTTCCTTATTGGAAGAAAAAAAAATGCTGAAAATGATGAGCTATGTTAAAAAGTTGTCAAAATGTACCCCAAACACCTTTTTTGGTACATGGCTCTGGTGAAATTGTAATTCACTAAATTTACACAAATAGACATGGAAGTCAGACATTTTGGCGTGGAGTATCTTGACACATAGGGCCTTGTTCAATGAGTCTGAGGAGGCTTCTCCGTAGACAACGCCACGCTGACTTGATTCTCTGCATTTCACTTCTTGCTTCCATCTACAGCAGGGGTCTTCAACAGGGGGTCCGGGACCCCTAGGGGGTCCTCAGAGTTACTATAGGGGGTCCTCCAAATCACAGAAACTGTTTTCTCCTTTTTTATAGTAACCGCTTGAACCCCAGTGTCCATATTCTGAGAACTTTAGCCAAAAATAGCAGATCTACAAGCTCACAACGCCTCGTGCTGCGAGGCGTTGTGAGCTTGTAGATCAGCTATTTTCGGCAAAGAGGTTTGGTCTAGACGGGAAAAAGAGCAGACTAAGTACAGAGTGAAAGGTCAACTTTATTAAGTATTGACAGTTCAAATACATGAATCCAAAATATACTGATGATTGTGCTGTCAAACAATTAAACTATATGGAATCTATGAACAGGTTGTGGGGGTCCCTGCTTCATCTCTCTCTCAACTAAGGGGTCCTTGGCCTGAAAACGTTGAAGACCCCTGATCTACAGTATCGTCGCTAAAGTAGCAGCATTTTGGGGCTTGCTACCAATGCATTTTTAAAGACGAGTCATGACCTACATCATCCCCAGAAATAGGCCTACTGTCCGCTCGACAAATAACAACAAAGATGATTAATTTCCAGCACTTTATGGTGAATATCAGTGGCTCGTTTGTAGATAGAAAACGTTCCATCTCCCTAAGCTTCAATTTGAGCCCTTTCTGATAACCCCATCTTCCCGCTAGACTAGACCGTGTGTCCATGCTGTTAATATAATAGAATATTTCACTTTTCTAAGGTTGGCGTTGCATACACACACAGGGGTGTCACACCAAATTCTGGGCCCTGGGTAAAAGGATTCACTGTGAGCCCCCATGAATGTTCGACATACTGTAGGGGGCATTTAGACTGGGAACGCATTATTTTGTGATTTAACTATTGAAAAATTTCAGATATAAAAGCTCACCGAGTGCCACGCTGCGAGCTTGTAGATCTGCTATTTTTAGAAAAATATTGAAGATTTGTCTCTGAATATTTCAAATCCAAGTCCCCCCCCCCAGAAGCAACATTTTAGTTACAAATGTTCGCTTAAAAAATACATATATTCAAAGATTTGCACACATTTTCACGACTTTTTCAAAAATAGTAGATCTACAAGCTCCCAGCGTGGCCGCGCTGTGAGCTTGTATATCTGCTGTTTTTCAATAGCTAAAGTTACTAGGGCCCCTCCACCTTGGGCCCTATAACTCAGTCCCACTTTCCCCCCCAATTGTGACGCCTCTGCGCCTAAGTAATCGTGACATGACATGTTCATATGGTCCCATCCCTAATGCGAGGTTATGTTATGTTTATGTGGTGCTCAGGTGTGCGTGGAGCAGACGAGTCAGAGCTGAGGACCATGGTGACGGAGCCCTACGAGGAGCACCTGATGCTGGGAGCAGACTTCTCCCTGCTGGGCTCTCTGGTTCCCAAGCTGTCCCGGAGGCTGTGTGTGACCGCCTCGGAGCCGCCCAGGCCCGTCAGGACCGCCCACGCAGGTAGGGTTAAATCAGTGGTGGATTAAATGTAGTCAACATTTTTAAGGCGTCATCAGTGTTGATTTTGTCGCCTAAAACTATGACGAAAAATGTTTGTCGACTGTGTTTTTTTTCACTGACAAAAACTAAATAAAAACTGAATGAAAACTAAGCTGTGATGACTAAAACTAAGACTAAATATATTGACAATTTCGTCAACAAAATAAAAACTAGACTAAAACGTTAGGGAGGGACTAGTGGAGAAGAGTCATTTTATGTTTGGTTGCTCTCTGGTGTTGCGTGCTGAAAATAGCAGATCTACAAGCTCACAACGGGAAATCGGTCATTACGATGCCACTGCGTAGTAAATCCATTGAGAGGCCCATAAAGAGACTTCATTTACTCAAAAAGAGACATTTTGATCCCAAGGCCGGCCATGACACTTTTCTGGGCCCACACTGTCATGTGACTAGATGACGTAAACGTTGAAGTCAAGTGATAATCCATCTGCGCAAAAACAACCCCGCCCAGCCCTTCAAAATAATAGCGGCGGCCTACGGAGGTAGAAGTAGAAGTGTTAATGATGACTTTTGCCAGAGATGATTGGGCTTCGGGCTTAAACAAAGAAGGACACCGACATACAGTACATACCCAGCCGATCACAGTACTTGCACGCTCTGCTGGTGCAAGTAATCTCTCTCTGTGTGTCTGTTCCAGTAGAGGACAGATCAGTATAATGACCATCTCTCTCTCTCTCTCTCTCTCTCTCTCTCTCTCTCTCTCTCTCTCTCTCTCTCTCTGTGTGTCTCCCCTTCCCTCTCCCTCCTCTCCCCCCCCTCCCCCCAGTAGAGGAGCAGGTGCTAGGACCCAGGGACCTGCAGGTCAGTGAGTTGGGACACAGCTCTCTCAGGCTGACCTGGGGTCAGGCCACCGGTGACGTCACCGGATACCGCCTGCTGGTGGCGCCGCTGAGCCCCAAGGGACTGCCGCTGACCGCACAGCAGAGACAGGTGAGGGGGGGGGGGGGTGTGTGTGTGTGTGTGTGTGTGTGTGTGTGTGTGTGTGTGTGTGTGTGTGTGTGTGTGTGTGTGTGTGTGTGTGTGTGTGTGTGTGTGTGTGTGTGTGTGTGTGTGTGTGTGTGTGTGTGTGTGTGTGTGTGTTGATTTTGACAGCAAGGCTTGATGTAGTTTCCATAAAGCCCCTTAACTCATACTCTGCGATCCCCGTCGAAACCGGAGATTTCCCGCTGTACCTCTCTGCGATGCCCGTCGTTCCCGGAAATTTAATTAGCTTTAATCATTATGAAACGATTAAAAGTATGATCGCTGTATATAGCCGTTTCGGAGACTTTAGGCCCGCCCCCTAACTGTATCCGGTCGTATTTCCCGTTTGGACCGGATCTAGGTTTCCATATCCGGTCTGACGTCCAGTCGCAGCTCCGTTCGCATAGCTTTTCATTGTAAACAAGTGAGCTGACTGCATGGCCATAGAATGGTATTTTTTCACACGTTTTTGTATTTATTTTGTAGCTGTTTGATTCCTCTACCCGCCTGGCATATGATCTGCGCACATATCGTCTGCTATGTGCGCGAACGTGTCCACATGTTACCATAGCGCACAACTGGCTTTTTCCAATGTTTTTTCATGTAAACACTGGCGGATAAGCAGGGATACAGCGTGGCAACGGATATGTCTATTTCAATGGGGGTTTTTTATTCGAAAGCTGTCACCGAGTCTACACGTCTACTACATGAGTCGCGCACAGATTGTGCACGATGCGTGCGCGTGCCCACGTTAAAAGGTAAGGACAATTTCTCAGCTGCTTACTACAGCTATGTTTAAAATGGCAGCAAAATTGTTAATGCGCGTTAAGCCTTTTCCGCTTAAATCTTTTTATGGAAGCACTTCAAAATTCGAATAAACTTTGATTATCCGCAAAAACTTTTATCCGCTTGGAGGAGGTGCGTGGATTTTGAGGCTTTATCGAATAAACTAAATGCGCATTTGTGAATGGAAACGGGTCAGCCAATAAATGCGAATAGATTATGATGTTCTGGATCCATATCGTCCTCCAACTTATCACTTTCGTCCTGCCGCTTAATGTCCATTGTATAGCATTTATAGCCCACAAAACAAACCCGTTGTGTGTTACACACGGAGTGACACGGACCGTGTGTAAATTCCTCCCGTTTTCACCTCCCGGAGTCAAGCCATCCGTGGCTAACCCTTCCTCATCCCACCGTGTTGCGTGCCAAAAGTGGCCGATCTACAAGCTCACAGCAGCTCGCATCCTTGCAGATCGGCCACCTTCCAGAGGACGCTGAAACCCAGATGATTAACTTAAAGGGGAAGACCACCCATTTTCAATATTGAACTGTGTCATTAATATACCTTAGAGGAGTTGTGTGGAAATAGAAAAAAAGGTTCCCCCCCTTTTGTGTTGCCTAGAACTGGATGATTGATTTTGGGGTTTGTATTGTAAATTACAACTTGATGACATCACACATTGTACTTTACAATACAAACCCCAAAATCAATCCTCCAGTTCTAGGCAACACAGAAGGGGGGGAACTTTTTTATCTATTTCCACACAACTCCTCTAAGGTATATTAATGACATAGTTCAATATTGAAAATGGGTGGTGTGATAGAAAAATATTAATATCCAGTCAGGGTGAAGTCAACCATTTATTGAAGAAGATTCATCAGCATCAGAGAAACAGCATACAGCAGACTCAGCATCAGAGAGCTCTGGCCTGCTGGCCAGAGCTTTGCCCTGTTGGGCAGAAGACTCCCTCAAGTGTCATATGGGACACCTCTTTATACACCACGGTGCTCTCCCTAGATGGAGATAGATAGAATCTAAGCATCTATACTATTATAAGTACCATACAGTTTATAATAAGGCTGACTGGTTAAGTTGCAATGACCATGTATAGTATCACTTAGTACAGGTTTTATGCTGACACAGAGGAGAAGTAGAAGTCACAGTCCATGGATGTCAGCTGTTGGATTGACAGCAGCAGGTACATCTAAATTGAGTAGCCTAGTGAGATTTTCTGTAGACTACATACACTATATAAATATTATCTACCACAGTGGTCTTCCCCTTTATTGTGAAACATTTGTTTTCTCACTCAACAGTAAACAAACCAACATACAGTTTGTGTATAGAGGCTATCTGCACATTTCTAAAGTGACAATTTACAGACTTTTTAACACCTCTAAAATGACAAATTAAAAATATTAGAGGCAGAAACTGTGAAAATAGACGATCTACATGCTCACAAGCGTTGTGAGCATGTAGATCTGCTATTTTCACAAACCGTGTTATACAAAATGTAATGCCTCAACTTTTAGTACTCGTCGTGTGTGGGGGTCCCCAGTTAAAATATGATTATTTTGGGGGTCGCGGCCTGAAAAGGTTGAGAACCACTCGCTGATTTATGCTGACATGAATAAATGATTCCAATGTGTGTGTAATGTGTCAGATTGACCTGAAGGGGGACGTGTCGAGCACCCTGGTCACAGAGCTGGATCCTCAGACCCACTACTCCCTCACCCTGTACGCCGTCTACCCCGACCTGCTGGGAGACCCTGTGGCTGTCCAGGTGCACACGCGTGAGTCTCACACCACAGCTACACGCACGCACGCACGCACGCACGCACGCACGCACGCACACACACACACACACACACATTGGACCTCAGGCTTGCTAGCTCCATAACCACTTTTAAATCTAAATTAAAGCCCCATTTTATATCAAAAAAGGCCATTTTAACCCCTAACGGTTATGATTTACTGTTTGCTTTTGTAACTTTGTTTAAAGTATGTCTCAGGCTTAAACAAATTATAAGAGACTTGAATTTGTCGCATTCCTAAGCCAATCATTTGTGGAGACTCTTTGTGTCTCTATAGGGAACCACAGCTGGTCATCAAATGATTGGCTTGGGAATGAGACAAAAACAAAAGTCTCCATGGTAGGATGGAGTAGGCTAATCAATAGAGCAGTGAAGTCTGACGTCATTTACCCATCCTACCTGGTTCACGTTTTTTTCCCCCCATTCTGAATTCCCATAGACCTTTTTCATATCTCATCATATAATAACTGTGTTCCAAACATAAACAAATGATCTCAGCAGTTTGAGTCATATCGATATGAAGAATCAACTGATGTGGAGAAAACACTAATGATACTGTCGCCGAATTAGTTACATTTTCACTAGAAACAGGCTTTATCAAATATGAGTGAATGACTATCATACAGAGACACCTCGCGACAATATGGCACAAAGGGTTTGTTTATTTTCGGACCACAATGCTTATATGAGACGATTTTAAGATGGCCCAATGTTATTCTCCATAGAGAAATTACTTCCATGAACCGGGGGATGAGCGAGTCATGTCATGACTTCACTGCTCTATAGGGGACATTTTTAGGGTGAACTATCTGTTTATGTGTCAGCCTGTGTTGATCCCTCTCCAGGACAGGTCTGGAGTGTATCTGATTTCCACTGATTTTGGAACCTCTCCTCGTTCTCCTCTAGTTCCTGTTCCTGTGGTGTCCAACTTCCGTGTGATGGAGGAGGGTCTGTTCTCCCTGCGCATGGCCTGGACCCCTCCTCTGGGGAAGATCAACGCCTTCAAGATCTTCATTCCTAGATGTACGTATAGGCATGCTCTAAACCTCTAAACCAGGGTTCCCCAATAGGCGGCCCGTGGGCCATTTGCGGACCGCGGGGGGCTACAGTACTGTCTGGCCCACACCAACCCCAGTAATAATGGTGGTATAAGAGCAGCAACAACACTAGTATATGGTCGTTGTCGGGTGGAAATCTCGTGTCTCCAAATTTGTATGTTCTTTCGCAAATCATACAAGGCTGTCGCACAAAAGTAGTGAAAACAGCAGATCTACAAAGGCGTTGTGTGCTTGTAGATCGGCTGTTTTCACTAGTTTAAATTATTTTTAAAATGATAAATGCAAAACATATGGTTTTGGACATACAAGATTTTCACCCGACAACGACGATATCTGAACTGTCGCAGTCGCTGGAGTAGCGGGAACACCACCGTCGCCCCCTGCAATGTTGTGGCCCTCGACTTGGTACCCTAGACATGATTTGGCCCTTGGGGAAAACTAATTGGGGAACCCTGCTCTAAACCTTCAACATTATTATTCCTAGATGTACGTACAGTAATACGCATCCTCTAAACCTGGGATCCTCAACAGGGGGGTCACAGTGACCCCTATGTCAGGGTTCCACAAAGTGGGTGACATGGCACCCTGGGCCCCAGTCCATTTTGGGTCCTTGGCATGGGTGTCACCATCATAGATTGTAAAGGCACCAGAGGATGCTATTGGCTGCCAACGGTCACGTGCAACCGCAGGGATACATGGGAGAATGTGGTCGGAGCCTCCCGAAATACAGCACACGAAGAAGAACACAGCCGGCTGGTATCAGCTTAATTGGCCACGCCCCCCGCAACTTTATCATCAATTTTAACATAAATGGGACCGTATTTTCACAAAATGCATATGATGGTGATTGAAAGGCAATTTTTAGCGATAGGAACCATAAAGTATTTATGAAAATGTTAATTAAGGTTAGAAAACAAAAGGGGAAAATGAATGGGGTCCAATGGAGGGGACAGCGCAACTAGCGGCCAACCATAGGAAGTTTTAGTTCCGTATTGGAGTCATTTTAAATCGGCGGAACTATGCCCCTGGCTGCCCCAGAAAAAATAATATAAATGTGTAATTCTTCAATATCCCTACAACAATATCACTTCACTATGCTTAGTAAAATGGGTCTGATTTGCACTGCAGGAGTTATTCTCCCATCTCCTGCCCTAGGAGGCAGAGTTACTGCAGGGGGGGGAGGGGGCTGCCAAAACTTTTTCTTATGTATTTTGTACATGAATGAATAACAGGCTTACCTATGCATGGTGACCTTATTGAAATGCTACCATAGCAGGGACACGCAGAGAATGTTACAGAGGCAGGGGCTGAGATTTGTAAAAGGGCCTTTTGGTGAAAATATTGCAGACCTCCAAGCTCAGAACGTGTCGCAGTGCGATGCGTTGTGAGCTTGGAGGTCTGCTATTTTCGGTACTTGATAGTTACCACACTAAACTAAGCATAGTCAAGTCAATACTAGAGATGTGGTGTATAGAGCATGGCTTTCTACACAGAGAGGGCAATTCTTTCAACACAAGATGCTGCGTTCAAGTTCAGGATAGTTTGGACAAGGCAATTCTCTCTTGAATACTGCCTTCAGGTATGGCATGGAAAGAGGGGCATTTGCATTTCTTTCACCATAGTAAAAACTGTATTCATGGTCTGGAGAGGGCACTTTTTACAGACGGGTAAAAGGGCAGGGGCTCAGCCCCTTTTGATGTCTATGTGTGCACGTGCCTGTACAGTAGCGTTTTATTTACGAGTCGTGTGTGTGTGTGTGTGTGTGTGTGTGTGTGCGTGTGTGTCTGCGTGCGTGCGTGCGTGCGTGCGTGTGCGTGAATAACTCTCCAGCCGACAGGCCCGGACACGCGTACGAACAGGAGCTCCCCGGCGACGTCTCCTCCCATGTGATCGACGGCCTGGAGGAGGACAGGAAGTACACGGTGACCATCTACGCCGTCTACCCTCAGGGCCCCAGCGACCCCGTCTCCGTGGTGGGGAAGACACGTGAGTTCTGGACTGCCCTCTTTAACCCACGACCTGGAACGATTTAACCACTTTAACCCTGCAAGGCCCAGCGTTGCTTTTTGGCAACATTTTTTTAAATAATTAAAAAAAAAATGTTATAGTTAGTTTTCCTGTTCTTTTTTCACATTAACATCACCATTAAATCCTATTGTTTAGTATTACAATGCCATTGGCCACGATATTTGCATATAAATACCCCCCACAGAGGCCGACATTCACACCTCCCAGAGAAGTTGAAATTCCAGCGTCTGGACGAACAACATCTCACTTTTTAACTGAAGCTATTCCTCACTAAAACATAAGTAAAATGCATGTAATATATTTTTTCGTGATCATTAGAATGTCTAGAACATGTACATGTGTTATTATTGTGAAAAATATCCCCAAAATGCAAATTAGAGCATGATTTATGATTTATGATTTATGGCTATAAAACCTTACAAAAACATTATTAATTTTTTAACATTACATTTTCCTGTGATTAGGACTCCTACAACATCTGATATATATATATATTTTTTAATTGACCAGTAGAAATTAATTCGGGTCTTGCAGGGTTAACCACTTTAACCATTATTTTATGCTTTAACTATAAAAAGAATTGCAGATATACAAGCTCACAGCGTGCTTGTATATCTGCAATTTTTTGAAAAGTCGTGAACATTTGTGCAAGTCTTTGATTCTATACAAAATATCTTCTAAATCTGAAAATGTTTCTATGTCAGTGGTTCTCAAACTTTTTTATGGCAATGGACCCTCCAAATGTATTTGGCAGCGGACCCCCATCTCAAAATATTTATTTCCAGGGAACCCCCCCCAGAAGCAAAATCTGAGTTACAAATGTTCGCTTAAAAAAATACATATATTCAAAGATTCGCACACATTTTCACGACTTTCAAAAATAGCAGATCTACAAGCTCGCAGCGAGTGCCGCGCTGTGAGCTTGTATATCTGCTATTTTTCAATAGTTAAAGCATAAAATTATTTTTGAAGGATGCCAGTGAGCTACATGTGGGGATAGAAAAACTAAAATACTCAAATATTTTGACTTGAGTTTGTTGGTGATTTATATTAAACCAAGCTTTACATATTTGTCAGGTTTCACATCATGTTTGGCTGTGAAGAATTGATATTGAGGATACAGTGCTGTGCCTCACTTTGTCCACAAGATGGCAGTGTAGTCCCTGTAAATGGATTGACTGGGACTCACTCATTTTTCATGTTTCTTTCTTTCTTTTTTGAACAAATTGTTATCATAATAATTGATCAGACAAGTCATTGGTATATTTACTTGATATTTAGATTTTTAGAGCTCATGACTTTCATTACACTACTTTTTAAAGAAATTAGAGGCGACTTTTTTTTCTTTATTTTTTCATTTTTACTCCACTACATTTCAAGGAAAGGGACCAAACTTGAAATACATTATTAGCAATACATTATAAAAACAAGCAAGGTTCCCAGTTCGATCCCGGGCTCCTCCCCAGAGTTAGAGTGGAAGAGTCCTTGAGCAAGACTCTGAACCCCTAGTTGCTCCCGGTGAGCAGGTCGGTGCCTTCCATGGTTTCCTCTGCCATCGGTGTGTGAATGTGTGAATGCAATGCAGTACCTCAGTACTTTAACTCAGTGGTTCTCAACCTGTGGGTCGGGACCCCCAGGGGGGTCCCTGAATTATTTTGGGGGGGTCCCCAGATGATTCACTTAATGTGCAACATTGTTTTCTCACTCAACAGTAAACAAACCAACATAACGTTTAAATGTATAGAGGGTTTATGCACATTTCTAAAGTGACAATTTAAGGACTTTTTAAAGGGGAAGACCACCCATTTTCAATATTGAAATATGTCATTAATATACCTTAGAGGAGTTGTGTGGAAATAGAAAAAAATGTATTCCCCTTCTGTGTTGCCTGGAACTGGGGGATTGATTTTGGGGTTTGTATTGTAAAGTACAACTTGATGACATCACACATTGTACTTTACAATACAAACCCCCAAATCAATCCTCCAGTTCTATGCAACACAGAACTTTTTTTCTATTTCCACACAACTCCTCTAAGGTATATTAATGACATATTTCCATATTGAAAATCGGTGGTCTTCACCTTTAATACCTCTAAAATGACAAATATTATTGGCCAAATTGTCGAATATTAGAGGCAGAAATTGTGAAAATAGCAGATCTACATGCTCACGCGAGGCGTTGTGAGCATGTAGATCTGCTATTTTAACTAACTTTCACACATTTTGAGTAATATCTGAAATACATTTTGCCTCAATAAGAAATTGGGCCACTCCCTTTTACTCCCTGAAACTCATCCGTTGCTCTGACCGTGGAGAGGTAAAATAGTAAATACAACTATTTGAAAAGGACATTTACTGTGTGCTGGCTTTTTTCTCACTTTCAAAACAACTATAAAAGCCTACAGGGCATACATGAATGGACAGCAGCGACAAACAGTGACCTCAAACAGTTTCCACCACTGTTCAAAGACGCGTGTGTATGTGTGTGTGTGTGTGTGTGTGTGTGTGTGTGTACGCGCTCGTGTGCGCGTGTGTGTTGTGCACGCGTGCGTGTTCTCCACAGTGAAGCTGGTACCCGTCAAGCAGCTCCTGGTCCAGAATGCCACCACAGACACCCTCCAGGCTCGCTGGGCGCCGGTGAAGGGTGCCACGGGGTACCGGCTCACCTGGGCAAACTCAGGTATGGACCCCTTATCACAGTGGTTCTCAAACTTTCACATTTCAAGGTCTCCCTTAACTCTGACAGTGTACAACTGGAACCAAATGAACCTGTAAGGGTTCATTTGGTTCCATTTGTAAACTGTCCGAGTTACAGACTTGTGTGGGTTCATTTAGGGGCCTAAAAGAACCCACAGAGTCCCTGGAATCCACTTTGATTGCGACCGTCGGGTCGCAAGTTACTATGAAAAGCTCCACCGGCTGGCTGTCTGTCAGTCAGTCAGTCTCTGTCGGTCACGTCACACTTTTCCCCTACTCATATCTCCGCCACCGTTGGCCCTATCCACACCAAACTTTGCACACACACTCCTTGGCTGCCAAACCACAACCTCCACCCCTCATTTCTCACATGCCCCTCTTCTAGCGCCACCATAAGCCCGGTTCTTGCAAAACACATTTTTGGACACTGCTCCTACAGACTTTGCCCTAAAATCACGCAAAGCGGTACACAGTATCTCTAATGTCATGTCATCAACATGGATCTGTCCCATTTCCCATATTCCCTCCTGATTGGCTACCATTGCCTTCTAAAGTTTGTGTATGCGACCTGACGGTTTAGGGAGTCTTACTGGTTAACTCAATCAGCCTTATCAGACAACGTCACACTGATAAGAACCAGTAGGCTATGCAGCGCGCAAGTCAGCACCAAATGAACCCCACCGCTCATAAGATGCAATGGATTAGTGGTCACTGCACTCAGGTGTAAAAATGCGTTCCATCAAACTTTCAGATGCAGATCTTTCTCCCAGTGTGGAGGAAGAATCCTTAGGATTTTTACTGTGATCACTCTTGAAATGTAATATGTGTCGCTGGGGGGCGCCGATGGAGGGGAACGGAACTGGTTGGAATAACGTGTTCCTTCGTGCGACGTCCAACCGGGGAAACCCCCCCCCCCCCTGTCAGGTGATAAGAAGCAACTCCCCATGTATAGAAGGAAGCATGAGGTCAGTCCGTTGCTCTCCCCAGGTTGGCAGAGGGAGTGTAGCGCCCAGGATTACATTAGATAATTGACACCGGGTGAAAAATGGGTTGCAAAATCGTGGGATAAAAATTATACTTCTTTTATATGTTTCAGCTCAGGATGAACGACACCAATTAAGATTAACCATACCATTTATTGCAATGATATAATCAGTTATGCAATGATATTGCATCTTAGTTTGGCGATGTAGCTCTGCTGTGATAATCAAATGATCTGCTCGAACATGAGACATAATCTGATATATCACAATCCCCCAGAGCAAAGCATGATATACAGATTATATGCACATAACATTGGACCAAGCATGATATACAGATTACATGCGCATAACATTGGACCTTCAGTTGCATGATTTAAGAGATCACATCATAATCCATAGAAAACAGAACAATCTGTAAACAATACATATAACATGAGTAACTACATTTACAAGGAGGAGGATGGGGAGGTGGAGGGATTTTTTAACACATACAGCTGCACAACCAGTATAACAGCTAAACATCTAGAATGAACATAGAACAGTAAGTTGCTTAACCCTTTTTGTGCCTATCCCGAACAAGTTCGGCTTTATTTCAATCCAATACAATGTTTTTTTTGCTATTTTACTTACCCTGAGCTGCTTGTAGAGATGTGGGTGGTCTTGGCTCGTCCTACGCTTTCCAACAAGTGATCCTAGATGGTCCAACGATTTATTCCATTGAAAATGGTTTAAAATAAAGTTTAGAGCCCCCCCAAAAAAACTCAATCTATACTGTCGGCGGCGCGACGTATTCCGGGGTGCCTATCCCGGACTAGTCCGGGATATTTAATAAAATGAATTAATTAATCGGAGGCCTCAACGAAGCCCCGGTCTAATTTTCCATCCATGGCCGGGGCCGCGACTCTGTTTACATCGGCCCGTAATCGGGCAACGCTGCCGCACCGCGCCGCCCACTTCAATACAAACTCACATCTTTAGAGACCTTTTTCTCTGAACTGTGTTCCCAGTGCAGCGACATAGTTTTTTGAGACTAAAATAGCTTCAGATCGGGCTTCTAAAAAATAAAGAAGCTAATAGCTAACTGTTAGCTAACTTCCTATCGTCATCCATAACGGTGGGTACAGTGAAATCACAAGGCACTACTGCCTCTGTAGACGGATGTTAGAGCGAAGGCCTATACAGAAATGTCTGGCACTCTAGCGGCACCTTGTGGCCCGGGCACAGTATGAGTTAAATAGACTGCTTGAGATAAATTGTGCGTAAGAGGGCGTATGAGAATTAAGCTTGTAGCCAATGAGAATGAACATGAGGTGACGGACTGCTCTGTGGGAGTGGGAATGAATTAACTACTTAATTAAGAGGGGGTCCGGGGAGATAGCAACAACACATCCTGCCTTCCACAAACAAAAGAACTACCGCACGCTCCATATATAAGAAAAAATGGGTCCTTTGGCTGAGAACCTTGATTCCTGTGCTCTACAATAAAGCTATACGTTTGCCTCTTGCCTCCGTCCGCAGATGGCCACATCGAGAACATCAACCTGGGGGAGAACTTTGTCTTCTACATGATCCAGGGCCTCCGCCCGGCCTCCACCTACACCGTCACCATCAACCCCATCTTCGTGGACCTGGAGGGCCCGCTGACCACCGTCACCGCCAGCACACGTACGTGAGGAGGGGCCGTCACCATTAGGACATTTTACATGACGATTAATTGTCATAATTGCGATTAACGATAATAATTGTGTTTTTGTCGTTGGCAACTACGTTGTGGTTTGGATTTTATGCTTTGAAGTTGCACATGGCAGACGTGACACATAACCTAAATATACAAAGACATGACTGACATACAGTATTTGACAACTTTACACTTTGTAGATATGCTATTTCCACTATTTTGTAAAATGTTAGAAAATATATGAACCTTTTCACCATGGCAACGATTATAGAGCATCGCAGCGGAAGTGATTTACTGGTGCCACTTAAAAATTGTCATTCATTTTCCCCATAGACTTTTACAAAAATATTCATAACAATTATGTTAAGCCTAGAACCAAGCCATCCAGGATGGCAGTGAATCATGACCATAAAACCTTTGATCCTATGTGAAAACATATTTTAATATTGCATTATTTGATATATTACATTTAATAACTACCCTTTGTTTAGCGATTTTCAAAATGTTCTTTTCATAGAAGCAAAGGTATTATGGCCATGATTCACTGCCGTCCTGGATGGATTGGTTCTAGGCTTAACATAATTGTTATAAATAGTTTTGTAAAAGTCAATGGGGAAAATGAATGACGATTGCAGATCGTTTTAATGCCACAGATTTTTAAGTGGCACCAGTAAACCACTCCCGCTGCGATGCTCTATGACGATTAGACAGGCCTGCACGTGAGGAGGGTCCCTGCTTGTGTGTGCGTGTGCGAATGATGAACTTAATTCTCTTTTCTCTCTCTCTCTCTCTCTCTCTCTCTCTCTCTCTCTCTCTCTCCCCCCCCCCCTCCCCCCCTCCCTCCCCCCCTCCCAGTGGAGAGCAGTTCGGTCCAGACCCTCAAGGCGGGCGCGGTGAGCACCAGCAGCGCGGTCATCTCGTGGAACAGCGTGCCAGGCGCCAGCGGGTACAGGCTGGCATGGGGACCCACTCCAGGTGATGCCAACCCACCCACCCGCCACCACGTTGGCCATGCCATCTGTCTCTGTCTCTCTTTACAACCACTCAATCTCTGTCTGGGTACGTTCAGATATCTGGCGACCGATGGCGGCGTAACGCCACTGCCTATAGCAGCAACCTTCACACGTACTTGAGCAGCTAACGTGAGTGTCAAGTCAACAAAGTGACGTTCTTCCTGTGTTTAGGTCTGTCCCATTGGTCAGTGTCCCGGTCTGTCCCATTGGTCAGTGTTTAGCTCCGTCCCATTGGTCAGTGTTTAGCTCTGTCCCATTGGTCAGTGTTTAGGTCTGTCCCATTGGTCAGTGTCCAGGTCTGTCCCATTGGTCAGTGTTTAGCTCCGTCCTATTGGTCAGTATTTAGGTCTGTCCCATTGGTCAGTGTTTATCTCCGTCCCATTGGTCAGTGTTTAGGTCTGTCCCATTGGTTAGTGTTTAGCTCTGTCCCATTGGTCAGTGTTTAGGTCTGTCCCATTGGTCAGTGTTTAGCTCTGTCCCATTGGTCAGTGTTTAGGTCTGTCCCATTGGTCAGTGTTTAGCTCTGTCCCATTGGTCAGTGTTTAGGTCTGTCCCATTGGTCAGTGTTTAGGTCTGTCCCATTGGTCAGTGTTTAGCTCTGTCCCATTGGTCAGTGTTTAGGTCTGTCCCATTGGTTAGTGTTTAGCTCTGTCCCATTGGTCAGTGTTTAGGTCTGTCCCATTGGTCAGTGTTTAGCTCTGTCCCATTGGTCAGTGTCTAGGTCTGTCCCATTGGTCAGTTTCTTAACATGGGAGTGGATGGGGGTTATTCTCTTAACATGGGAGTGGATGGGGGTTATTCTCTTAACATGGGAGTGGATAGGGGTCAATGCATCTGTCTCTGACTGTCTGAACGTACCCTCTGTGTGTGTGTGTGTGTGTGTGTGTGTGTGTGTGTGTGTGTGTGTGTGTGCGTGTGCGCGTGTCTCTCTTTCGATCTCTCTCACAGTATTATATTGGTGGAAAATCATGGCACCTCATCTTTAATGCTGCGAGCTAAAAAAAAAGTGTGAACTTTTAGGATTACAATTCCATGTCATTCATTAGTTAGGCTTATCCCAGACATGCTGTGTTTAAAATGAACACAGCATGTCAAGAAGACAGTCATACATATTCTAAACTGAAGCAAACCTTGACATTCAGTAATTTGTTCCTATGATGAAAACAAGAACATCATAATGGTGTGTAAATGTACAGACACATTTTGTCTGTGTATCCATCTCTTTCCGCGGGAATTTACTGGAGATTTTTTTGCACCACACTTCCGGTTAACAGCAGACATACAAGCTCACGTCGCGTCGCAGATGCAACCATTGTGAGCTTGTTGTTGTGAAATTGTTCAAGACTCCACCTTGACCCATAGCACTTACCATAGCACTTGCCCACTAGGGTGTGTCATGAAATGAAAAATTGAGAAATCAGGGTTTTCCCTATGGTTTCAAGTTGTATTATGATATAATAAACCATAATCAAAAGCAAAAAAGTGAGTTTGACTTTATTTACCTACCCACTTTTTTGATTGAAAAATTGCATTTTTAGGCGTTTTTGGTGGATTTTGACCATTTCCCCCTAAATCAAAAATGTTCTTATTTGTAATTTTTTGGGCAATTGAAAGGGATTTGCATCACCATTCAAAACCAAATAATTACAGCACTTGGAAATGGTCCTTTTAAAAATAAAACCTTTATTTACTTTCCAATAAAGTATTTTCTGACCTGCAAAGACGACAGCCAACCAGTTGCTACCAGACATCACAACTGATTGAGAGTACACTCTGTACACTGGACTGGTTTCTCACCTTTCAAACACATTTAGTTATATACTCATGTTAACTTTATGAACCTAAATACAAATACCTACATTGGACATAAAATACATTTTAATACTACCATGCCAGTCATTAAGCTACTAATATAGACAGAATTAAAGCAGGTCATGTTTGGAATTGTAACAGCTGAAATCAATATTATATCAGTATTCCAGTATTAACCAGTGGGCCGCATTAAGTGAAGGTGGGGGCCGCATGTGGCCCCCGGGCAGGTCGGTAGCTTATGCCAAAAACGGAGATCTCCTTCTTAAGGCTTTAATTAATCAAAGTATTAAGATCGATCTAATCTATCGTCGTATCCAGCTAATGTGGCTAATTGTTTACCCGGAGCGAAATGACCCGGAAACAAAACGTGGCCGAGCCCATCCGGAGCCATTCAAACCAACTAGTCAAGAGCGGCCGTATCTCCCATTGTAAGCGGATGAGGGGAGAAACAGCCCCGCTCGCACGAATGTTGTGACGTGGCACTGGGAGTACATTGAATAAGGAGAGGCAACGGCTGCACGGTGTCACTCACAAAGGGTGAAGGAGTGGACGCATGCGAGTGGAGATAACGCACGGCACCGTGCACGCGCGCGATCGTCGATCAAAAACACCTAAAAACTCCTAAAAACACCTCGCATTAGACTAGGACATATATAGAAAAACGAAGATCTCCTTCTTTAGCATCAGATGGGGGTTATTCTCTTAACATGGGAGTGGATGGGGGTTATTCTCTGAACATGGGAGTGGATGGGGGTTATTCTCTTAACATGGGGGTGGATGGGGGTTATTCTCTTAAAGGTGATACACCATGCATTTAAAAAGTATTTATGTCATATTGTTTATGTCCAAAAAACGTTTTTCAAAAGGTTTGAGGCTAAATTACCACTCCTGAATAGAGAGCCTCTCTCATTTCAGAATGGCTCTCAGAGCATTTCAGCTGCAGTACCACCTTTGGCCTGAACCTGAATCTTTTTTTTTATATATATTTTTTGATGATGACGTCACAATCGGCAGATGACGTCACAATCGGCAGCAAATCTGGATAGCCTGTTTTGAGAACCCGTGGGATACTTTTAACCTTCGCCTTCATGGTGTATCACCTTTAACATGGGAGTGGATGGGGGTCAATGCATCTGTCTCTGACTGTCTGAACGTACCCTGTGTGTGTGTGTGTGTGTGTGTGTGTGTGTGTGTGTGTGTGTGTGTGTGTGTGTGTGTGTGTGTGTGTGTGTGTGTGTGTGTGTGTGTGTGTGTGTGTGTGTGTGTGTGTGTGTGTGTGTGTCTCTTTCGATCTCTCTCACAGTATTATATTGGTGAAAGAAATGCTGTAGGGAAAACAATCAAAAAGTGTGAACTTTTAGGATTACAATTCCATGTCATTCATTAGTTAGGCTTATCCCAGACATGCTGTGTATAAAAAAAAAAAAGGATTTGTCTCTGTCAACCAGACAGTCATACATATTCTGAACTGAAGCAAACCTTGACATTCAGTCATTTGTTCCTATGATCAAAACAAGAACATCATAATGGTGTGTAAATGTACAGACACATTTTGTCTGTGTATAGACTTATTTGATGACCCCCTGTCTATAACGGAAACATCTCCCTGCGTGTTGGCCAGCAAACCGTGGAATAAACTGGCAGTTGTACTTAGAACTGCAGACTCACTCCCTAGATTCCGCCATGATCTGAAGACTCACCTCTTCAAGACTCCACCTTGACCCATAGCACTTACCATAGCACCTGCCAACCCTCAATGACCATGAAGTAATTTAGATCGCTTTTTCTTTCCTGTTATTTGTTGAATAATTTTTTATGAATAGGTGCTCGGTCTAATTGTTTTCTTAGATTGCCTACTATCCAAACAGAAAAGTTCTATCTGATTCATTAACTCTATTATTACCTTGCTTATTGTAAGTCGCTCTGGATTTAGAGCGTCTGCTAAATGCTTAAATTGTAGGGGTGTAACGATACATTTAATAGCGATTCGATACATATCACCATACATGGTTGACGATACGATACATGGACGATATTGGTTCATTCTTGAAGATACAATACGATTCGATTCAATGATTTAAAATCGATATAGTAACTATTTAGCAAAGAAATTAAATCTGTGTGAAAGGTGTGGATAGTGCAGGTTTTTAATCATGTATGATTATGGATATAAATAAGTAAACATTATTATAATTGTTATTTTGTGATTATCTGCCAAATACATGGACATTGTATATTAACAAACCTGCACCTTGACATGAACCTAGAGATTACACACATTTATCGATAGACCAGTGTAGCTACATGGATAGGAAAAGTAATTAAACCCCTCCTTTTCACTTTTTCTACTTAAACATGCTAAATACAATGCACAAGTAGGTATTATCGATACAATCGATTCTTTGCCCTGCCGATTCGATACGATACAAAATCAAACGATACGATTCTATTTTAGCTGTTTTCATTTCGATATACTTCGATTTTTTTAGTTAAAAGCGATATTTCGATGCAGTTACTATATCGTTACACCCCTATTAATTGTGAATTGTCCTGTGGTTCCCCCGTGCAGAGTTTGTGGGTCGGGACCGCCCCAGACAGCTGGCCCTGAACGGCTCCACCACGCAGCACCAGCTGAAGAGCCTGGTCCACGACACCGAGTACGTGCTGTCCCTCTACGTGCTGTTTGGACCCGCCGTGGGACCCGGCATCACCGCCACCTTCCGCACATGTGAGTGTATACCAGGCGTGTCGTTGCCAGGATTTTATCTGAAGCAAACACGGAAGTCAAAGTTCCTATGATTGGCCGCTAGTTGCGCTGTTTTCCCCCCGCGAGGTACCAAAAAGAATTTGTCTACATTGGACCCTATTCGTCTTCCCCTTTGATTTTCTAACCTTAATAAACGTTGTCATAAATACTTTATGGTTCCTGTCGCTAGTGAAAAAATCCCTTTCAATCACCATGATATGCGTTTTGAGCAAATATGGTCCCATTTATGTTAAACTTGATGATAGATTTGCGGGGGGGAGGGGGGGAGGAGCTGATACCAGCCGGCTGTGTTCTTCTTCGTGTGCTGTATTTCGGGAGGCTCCGACCACATTCTCCCATGTATCCCTGCGATTCCACGTGACCGTTGGCAGCCAATAGCATTCCTTATGATTCCTGGGGTACCTTTCAAACAATGATGGCGTCACCCATACAAGGGACAAGAAAACCTCATTTTCGCTGCATAGAAAGCAATGGTGTCGGGCTGTCCATATCTTTCTACAGTCTATGGTGTATATGACCTAGAACAGTTGTTCTCAACCTGGGGGTCCACATGTGAGTGTATACCACCTAGAACAGTTGTTCTCAACCTCGTCT
This sequence comes from Nannobrachium achirus, assembly GCF_963921795.1. Taxonomy (NCBI): domain Eukaryota; kingdom Metazoa; phylum Chordata; class Actinopteri; order Myctophiformes; family Myctophidae; genus Nannobrachium; species Nannobrachium achirus. The sequence continues at coordinate 7,257,249 of NC_137830.1, forward strand.
AATCGTGATTTTTTGACATAATTGTGATTATTTTTCATAATCGTCATAATCGTTTCCATGTTGAAAAATGTTCATATATTTAAAAAAAGGTCAAAAATAGTGGAAATAGCAGATCTACAAGCTCACAACGCGTCGCATCGCGACGCGTTGTGAGCTTGTAGATCGGCTATTTCCACTATCAATGTTCTTTATTAAGTATAAAGTTGTCAAATATGTCAGTAATTTCTTTGTATATTTAGGTTATGTGTCATATCTACCATGTACAACTTCAAAGCCTAAAAGCCAAACAGAAATGTAATTATCAACGACAAAAACACAATTAAATCTTTAATCGCCAATTATTTGAGTGACAATTAATCGTCATGTAAAATGTCATATCGTGACAGCCCTATATATGACCTAGGACAGTTGTTCTCAACCTGGGGGAACACATGTGAGTGTATACCAACTAGAACAGTTGTTCTCAAAAGATTTAGGAAGGTCCCCCAGATGATTAACTTAATGTCCAACATTGTTTTCTCACTCAACTGTAAACAAACCAACATAAAGTTTAAGTGTATAGAGGGTATCTGGACATTTCCAAAGTGACAATTTAAGGACTTTTTAATACCTCTAAAATAACAAATTAAACATTGGCCAAAAAATATTAGAGGTAGAAATTGTGAAAATAGAACCATGTTAGACAAAATGTAATGCCTCAACTATTAGTGCTCGGCATGGCCTAGCCTTGACAACCTTGCAGGCTTATGCAAAGGTTAAAATGTAATTTAAATAGCATGTTCCCTGCAAGCCAAATGAACGCCATGACGACGCCATGATAACATTCTCCGGTGACTCCGGTGACGTTCAGAACTAGACCAGATCACAGCCCATATGGGGATGACCATCATTACCAGGACGTCATATGGACTTTTTTGTTTGACAGGATTATTGTTATTGTTTGTAATGTTAGTTGATATATGAGCATATAAGGTTGTATTCTGGGACATATCTGACTAGTTATGATATTTATCTGGCCTCGATCAGGCCCTCTAATCCAGGACGTCCGTTTTCGTGGGCAGGATTTATGTTGGTTGAAATCAGGTGATATTCTATAGTCCAGATCTGACTAGTCATGGTTTGACTTGATCTGGCCCCAATCAAGACGTCACTGATTGGTCCAGGTCGTGACTGTGCTTGCTGGGTTATGTAGACCAGTGGTTCCCAAACTTTTTTGGCTCAGGACACCCCTATAAATATTTTTTCCATCCGAGGCACCCCAACATTATATTCATAATTTTCTCCCTCTCCCCGTCTCCCCTGTCTCCTGTGTGTCCCTGCAGCTCCTCTGGGCTACGTGTCCAACTTCAGGGTGTCCTCCTACACCAGCAGCTCCATCCAAGTGGAGTGGAGTCCCATCGTTGGAGCCACCGAGTACAAGCTGACCTGGGGCCTGAAGGGTAACGCTTTTAACCAAGATATAAAAAGCTAGATACCTCGTCCACCACTGCAGTTGATTGGAGCGACCCGTCCAACTTGATAGGCAGAAAAGCGGCCGAGGTCAGGCAAGGGCAGGCTGCCACTCAAAAAAACTACTGGCCAATCGCAACGCGTCTTTTCTGGGACTTTTCCATTCAATTCAAACCATCTTTATTGGCACGTTTACATGGTCAAAGCAAGTGTCAATACCAGACATGGAGCTGCACACGTAAGGACCATGGACTCTCTCAGAGCCTGTTTAGACCGCTGTTAAAAGACGATTTATTTCTCAAAACCGAGTGTTTGGTTAACAACTCCAGTTCCAGTTTAATACAGTCCCAGCTGTTGCGCGACGCAGCTGTTTTTAAGAGCTGGGTACGAAAAGACCCGCCCCCACCTGCCTGTGATTTGCCTACACCTTCCGTGTCTGTTAATTCCAAGCCTGTCAATCAAAAATGCCTATCAATGCGAGACGGGTACCAGAGAGCCGGGAGAGGCGTCTACCTTTTTATGTCTGTGCTTTTAACCCGGGATTATATGAGTACAAGCTGACCTGGGGCCTGAAGGGTAATGCTTTTAACCCAGGATTATGTCGGCGTGTTGCTTCTGATCAGATTTGATCAAAATAATCAATGTTTTATTCATTTCATGTCTAATAATATCCCATTAAGACCGGGAACGCATCTAGGTTACATTAGATATTCGTCACTTTAACCATTATTTTATGCTTTAAAGGGATATTTCACTTAAAAAAAAAACTTTTTGCCATTTTATCATCTAATCAGGCTTTTAGGAACACCCAGGACAGTTTTTGAATTTCTTCATTCAGTTTTTAGATATTTGATATTCATTTTCCCCCATTTTCCCCCGTCCAGGACCTTCCTATACAAACCCATTATAACTTTAAACTCCATTTTAACCATGATAGATTCAATGAAAACGACTGTCCTTTTTTATGGTGACTCCTGACACCCTCCCAATACATGAGCAGGCCGTGTTTTTTCGATAAGATTTTCATTGATTTCTATTAACTCACTTAGCGCCGAGCGACTTTCAGAGCGACTAACTAATGATGGCGTTTAGTGCCGAGCGACTTGGAGCGACTTTTATATAAAAGCATTGTTTAAGCTTTTAATTTGGGTTAATAGACGGAGCGGAACGGTTAGCTTACCTTCGGCTAGTATACAGACGTAAACCGTGAAAAAAAAGGATACGATTATGACGTCACCTTTAAGCCATAGCTTCCTGTTTACGTAGGCCTCTGTTAGCCGCTAGGCTCAATGCAAACCATCCGACCCTCACGTAGCTTCACTAGGTCGGATTTTGATTCGGAAACTTTCTGTGTGGCATCTATATACGTTCCGGTGCCCATACCAATGGTGGTTTGAGACGATCAAGCACGAATTGAACAGTATTGAGCTCAAATGGCGGCCCGCGGCCTGTCCATTGAATGTCAATGGGGAGCATGTCATCGTACCATCCTTGTATGTCCTGAACCTCGTTTTTAATCTGACTTAACATGGGCCCATGCACATTCTATGGGCTATGGCTCTCTCTAGTGGTCATCTTGTGGTATGGTTTTTCAAAGTGCACTGGTAATGTAATGTGATTTTGGGGATTCAATATAGCTATTTCCTGGCGTTATAAGCGCAGATTCATATTGAAATCTGGCTCTGTATGAGTTTTAATCTGTTGGGGAAATGAAAATGATTAAATACAATAAAAGATTTAAAAAAAAATGAAAAAAGTTATCGAGAAAAAACACAGACTGCTCACGTATCCGGAGGGTGTCAGGAGTAACCAGAAAAAAGGACAGTTGTTTTCATTTAATCTATCATGGTTAAAATGGAGTTTGAAGTTATAATGGGTTTGTATAAGAAGGTCCTGGAAGGGGGAAAATGGGGGGAAATTAATATCAAATATCTAAATACTGAATCAAGAAATTCAAAAACTGTCCTGGGTGTTCCTAAAAGCCTGATTAGATGATAAAATTACAAAAGTTTTTTTTTTTTAAAGTGAAATATCCCTTTAACTATTGATAAATAGCTTGTATATCTGCTATTTTTGAATCTGTCCGGGACATCAGCTGTAGTGATGTCGGTCTCTCTGCGTACTTTTCAATGACGTTATGTATGCAGTTGTTGCTATACTGCATACATAGGGACAGTAGCGTTGGTACTGCTTACATAAGGACATAGGGACATACACACAAAGTCAAACGTAGGAGCTGTTAGCAACGCTAAAAAAAAATTGTGTGCGTGTGTGCTTTTTTGTGTGCGTGTGTGTGCGTGCGTGCGCGCGTGTGTGTGTGTGTGTGTGTGTGTGCGTGTGCGTGTGCGTGTGCGTGCAGATGGCGGCAGCCCCCAGACTCGGTACCTGGACCGCAGTGCTCTGTTCCATCACATCGAGGGCCTGAGTCCAGAGACCAGCTACACGGTCAGCATCCACGCCGTCTACGGCAACGCAGAGGGGCCCGAGATCTCCCTGTCCCAGCTCACAGGTACGGGAGGGGGGGGTCTGCTATGAACAGATTAAGCCAGAGCGCGATGTCAGAGTCAAAATACCCCACTCTTACTGATCGGGCAGGCACAAGGAAACTGAATGCTGCTCTGAGTACACGTTCCATTGACTTTAAGTCACATCTCCTTTCCAAGATGTAGGCTTAATATTGATGGCATCAGGGATCTTCTTCATATTATGGGCATAAAAGGGACTAAGACTGACACAGATATCTCCATATATGGCCATTCATCTATTAGAGAATACATTTACACTTTTTAACCACCTGCCCACTATACCAAGACATCAGAGACAAATACTTCCCACAGATGGAATATAGTACTTGTATGTATGTGTTTTAAATGCCTTCTCCTGATGTAAGGTTAGTGTTGTTGGTATGTGTTGTTTTGTTTTCATGTGGGGACTACGGATGACATTTAGCATTCTTGCTAATTCCGGTGTATTTACATTGCATTTATGTAGTGTTCATTAATATGCATTGTCCCGTCTAAATAAACAAATAAAGTAAAGTAAAGTAAAGATTACACACAGCCGAAGTGAGTTTGAAAACATGACCAATGATGACAAACCCCCATACCTACTGGGAGAAATACAACAATGTGCGAACACAGCAGCACAATTTGTGAACTCTTGTGACAAAAGAAGGCTAGAAACACAACCACCCTAAAGACTTCAAACCATGGGTTGACATCTAGACCTACTGCACATACAGTATGAAACAGAGCTGCTACCTTTAAATGCATTTTGAAAGAAATAATGCTGCTATTTGTTCCAAAAGCTTTATACCCTATATAAAATGTCACAATGTGACATAGCTCTGTTTACACAATACTGTACCCCCTCCAACTGTATATACAGTATGTTCCCCATTTTCAGCTGTTTTTATTTTATTTGTGACACTTGCTTTGGCAATGTAAACGTATGTTTTCTCATGCCAATAAAGCTCCTTTGAATTGAAATTGAAAATTGTCCCGTAGCGGCGGTGTCGGACTCTGCTCGGATCCCGCCGGTCAGGGAGGTCAAGGTGGTGGACATCGGGGTCAACTTCTTCACGCTGGCCTGGAAGCCCACGGCCGGGGTGTCAGGGTACAGACTGTCCTGGAAACACTTAGTGGGTGAGTGCACGCGCGCACGCACGCATACACACACACACTAAACCAGTAAGACTCCCTAATCGGGAGATAAGTGACCGTCAGGTTGCAGCGTGATTTGAGAGCAAAATGTGTAGGAGAAGTGTCCAAAAAAGTGTTTGAAAAAATCGTCCTGATGGTGGCGCTATATGGAAGAGATCCATGTTGATGACATGAGCGTAGACATACTGTGTACCGATTTGCGTGATTTTAGGGCAAAATCTGTAGGAGAAGTGTCCAAAAATGTGTTTGAAAAAAATCGTCCTGATGGTGGCGCTATATGGGACAGATCCATGTTGAAGACATGAGTGTAGACCAAGAGTGTACCGATTTGCGTGATTTTAGGTCAACATTTGTAGGAGCAGTGTCCAAAAATGTGTTTTGCAAGAATTGGCCTCATGGTGGCGCTAGAAGAGGGTCATCTGAGAATTGATAGGTGATAGGTTGCGGAGATATGATCGGGGCAAAAGTATGACGTTTGACGTGTGACAGACTGGTCAGACAGCTGGTCAAGGTTTTGATAGTAACTGCGACCTGACGGTTGCAATTACATTTTAACGTAAGCCTACATAGGCTTATGCAATAGGTATGTAATGGTTTTCCTACGTTTTCAAGATTACTACTTCAATGCATTTGATGTATTCTCGTGCTTTCCTAGCTTATTAAAAATAATACAAATAAATAAAATCAACGAGTGAGTGTGTCACACCAATAGCCAAAGCCCCAGACACTGATGTGTGTGCAACATCATCCATACATTTCTGTGTCAGTCCCCGACACCAATGTCTGTGTAACCGTGCATGCATCCATCTGTCTGTGAGACGCTGACAGAGACAAGCTTGTTCATCAGGAAACAAGAGCTCCGATTGGATTTTCCAAAACAGACCCCCGTCACCCGTGGAATTTAATCCCGTTTTGATGGCATAGATCAGGGGTCTTCAACATTTCCAGGCCAAGGACCCCTTAGTTGAGAGAGAGATGAAGCAGGGACCCCCACAACCTCACCAGAGATTCCATATAGTTTCCTTGTTTGACAGCACAATCATCAGTGTATTTTGGATTCATGTCAATTTGTGTTTTCAGATATTTAACCACTTGAACCATAATTACTTAATTAACTTGACCCTTTACTCTGTACTTGGTCTGCTCTTTTTCCCCTCTACACCAAAGCTCTTTGCTGAAAATAGCCGATCTACAAGCTCACAGCGCCTCGCAGCGTGAGGCATTGTAGATCTGCTATTTTTGGCTAAAGTTCTCCGAATATGGACGCTAGGGTTCAAGTGGTTAATGTAAAAAGAAGGAAAAAAGTTTCTATCTCACAAAGATTTGGAGGACCCCCTGTAGTGACTCTGAGGACCCCCTAGGGGTCCCGGACCCCCTGTTGAAAACCGCTGGCATGGATTTATTGCCGATCTGCAAGCTCGAAACCTTGCACAAAGCTTGATTTCCGTGACGAGTTGTTTGACTGTGAGCTTACTGTTGCAAAAAAACAAATTTCCTATAGAAAACATTTGTATTATTCTTCCTCCTCGTTGTATTGTTGTTTAAATGGGTAAAATAGCTATTTTTTTAACACGTTTCCTCAACGGTGACCGGTTAAGAAAATGTCTTTTGGCCATCCCTAGTTGGGGCAAGCACTACGGCAAGTGAAAATCTACAGGCAAAACTTTTTTGTCTCTCCTCCCATCCTCTAGGGGGCGATGAGAAGTGGGAGCTGCTGCCCGCTGCCACCGCCTCCTTCACCATCCGCGGCCTGCAGGAGAGCTCCGCCTACAAGATCCAGGTTTGAACAGCGTCTAGCAGATTACCAAGCGTGTTTAGGAAGGGAGCGCTCTTTTTATGGTTAGATGTCACAGTTATTGTCCACGACATTCAGTTATTGTCCACGACATTGCAAGCGGCGCGAGTTACGAAGCCGTGGTGAATGCAATCGTTATATTTATGCCCAGGCCGTAAGGCCTGGGCAAGCCCACGATAAACGCATTCTATTCACCTCCTCTGCGCGGTTCAGCCAATCACAGGGGGCTCGGGGGGGGGGGGGGGGGCAGGAACTTGTACAAGCTTGGGTATCCACTAGACGCGTTTGAACATAAGATACTCGCACTTCCCCAACACAGGGTCGGGACCCATTTGTGGGTTGCGGACACATTTTTATGACTCATTCCCAAAAAGGCAAAAAAAAAAAAAACATGACTTAGAAAAAACTAATTCAACCTGGCGATTTTTCAGTAATTTCATGAAGAAATCAAAGACAAATAGAATAAATTCTATACATTAGAAAACCAAAGTTTAAAAAGTATTGAAAATAGTCGATCTACAAGCTCACAACGCATCGCTTCACGCTACGCTGAGAGCTTGCAGATTGGCTATATTCACTAGTTTGGGTCCCGGGCGAAAGCAATCTCCCTTTTGGGTCACATGCTAAACAGTTTGGGAACCACTGATTTAGAGAAAGCATGGGACAAACAGCCAAAGAAAACTTTGTGTATACTTGGTGTATACTTATTTTTTGGGAGGGTATTAACCAAGCACTTTCTTTATGTATAAAGTTTCTGTCTCCAGGAAGTGAATGTGGTGTTGTTTATTCATGTTTTATTGTCTTATAATCCCATTGACAAGACACAAGAATAAAAATGCATTCATTAATTTGTTTGTTTGTTCCTTGGTTCGTTTGTTTGTTCGTTTGTTCGTTTGTTCGTTTGTTCGTTCATTCACTCATTCACTCATTCTTTAATTTGTTGATTCAGACACTCACCCTCTCATTGTTTCACTCACTCACTCACTCACTCACTCACTCACTCACTCACTCACTCACTCACTCATTCATTCATTCAGATGTTAATAGATATGCATTCATCCAAATGTTACGAAATATTCATTCATTCATTCATTCATTCATTCATTCATTCCAGGTGGCGTCCATGGTGGGGAGCAGGGAGGGGAGCCCGGCACTGGTCACCGCACGAACCTGTGAGCCTTTTGATATTCTTACAGTGTACATTAGACCAGTAAGACTTAGATAAGCGACCGTCAAGTCGCATACACAAACTTTAGAAGGCAATCGTAGCCAATCAGGAGGGAATATGGGAAATGGGACAGATCCATGTTGATGATATGACTTAAGAGATACTGTGTGCCACTTTGCATGATTTTGGTCAAAGATCTGAAGGAGCAGTGTCCAAAAATGTGTTTTGCAAAAATCGCCTGATGGTGGCTCTAGAAGAGGGCCATGTGAGGAATCAGGCGGCGGAGGTTGTGATTTGCCATCCAAGGAGTGTGTGTGCAAAATTTGGCATCGATAGGGCCAACGGTGATAGATAAGAGTAAGAGAGACCAGTAAGACTCCCTAATCGGGAGATAAGCGACCGTTGGTCGCTTATCTCCACAAATAGGCCAAAAGTTTGTTTTACCAATTATCAAGACATACGGGCAGTTGACAGTTTGCCATGGTTACTCATTGAAGTTGAATCTCCATATATGGAGATAACCTACGCATCACACTAAGTCTGACCTCACCAGCCCATATTTGGGCATGAGCAACTTATGTCTCCATATATGGAGATATGATGACATCACACAGTCCTCAGCCGATGATGTGGCGTGATGTCATACAATACACAAACGAGCCCTACAGTATAAAGGGGCAATTCTTGCCAGGAAAGAAGCATTTCCGCGACTCAGACCTTATCGCCAGGGTTGGCTTATAGCAGCTGTCGGTAGGACCATATATGGATTCTGTTAGTGTGGATCTCCTAACAGGGCATCATCTGGGATACAATCCCTTTTATGCCCATATATGGAGATCCCTAACAGAATCCCTTTTATGCCCATATATGGAGATCCCTAACAGCATCCCTTTTATGCCCATATATGGAGATCACTAACAGCTAACAGAATCCCTTTTATGCCCATATATGGAGATCCCTAACAGAATCCCTTTTATGCCCATATATGGAGATCCCTAACAGAATCCCTTTTATGCCCATATATGGAGATCCCTAACAGAATCCCTTTTATGCCCATATATGGAGATCCCTAACAGAATCCCTTTTATGCCCATATATGGAGTATATGGAGATCCCTAACAGAATCCCTTGTATGCCCATATATGGAGATCCCTAACAGAATCCCTTTTATGCCCATATATGGAGATCCCTAACAGAATCCCTTTTATGCCCATATATTATGGAGAAATCCCTGCTCTGAGTATCTGACATCAGTGTGATGTCACCTGTTTATGCCCATATATGGAGATCCCTGCTCTGCGTATCTGGTTGCTATGGTAAACAGTTGGTTGCTAGGGTAAAAAAACATGGTTGCTATGGTAAACAGTTGGTTGCTAGGGTAAACAGTTGGTTGCTAGGGTAAAACCATGGTTGCTAAGGTGGTTGCTAACGTACACTAACAGACCAGCAACAACAGACTGTTGCCACAGCAACGTACACAAAGGTTTGTGTACACATGTGGTGTGATGTCATACTGATGCGGAGATATGAGCAGGGCAAAGGTGTGACGTGTGACGTGTGACGGACGGACGGCCGGTGGAGGTTTTCATAGTAAACTGCTCCCTGACGGTCGCAATAAGAGTAGGGGCAAAAGTGTGACGTGACGGACGGACAGACGGACGGACGGACAGACAGCTGGTGGAGCTTATGCCCACATATGGAGATCCATGATGTCGTCAATATTAAGCACATATCTGTGTGGTGGTTCACCTGACAGGACTTCATATGGGAATGCCCATTTATGGAAGCCACATCAGCCACATACGATCCCTTTTATGCCCAAATATGGAGATCCCTGGCCTGTACTGTATGTAGAACCAGCCACACTGGTTAGACTGACTTGTATAGTCTATAGGTTAGAAAATGTGTATGTGTTAGCAGTGTTAAAGGTTTTAAAATGGTTAATGTCTGAGTCCTAGTGGGCTTTGCCAGAAAACCTGTTCATATTTTAGATTGTATTTAGAGAAAAGCAAAGACGAGTGTAATGTTTTCATTACCTCTTTCTATATTTTTTGCGATTTTAATGATTAATCATTTCAGTTGGGTGGGGGCATGCATGCAAGTGAATAGATAATATGTATTTTTAGACACAATAAGCCGACAATTTCTATATTACTATTTACAGTAGCCCCTATAAGTCTGTCCATGAAGGATTGTGGTACATCTTGGGAGTGGGCTTATTGTCTAAAAATACATATTTAGCCCCCAACCACTGAACTGAAAGTCATTAAAAACGCTAAAACGATAGAAAGCAGTAAATGAAAACATTTTAACTTTTTTTTCTTTTCTCTAATTACAATCTAAAATATCCTTGTTGTAAAAAAATAATAATAATAAGTTGTCCTTTAACCCGGGTACACAATTTGTGTTTCATTATTTTATGCTTTAACTATTGAAAAATAGCAGATATACAAGCTCACAGCGCGGCACCGAGTGCCGCGCTGCGAGCTTGTAGATCTGCTATTTTTGAAAAATCTTGAATATTTGAATTTTGACCCGATTCTATAAGTGTCTTTTGAATCCTTCTAAGGTTTTTTGAAAAACCTATGTTTCTATGTCAGCAATCTGGCCAGCCATCGTCAAAGAAAAGCTCCTTTTCACTTAACTGGAGCTCAGTTAGTCTGTTCTTGAGAGACTACTATGTCAGTGGTTCTCAAACCTTTTCATGTCAAGGACCCCCAAACTGATATTTATTTGGCCACGGACCCCCATCTCAAAATATTTAGTTCCAGGGACCCCCAGAAGAACAATCTGAGTTACAAACGTTCGCTTTGAAAATACAGTAGTTTGTACATAGTCAAAGATTTGCACACATTTTCACGACTTTTTCAAAAATAGCAGATCTACAAGCTCGCAGCGCGGCACTCGGTGCCGTGCTGTGAGCTTGTATATCTGCTATTTTTCACTGGTTAAAGCATTCAATAATTCTAGGCCTAAATGGGTTAAAGTTATAATACTATAAATACTCTACCCTTGAAGTTATACTAAATTTACCGCAGTGCTTCTCAAAGTTATTGGTGCTTTTTCAGTACACCCTTTTCCTGATTGCTGAATCAAAGCATCCCCTATAATTGACAGCATTTTTATTAGACAATAAAGTCCTGACATCAAAAGTCCTGTTTTGATGTCAATGTGTCTATAGTCTACACAATAAATGTAGACTATTGTTTTCTGTTCAGCAGTGGCGTCAGTTCAGCAAAAGCTAAGGTATGGCAAGACACCAGTCATGTTGCCATACCTTAGCAACAGGCACAATGAAAAGTACATTTTATTATTTTCCCCTGTTAGCCAAGGTATGGCAGCTGCCTTTGCTATTCAGTATCAGTTATGCTAGTCAAAATCCCAGTTTTTTTGGTATTCTTGTCTCCACTGTTCTCTTTTTTTATTTTAGGTCCTCTGTAGCAGATGTCATCCGCAATCCAGTCTTTTCTTTCCATCTTTCTATACTACCCAAACCATGTTCACATTTCTATGAAGGATTTCTTGGCAGTTCCCCCATTCTCCCTCAACCTCGCTGAGTTTCTGCTAATCCTCAGAATCTATTCTTCAATGTCAGTTTGCATCTTTCTTGACCTGGCGATCCCTTCGTTTTCAGTTTCCCATTAATCCTTTGCTCAGGAGGAACGCTTCTTGATTGGGTTCACGACCCAAGAAGTTCTTCAGCATCTCCTCAGCGTCCATGGAGGCACCAGGCTTCAGGATGCAGTTCCTGTAGTCCAGACCCACCTTAGGGTTCATGATTCCTTCCTGTTTGAAACGGCTGTAGAACATGTCCATGGACAACACCTCACCCCACAGGTAGTGATAGCCCTTGCCATCATAGTCACTGAAAGGTGTTGTGATGGGCCTTTGAGAAGTGACTCCCAGAATGTCCTCATAGAGCCTCATGCATTTTTTCAAATCCAAACCATCCTGGTTGTGATAAGCAAGGTCCAATTTATCTCTGACTATCTTTACTAGGCAGTTCATACCGATGTTGGCGAGGCGAGAGTTGACGAGTTTGTCTAGCAGGTCGTCAGGAATAGGATCTCCCTTCTTGTAGTGTTTAGAGATTCTCTGTAGTGGTTCCTTCTCCCAAACCCTGTTCTCCAGCATCTGGGACGGAGCCTCCACAAAGTCCTGCTCCACATTGGATGAACTGAACACAGCGTAGTCAACCTGAGCACAGAGGAAGTGCATGGCGTGACCAAACTCATGGAAGAACGTTATTACATCTTTATGTTTCAGCAGGCAGGGCATTTTTTTCCTTTTTTTGGGTTTGCTGAACTCGGTCACTATGGCAGCAACAGCAATCTGTCTTCTCCCATCAGACAGCAGACAGCCGGGCTGCAGCGGGCAACAATATGCAGCAGAATAATCTCCCATGTCCTTTCCCTCTCTGGTGAACAGGTCAAGGTAGAACTGTCCGACTGTCTGTCCAGAGGAGCAGTCGGTGACACAGTACAGAGTGACATCTGGATGCCACACGGGGGCGCCGTGCACCAGGCTGAAGGACAGACCCAGCAGGTCCTGGCAGATGTCCAGCAGACCCTGGGTCACAACCTCCAAGGGAAAATACTCCTTCAACTGGTTGTGATCCACTCCATACTGGTTCTTCAACACCTGGGCCTCGTAGTCATCCAGGTCCTCCAAACACAGCTCTCCATAGAATGGCAGACCTACTTTCTGACACTCCTCCTTCTTTAGTTTAAGGAGGATTGTTCTCTCTTTGTCTCCCAGTGGCTTCAGCTTATGGACCAGCTCGTCCAGGAAGATGGAGACATCCTTAATAGACTTTACCATACTTCTCTCTTTTAAATTGATATGTTGATAATCAGTTAAGAAATCCTTGACTTGTTGCACATACGAGGGATCTGTTCCGCCCCGGTCTACCCCCATGCATTTCTTAGCCTTTTTACAAAGATAACTTAAATACTTAATGTTAATCTCTCCAATACTTTCCCCAAGCCATCTCTCCATGTATCTCTTATCCTCTGCAGTAAGACTTTCTTCATCCACCTTCAATCCAAGAGCAAGGATCCTCTGGTAGACGTCCTTTCTTATGCTCATGGCCTCGTCAAACTTATACAGCTTCTCCCATGTCTCTCTGCTGGCGGCCCTCACCTCCTCACTGGGAAAAAGACCCATGGGGAGGACCAACATGTTCTTCTGGACAGTGTACTCAGCTTCCATGTCAGCCAGGGCCTTCAGAGTGTTGTTGAAGGTCACTCCGTCCAGGTCTAGGGAACCCACAGCATCATAAACCTTCTCTGTGTTGGCAATTAGCTCGTCAGACATCTGCCGTATCTGTTTGGGGCTCAGATCCCAGCGCAGGCAGTTCTCGGTGCAAACCTGAGTGGTGCTGCTGAAATCCACCTCTCCAGTAGCTACCATGTTCGTTTTTTTGGCTGATTGATAGATTTTAACTGGAAGGGGTTTCTTTACTTCAGCGACAAGCATTCTGCCTACCCACAACCTTTAATACCCTGATGTCAGATCAGTGACTCAATCAATGTCACAATGATGTCAGATTAGAGGCGCAGCGTTTCTGTCTTACTTTGATGTCAGATCAGTGACTCAATCAATGTCACAATGATGTCAGATTGTTTCCGTCTTACTTAGGAGTTGAAGATCCGAGGATGGTCTTGTGGGGTAGAGTTGGAGTCTTGCAGGTAGAGTTGGAGATTCTTGGGTGCGATGGTTGAATCTGAAGGTACCCATGGAATGCGGACTGCTTTTATACCCGCATTGGTTGAGTCAGTCTTGGTGATGTCATGATGACAAGTCAGGGTGGTTGAGTCGTTCTTGGTGATGTCATGATGACAAGTCAGCCATATCCAATCTGGAGTCTGTGATGCCAGACATCTCCATATATGGCCGTCCAGGGCTTAGTGAGGTCGGTGTCGTGATCTCTATATCTGGAGATCCATGTGATGATATTGAGCTCCATATATGGGGATCCATGTGTTGTACCCATTTAGGAGGTAACAAGCAAGATGATGTAGAAAGCCTTCGTAACAAGGGTAATTCTGGAACGGATCTCACTCATTAAAGCCCTGCACAGGGAAAAGAGTTCACAGTCGGTCCTCCTAAAGCAGGACGACAAGGTCTGACACCAAATTAATGTACTTTCTCTCTGATGTGTCCTTTCTTTGATTTGCAACACAGTGCACATTGGACAGCTCACCACCAGTCAGTCACCACTATGATGTGAGCTCACTCATGCTATACAGGCAGCAAACACAGAACAAATGCTGAGCTACTTGTTGTTGTAGTTTGAAAAAAGCTTATTAGTGCTTTGTTACCCACATACTGTAGTCCTACTGTCCCTGTTATTGTGTTTGTTTTGCGTCGGGAAACGCTGTGAACAGCGCTTTACCTTCGTCTACAATCAATCCACAACTCTGTGACTCCCTTTTTCGCAGGTATTTCAGTCCGCATGTATCAAAAACGCACCTAGGTTAAGGCACCTTAATCTGGGTGTGTGTTTCAAAAACGCATTTACTTGTTGCTTTCTGAAATGAGCTGATCTACAAGCTCACAACACGTCGCGTTGTGATCAGCTCTTTTCACCACGCTAAAACTTGCTGGATGTTTAGACCCAGAAACCTTTGGCTTCACAAATGCTTATAGCAGCTTGCTTTCCGAGACAGGCAACATCGAGAATAGATTTGATGTTGCCTGGCTCCAGCCAATAGACCCGCCCATTCTCTGAGTGGACTGCTTCTCTTGGTCAGACACAATGTTTTTTAAGTAGCATTGTTTTCTATTCAGTAACAGTTGTGCTGTGCTTGTCAGGTTTGTGCGACAGGTTTCCTGTAGCACTTTATTTTTTATCCTTTGAGGTCCCTTCTATCCTCTATGGCAGGGGTTTTCAAAGTGGGTGACGGGGCACCCTGGGGTGCCGCGACGGCAGTCCAGGGGTGCCGCGAGATCATTCGATAGTACTTGGAATTTATTTGGACACTTGAAAAAATATTTGGTATCATTTTAAACTTGAAGTACAAAGTTACTTTCAGTCAGTTCTAACCAAAATGGTTGTTATCTCAACGTTTTCCTCGCAACATGATCACTCAAATATCGTCACTGTCGGGCAGAAACCTCGTATCTCCAAGTTTCAAAAGTGTACGTCTTTTGGTAAAGTAAAGCCCTGCTTCATCATACAAGACTGTCGCACAAAACTAGTCAAAACAGCCGATCTACAAGCACACAACGATAAATACAAAACGAAAGGTTTTGGACATACAAGGTTTCCACCCGACAGCAACGATATGCTATAAATATAAGGTGCTGGGAGTGAAAATTATAATGTAGGGGTGCCTCGGATTAAAACAAATATTTATGGGGTGCCCTGAGACCAAAAAGTTTGGGAACCCCAGCTCTATGGCAGGTGTCATCCGCAATCCAGTCTTTTCTGTCCATCTTTCTATACCCCAAAACATGTTCACGTTTCTATGAAGGATTTCTTGCAGTTCCCCCATTCTCCCTCAACCTCGCCGAGTTTCTGCTAATCCTCAGAATCTATTCTTCAATGTCAGCTTGCATCTTTCTTGACCTGGCGATCCCTTCGTTTTCAGTTTTCCGTTAGTCCTTTGCTCAGGAGGAACGCTTCTTGATTGGGTTCACGACCCAAGAAGTTCTTCAGCATCTCCTCAGCGTCTTGAGAGGCACCAGGCTTCAGGATGCAGTTCCTGTAGTCCAGACCCACCTTAGGGTTCATGATTCCTTCCTGTTTGAAACGGCTGTAGAACATGTCCATGGACAACACCTCGCCCCACAGGTAGCGATAGACCTTGCCATCAGACACACGTGCACGTAACACATAGTCAATAGGTGCTGTGATCGGCGTTTGAGAAGCAGTGACCCCCAGAATGTCCTCATAGAGCCTCATGTGCTTGTTATACAGTTTAAAACCCCAAACCAATCCCAATCCAGCCTGGGTGTGAAGAGCAAGGTCCAATTTAGCTCTGACTATCTTTACTAGGCAGACCAAACCGATGTTGGCGAGGCGAGACTTGACGAGTTTGTCCAGCAGGTCATCAGGAATAGGAGCTCCCGTCTTGTAGTGTTTAGAGATTCTCTGTAGTGGTTCCTTCTCCCAAACCCAGTTCTCCAGCATCTGGGACGGAACCTCATCAAAGTCCCGCTCCACGTTGGATGCACTGAACACAGCGTAGTTGACTTGAGCACAGAGGTCGTGCATGGCGTGACCAAACTCATGGAAGAACACCAGTACATCGTTGTGTTTCAGCAGGCAGGGGGCGTCGGCCGAGGGTTTGCTGAATTTGGTCACTATGGCAGCGACAGTCATCTGTCTTCTCCCATCAGACAGCAGACAGCCGGGCTGCAGCGGGTAA
This sequence comes from Nannobrachium achirus, assembly GCF_963921795.1. NCBI lineage: Eukaryota > Metazoa > Chordata > Actinopteri > Myctophiformes > Myctophidae > Nannobrachium > Nannobrachium achirus. The sequence goes on from NC_137830.1 coordinate 7,273,698, forward strand.
CAATATCCAGCATGCCCCATGTCCTTTCCCTCTCTGGGGAACAGGTCAAGGTAGAACTGTCCGACTGTCTGTCCAGAGGAGCGGTCAGAGACGCAGTACAGAGTGACATCTGGATGCCACACGGGGGCGCCGTGCACCAGGCTGAAGGACAGACCCAGCAGGTCCTGGCAGATGTCCATCAGACCCTGGGTCACAACCTCCAAGGGAAAATACTCCTTCAACTGGTCGTGATCCACTCCATACTGGTTCTTCAACACCTGGGCCATGTAGTATTTCAGGTCCTCCATACCCAGCTCTCCATTGAAATGCAGACCTCTCTTCTGACACTCATCCTCCTTTAGTTTGAGGAGGTTTGTTCTCTCTTTGTCTCCCAGTGGCTTCAGCTTATGGGCCAGCTCCTCCAGGAAGATAGAGACATCCTTAATAGACTTCACCATACTTCTCTCTTTTAAATTGATACGTTGATAATAAGTTAAGAAATCCTTGACGTGTTGCACATACGAGGGATCTGTTCCGCCACGGTGTACCCCCTTGCATTTAAGATAACTTAAAAACGTAATTTTAATCTCTCCAACACTTTCCCCAAGCCATCTCTCCATGTATCTCTTATCTTCTGCAGTAAGAATTTTTTCATCCACCTTCAATCCCAGAGCAAGAATCCTCTGGTAGACGTCCTTTCTCCTGCTCATGACCTTGTCAAACTTAGACAGCTTCAAATATGTCTCTGTGCTGGCGGCCCTCACCTCCGCACTGGGAGAAAGACCCATGAGGAGGTACAACATGTTCTTCTGGACAGCGTACTCAGCTTCCATGTCAGCCAGGGCCTTGAGGGTGTTGTTGAAGGTCACTCGGCCCAGGGAACCCACTGCATCGTAAACCTTCTCTGTGTTGGCGATGAGCTCGTCAGACAACTGCCGGATCTGTTCGGGGCTCAGATTCCAGCGCAGGCGGTTCTCGGTGCAAACCTGAGTGGTGCTGCTGAAATCCACCTCTCCAGTAGCTACCATTTCTTTACTTCAATGACAAGCGTTAAAAAGGTTATCTGGGTTTTAAGGACAGATATCTTGGGAACTGAATATGAGTTAGTTGAGGTTGGAGTGTCCTTGAAGATTCGAGGATGGTCTTGTGGGGTAGAGTTGGAGTCTTGCAGGTAGAGTTGGAGATTCTTGGGTGCGATGGTTGAATCTGAAGGAACCCATGGAATGCGGATTGCTTTTATACCCACAATGGTTGAGTCAGTTTTGGTGATGTCATGATGACAAGTCAGGGTGGTTGAGTCGTTCTTGGTGATGTCATGATGACAAGTCAGCCATATCTAGTCTGGAGTCGGTGATGCCAGACATCTCCATATATGGTCGTCCAGGGCTCAGTGAGGTCGGTGTTGTAATCTCCATATCTGGAAATCCATGTGAGATATTGAGCTCCATATATGGGGATCCATGTGTTGTACCCATTTAGGAGGTAACAAGCAAGATGATGTAGAAAGCCTTCGTAACAAGGGTAATTCTGGAATGGATCTCACTCATTAAAGCCCTGCACGGGGAAAAGAGTTCACAGCCGGTCCTCCTAAAGCAGGACGACAAGGTCTGACACCAAATTAATGTACTTTCTCTCTGATGTGTCCTTTCTTTGATGTGCAGCGCAGTGCACAGACTGGACAGCTCACCACCAGTCAGTCACCACTATGATGTGATCTCACTCGCGTTGGTACAGGCAGCAAACACAGAACAAACGCTGAGCTATTACTTCTTGTTGTAGTTTGAAAAAAGCTTATTAGTGCTGTGTCACCCACCTACTGTAGTCCTACTGTCCCTGTCATTGTGTTTATTTTGCGTCGGGAAGTGCTCTGAACAGCGTTTTACCTCCGTCTACAATCAATCCACAACTCTGTGACTCCCTTTTTTGCAGGTCTTTCAGTCTGGGTGTATCAAAAACGCACCTAGGTTAAGGCACCTTAATCTGGGTGTGTGTTTCAAAAACGTTGCATTCTGAAAATGATCTACAAGCTCACAACACGTCGTGTTCTGATCAGCTCTTTTCACCACGCTAAAACTTGCTGGATGTTTAGACCCAGAAACTTTTGGCTTCACAATAAACGCTTATATCAGCTTGCTTTCCTAGACAGTCAACATGGAAAATAGATTTGATGGCGATTTCACATTGCAAAAGGGTGCAGGAAGAGTGAGCACCTTAACATTTTGTGGGCACCGATGTCACATTTCTTTTCTTCTGCTGTATGCTATATTTTATTGTTGTTCAGAACTTTGTAACTTATGTTTTGAAAGGTGCTATATAAATAAAGTTTTTAGGCCTATTATTATTACTAGAAGCTCGGCCGCCTGGAGCGTCTAGTCGGCGCCCTGGCCAACTCGGGAACACTGTAAATAGGGAATTAATGCCCCGCCCTTTAATGCAAACCCCATTATACCTGTTGTCATACGATCTGTTTTGACCATCTGTTTGCGTGTGTCCATTTATGCCCATATATGGAGTTATCTGTCTGTCTGGGTCCATTTTATGCCCATATATGGAGATCTCTGTAGGACCTGTATTGACCATCTGTTTGCCTGTGTCCATTTATGCTCATGTATGGAGATATCTGTATCTGTCTGTCTATGTCCATTTTATGCCCATATATGGAGATTTCTGTAGGACCCGTATTGAATGAATTTAAATGAGGGAATGAATGCCCCACAAACTCTGATGTCAGACATCAGCTCCGCATACGGGCATCCATTTTATACCCATATATGGAGATCTCTGTGAATGCCCTACCCTTTAATGCAAACCCCATTATACCTGTTGTCATAAGAGCCGTTTTGACCATACAGTATGTTTGCCTGTGTCCATTTATGCCCATATATGAACATCAGAACACGTCATACTGATGACATTCAATATGTAACCATGGCATTTTTTGTTGACTCATGTGGCGTACGTGATGTCAGAGCCTTTTATGAAGTGATGTCACAATGAGTCAGCGCTTGCGTCGATTTCCTCCGGAACAGCCTGATGTCAACAATCAGCTCCGCATAAGGAGATTCCGAACGTTTTGCGCCGGTTTTGGAAAACCGCGCGTCGGGTCGGGTCGAGGCCCGGCACTGCACTCCGCGCCGTGGGGGGAACACGCGTGCCGAATCTGAAGCCGGTGGGACGAACGGTTCTCGAGATACGCGGATTACATACACACAGACAGACAAACGCGCAGAGACTTCTCGCATTTATAGATAGATTATCACATTGGCTATTTGTCCGGAAATGTATAGGCTAGGCTTTATATAAAAAAAAACAAAAAAACAATGCGAATAAAATTGCTTGCATTTTTTAAAATGAAAACAACATATTTGAAACAATGTATAATTTTTTACAAAAAATTCTAATCCGGAATCGAAAATCTACTTTTCTGAGAAATAAATCGAGATTTTATTTTTAGGCCAAATCTAACAGCTCTAGTTTCCACTATGTTGTAATTGCTGTCATTAGGACAACCTCGGAAACAAGACGTTTGTTTTTCAGTGGATCGCCATACTAAAGTGATCTGTTTGTTTTCAGTAGGTCTCCCTACTAAAGAGATCTGTTTGTTTTCAGTAGATCTCCCTACTAAAGTGATCTGTTTGTTTTTCAGTGGATCTCCCTAAAGTGAACGGCTTCGCGGCCCTCAACTTGACGGATAGCAGCGCCGTCCTGAACTGGACCAGCGTGGGCGGAGCTTCTGGCTACATCCTGTCATGGAGACACATCTCAGGTGTCCATTCACTCATCCATGCAAGCACTCATTAATTAATCAATTAGTTTGTTCGTTCGTTTGTCTATGCATTTATTCATTCATTCATCAATTCACTCACACTTATCCATTACATCAAGAGTTCCCAGACTTTTAAGCCCATTATCCCCATATAGAAGCTCACCCTCCACTGTTAGCTCAGAGATGAGGTCCTATAGGCCTCTATACCGCCTGGGGTGGAATTCTTAACGCCTCAATGTCTATTAGCTGACCTGTTGTGACATCACATGCAAATGAATTCCGTCCTTGTCCCTTCCTTGTATGCCCGTATATGGAGATCCCTGATGTCATCAATTATGCCCATAGCTTGGAATGCCCATATATGGACATATTGTGTGAGTCTCATGTGGTCTATAACATGAGACATCTATGATGTCAGACGTCAGTCATGTCCATATTCGGGGGGAAATATTTTGTCCATATTTTTGTCCAACTTAATCACACTTGCAAATGAATTCCGTCTTGTGCGACTGCTGTCTCGCCCTTAGGGTGTCTTACAGGTTTAGATTTTATTCAGTTTTCGTCAGTGAAAAAAGTTTTCCTCATTGTAGGCTATTAGTCGACACACACTGTCAATACTGACACACACACACACACACACACACACACACACACACACACACACACACACACACACACACACACACACACACACACACACACACACACACACGTAAACAGTAGTAATGCAATGATTATAAGGTCATACATACAAAAAGAAAATATATTCCTTGTGTCTTTCAGAGTCGGAAACCAAAACGGAGACTCTGGGACCGGGCTTCACCGCCTTTAAGATCACTGATCTCCTCTACGGCAGAACCTACATCTTCACCATTCGACCACTGTACGGGGAGGTGGAGGGACCCCTCACCACGCTGTACCAGAGGATACGTGAGTTACTGACCCCTCACCACTGACCCCTCACCACTCTCTACCAGAGCATACATGAGACTAGCCTAGCTCAGCTATACCATCATCCACCCTTGTTAAAACAAGGAGGGGATGGTCTAGAGTCGTGTACTAACTCTTCAAATTGGGCACACCCCTTAGCTCCTGAAAAGGGAGCTAGCCCCTGATTGGCTAGTTACAAAGTAAGGCGGACTTTGTCTCTCTCGCAGCATGTCTCATGTGAGCACATCTCATTCTCCATGCAGCAGCAGAACAGACAACATGGGTCTTTTTGCATACTGAGGGCTCCTGGGGAGTGCATTCCTGAGGTTTCTGTCTTTGAATAGGAATGTCCCCTGCTGTGTTTAGCTGATAAGTGGGTATACTGCAAACAATGACAGTGACTCCCCCCTCCCCTCCACCCCTCGTTTTTGTTACCTCCTCCCATGAATTTCTTCTGAATGGGAGAACCTCCAGACTCTATACTGCAGTTATTTAGCTGCATTAGTATAGAGTCGGGCTAAGACAGGCTAACGTGAGACCCCCTAAAATAATCATATTTTAACTTAACTGGGTGTCCCCAGTTAAAATATGACGAGTACTAAGAGTTGAGGCATTACATTTTGTATAACACGATTATTTCCACAATTTATGCCTGTAATATTTGTTCAAATTGTTCATTTTAGAGTTATTAAAAAGGTCTTAAAAGTCCTTAAATGATCACTTTAGAAATGTGCAGACACCCTCTATACACTTAAGCGGTATGTTGGTTTGTTTACTGTTGAGTGAGTAGACAATGTTGGACATTAAAGTTATACCATGTAACTTTTTTTATAAAACAAATCTTAAAACTGTTATCGCTAAATCGCTAAAGTTTTAGAACACCAACTCCGTTATTTTCAGCTTCTAAATTCTTCTCTTTATATGTTTTCTATGAGCCGTGAGGGGGGTAGAATTTCGCGGAAAGATTACGTCATCTGCATCATCTGTATACGTTGTGTATACGTTGGCCAATCACATCGCGGATCATACACACATGATACACTACCCAGTGATGTTAATAGGTTTTTAATGTAATGAGTCCCGGGACCCAAGACGAGTCTTTCGGATGAGTCCCAGAGATATTTTATGGGTCCCACAAAAATTCAACGCGTCATGTCATTTTTGACAAAGTGCAGCATTTAACTTGAATTGGTTATTATATGGTTATGTTCATGTTACGTAGAAATGTGTCTGAAAGAAATGAACCACAATTCCAAATCTTACAATTTGAATACTTCCAAATAGTCATGTGATGGTTTGATTTTTTTTTATACCTAACCGGTAATATCGGATGTTGACCACTTGGGGGCGTAGATAGAAGCTTTTACCGAGTCTTCATAATCAACAGCCACCTGTTATTTTATATACATCGATAATATATGGATCTTCTAAGTGAGATCATGATGTCTCCTGTTTGTACTGTTACTGCTTCTATGGAATGGGGGAAATGCCGTGCTTGTGTTTGCTCTGCTGTACATTGAACCAGTGGACTGGGTCAAAAACAGTCGATTAGGATTGCTTGTAGATCGGCTACTTTTGTTTTGAACGGTTGATCATAGAGGGACGTGCCGCCCCTCTATGGATGCGGGAGGGCAAGGCACAGGCGGCCGCCACCAAATGGACGGCGCCGCCACGAAAACACTATAATCAATCAAAACAGTTAGGCAGTCTAGGCTACATACATACTGTCTCAGATAGCATACATGCTAGGCTAGCTTGCTTCCTCCATGTTGTAGTTGAGCCAATAAAGGTTATTTGACCACGTTCACCACAACGTTAATCGTCGCTATTGCTGTAAAGACGCAATGAAGACCTGTGTGGCTTCTAACACGTTGTCCAATGTCCACCACATCTATAAACAATAGCGCGTGTATCCAGTTGTTATTGAATGAAGACGACAGAGGGAGAGGAGGCGGGTCGCTGTGTGAGCAGTGAGCATGTCATGTTTCTGCGCCATACACGTTCTGTGGGGGAACCCTTTTTGGTGTATCACCTAACACGCTGTGCCACTATGGTCAGAGAGCGGCCCGGTGCTACGCTAAAACTCAGGCACCCATTGAATTCTGTGACCATCCACATACACACAATGGCGTTCAAAACACACTGTCGTTAGTTCTATCGTCTGTTTTAAGACTTTCTACGCGGATTTCATTTGTGTTAACATAGCATTAAGTAGCATGCCTTCACCCATGAACAATGGTGGCGTCTGGACTTTTTAAAATATATTTTTTTCGCGACGTGGTAAATTATTTTAACGTGGACTCCAATGGAGGCGATGCGTCCATGGGACCCAAGGACACTGACGTGAATGCGTCTTTAGGCAACGTGAATGCGTCAGAGACGCGTGACGCGCACGTATTGACGTCACTGACTACCGGCCAATCACAGCGTATCTGCCGTATCTTCAGGAAATAGCTTCCCTCAGCTACAGTGTTTACCATGGTGAAGGATTCTTAACCTCTTAATCCCCAAATCCTGGCCAGAAAATTACGTTCTATACCCCTCCACGGATTCGTATCGTCGCGGTGGTTTGCGGCGCCGCTCCGGTGGTCCGCGGCGGTGGTCCGCGACGACTCTGGGCGAAAAACGGCCGAAAAAAGCAATACCGCTACTGACCACTAGTTTAGCAACTTACACATTATAGCTTTAAGCCAGGGGTCTTCAACAGGGGGTCCGCGACCCCTAGGGGGTCCGCGGAGGTACTGCAGGGGGTCCGCGAAATTATTGCTTAAAAAAAAAAGATTTCAAAAAATGTTTTTTTTTGTTTTTTTTGTTTTTTTTTTTCATTTTTCACATTCATGTTAATCAATAAATCATGATTGTATCCATTTTGAATAGCTTGAATACATGATTACTATGCAATTGACAGATTGTTGATATTATTGACATTGGTTCTCAGTTAATAAGTAGCATGTTTAGAAATGGTAGTGGTACGGCCCACCCTGCTCGCTGTAACTTGTACATGTTTAAAATAAAAAATATGTCGTAGCCCCGACCCACCCACCCTACGAGGTGGTAGGGGGTCCCTGCTCCATCTCCCCATCAGTTTGGGGGTCCCCGGCCTGAAAACGTTGAAGACCCCTGCGGTTTAAGCCAATCATTTGGGGACCCCCCTGGGGGTCCCGACCCACAGTTTCAGAACCACTGCTCTAAGATACGTGAGACAACTAAAGTGTTTCCCTAACTGTCACTGACCCCTCACCACCCTCTACCAGAGGATACGTAAAGAACAACATATTGGTGAGGGTGGCTGGCAGGCCAAATACATAACACCATCTTGGGGGTCCTTGACAAGCTGTTTTTCTGTTTAGAAGACACTTAGAATACACATTTTTATAATGGGAAGCTCAGAAACCCGTCTGCCAGTGAAATCATCGCTTGGCAGATTTATTTTAAGACATGTTTAAACAAAATACATAGGCTATTTAGATTTCTATTATTGCGAGAACAATGGCTTCCATTATAACATTGTAGCTTTTCAGGAAAAGAAAACCTGCAGTTTCTATTAGCTTGGAAAATCAATTGTTATGGAAGTAAATGCTGTGATTATCTAGCAAATACATGGACATTATATTTCAACAGATATAGACAAACCCGCACCTTGACATGAACACAGTTAGATTACATACATTTATCAATAGAACAGATCACTTTAGAGAGAGCTATATGGCATTGAAGGTAATTAGACCCCTCTTTTTCATTTTCCCTCTTAAAATTGCCAAATACAAGGCACAAATACTTAGTTTCCACACAATCAATTATTTGCATTGCAAAACGATTCGATACCACATTTTATAACGATGCGATACGATACAAAGCCAAAACGGTACGATATTTTGCTTTTGCAAACGATATAGTAGATCGTTGCAAATTTAAATCGGTTTTTCGATTCAGTTACGATATCGTTACACCCATGAACATTAGTGAGGACCAATTATATGAAGATGGATTGAAAAGTGGTGAGGTGGTCCTTTAATAATTTCTCCATGCCATTTTAAATACCTGTATCGTGGCCTTTTTATCATCTCTTTTTGTCTAAGTGTCAAAGAACCGCGCGCCAGCTCCAGCTCCGGTCATCCCGGCCACATCGGCGCCCCCCGCCCCGGCCCCCGTCACCCCCGCGCCGCAGACCACCACCACCATGACCACCAGGACCACCAAGAAGCCCCCCAGCAAAGCCAAGGTCACCGTCAGCAAGACCACCGCTGGACATGGGACCTCTACGACCTCGTCGCCCCCAGGCCCAGGTCAGTGTTGTAAAGCAGTGGTGTAAAGCAGTGTTGATTTCGTCGACTAAAACTATGACGAAAAATGTTTGTCGACTGTGTTTTTTTTCACTGACGAAAAACAAATAAAAAGTGATGACTAAAACTAAGACTAAATATACACTGACAATTTCGTCTACGAAATAGAAACGAACTACTACTAAAACGTTAGGGAGGGACTAGTGGAGAAGAGTCATTTTATGTTTGGTTGCTCTCAGGTGTTGCGTACTGAAAACAGCCGATCTACAAGCTCACAACGCGTCGCGCTGCGACGTGTTATGAGCTTGTAGATCTGCTATTTTCAGCACACAACCAAGTGTAAAATCAGTCATTACGATGCCATCAAGGCCTGCCAAAATACATTTCAGTTGACTAAATCAACTGTAGATTTAGTCGCCTATAATCTTATGATATTTAGTCAACTAAAATTAGACTAAAACTAATACTATTCAGGTGACTAAATTAGGGCTAAAACTAAATTAAATTTTATTCAAAAGACTATGACTAAAACTAAATAAAAATTTGCTGTCAAAAACAACACTGGTGTAAAGTAACTAAGTACGTTTAAAGGACAACTTTGTTTTTTTACAACTAGGGTTCATATTTTAGATTGTAATTAGAGAAAAGAAAAGATGAGTGTTAAAATGTTTTCATTTACTGCTTTCTATAGTTTTAACCCGTTGATTTCAGTGGTTGGGGGCATGTGGCTAAATATGTATTTTTAGACACAATAAGCCAGCGATTTCTTTATTACTATTTACATTAACACTACCAGCCCCCATAAGTCACATCTGCCCATGAAGGATTGCGGTGCATGTTGGGAATGGGCTTATTGTGTGTAAAAAGACACATTTAGACACCTGTACGCATGCCCACAACACACTGAAATCAAAATACTAAAATCGCTAAAACAATAGAAAGCAGTAAATGAAAACATTTTAACACTCATCCTTTTTGTTCCCTCTACACCAAATATCTTTTTTGTAAAATAGCTGATAGCTGGGATGATGGGTAATATAATTCCTTTAGAAAGTTATCCTTTTCCAGAAGACTCAGCTACCACCCACAGATTCAAAGAATGAGGCAGCACAAGAATAAGTCAGTTTGAAATAATTGTATTAAGAGAATAGTTCAGAGTTCAGCGTACATTACAGCAATTCACCCATAGTGCCTTCTGCCTAATAGACAGTTGACATGATTTTTATATAGTTAAGACAGTAGGATGGGTCCTAATATGATGATGTAATATCGAAGACAGTAGGATGGGTCCTAATATGATGATGTAATATCGTGACAAGTGGTCACCTCATGGGCTGAGATGACCTTCATCAGTGGACAGAACACAACAGAGTTGTGTAATCTTGTTGTCACCCCATAAGGATGAAGATTGTTTACTTAAAGATGGTTTACCAGTGAAATATCAGACACTTGTCCAGTGTCAAGGTAGAAGAGTTGTTGTTTTAATAACAATGTTAGAATAACAGGGTTTGTTTTGGAACATAGTGGCAAACAGCACAATTAATATATGATCTGTTATGTACAGTAGTTTGACCTTTAGACAAAATTGGTACACACTACTATATTAATATTATATTAATAATATTAACCAAACAGGATCCATCAAGGGACCCAAGGGTTCAAGTGGTTAGTCCCAAGTTCAACATATAGTTTATGGGCATCGTTGGTGGTGTGTGTGTGTGCGTGTGCGTGTGTGCGTGTGCGTGTGTGTGTGTGTGTGTGTGTGTGTGTGTGTGTGTGTGTGTGTGTGTGCGTGTGTGTGTGTGTGTGTGTGTGTGTGTGCATGCGTGCGTGTCAACAGTGTGCGGTAAGGCCAAGGCAGACGTGGTGTTCCTGGTGGACGAGTCCTCCAGCATCGGCCACAACAACTTTGCCAAGATCAAAGACTTCATCTTCCGGGTGTCCACGTATTTCCCCCACATCGGCCCCCACGGCACACAGGTACACTACCAGTCCTCACCGTACACCAGGTTTCCCCAATTAGTTTTCCCCAAGGGCCAAATCATGTCTAGGGTACCAAGCCGAGGGCCACAACATTGCAGGGGGCGACGGCGGCGTTCCCGCTACTCCCACTGCGTACAGCTAGGAAGCTGGTCGCCATCTCCTCCCGTCCCCTCTACCCTGAGATCTTTGGTTACTGGAGTATGAGAGGAAACAACCGTTTCCGCTACCCAGGATGGAGGTGCGAAAGACTTGGAAAGTCCTCTGTGCCGGTCGCTCTCAAGCAATACAACGAGACTCATGATGGTCGGTTGCCTAGGCCTAATAGGATTACCTAGGACAACTGTTACCTTGCACTACTGGAACATGTTGTACTGACTCTAACCTCTAACGTACTTTTCCCTGAGAGGGTTGCTGTGGCGTCTTGCTGTGGCTCCCATTATTGCTTAAAAAGGAGAAAAAAAAAGAAATATATATATATATATATATATTTATATATATATATATATATATATATATATACTGTATATATATATATATATTCTTGACTTATTTGCACTGACTTTGGTCACTTATTTTCTGGCCCTGCACTATTGGGTTGTGTTGGTTGTACTATCTGTTGGTCTGTCTATCTATCTAGTGACAGTTCAGATATCGTCGTTGTCGGGTGAAAATCTTGTATGTCCAAAACCATTCGTTTTGCATTTATCATTTTAAAAATGATTTAAACTAGTGAAAACAGACGATCTACAAGCACACAACGCCTCGCACCCCGAGGCGTTGTGTGCTTGTAGATCTGCTGTTTTCACTATTTTTGTGCGACGGCCTTGTTTGATGAAGCAGAGCTTTACTTTGCGAAAGAACGTACACATTTTGAGATACGGGTTTTCCACCCGACAATGACGATATACTAGTGTTGTTGCTGCTCTTATACCACCATTATTACTGGGGTTGGTGGGGGCCTGACAGTAGCCCCCGCGGGCCGCAAATGGCCCACGGGCCGCCTATTGGGGAACCCTGCCGTACACAGTATGGTAGGGGAGCAGGCACGTACGTGCACACATAGACATCAAAGGGGGCTTGAGCCCCTGCCCTTTTATCCGTCTGTAAAAAATGCCCTCTCTCCAGACCATGAATGCAGTTTTCACTATGGTGAAAGAAATGCAAATGCCCTCTTTCCATGCCATACCTGAAGGCAGCAGTCAAGAGAATTGCCTTGTCCAAACTCTCCTGAACTTGAACGCAGCGTCTTATGTTGAAAGAATTGCCCTCTCTGTGTAGAAATCCATGCCGTTACGCCACAACTCAAGTATTCTCTTGATTATGCTTAGTTCAGTGTGGTGTCAAGCACTGACGTGTTGTGAGCTTGTAGATCTGCTATGAACGTTCCTCCCAGTTATTGCCAAGTTAATTTTCAATCCGTCGTAATAGAAACTAAGTGTTCCTCGTGACACATACAGTACTGTATCTTGTATATATATTTACGTACCTTAAATATGACACAAATGTAAGGTTCCTATAAAGTAATTGAATTGAATTGTGGGTTTATGGTGATGATGATATGACGTCTTCCGTCTCCTCTCCGCTCTCCAGATAGCCGTGGTCCACTTCAGCGATGACCCTCGCATAGAGTTCAACCTGGGGGACCACAAGGACAGGAACTCCGTGCTCAGGGCCCTGAGGGGCCTCCGCTACGGAGGGGGGAACACCAGGACAGGTAGGCCCAACTGACCCTAACTCTAACAACACCAGGACAGGTAGGCCCAACTGACCCCAACTCTAACAACACCAGGACAGGTAGGCCCAACTGACCCTAACTCTAACAACACCAGGACAGGTAGGCCCAACTGACCCCAACTCTAACAACACCAGGACAGGTAGGCCCAACTGACCCTAACTCTAACAACACCAGGACAGGTAGGCCCAACTGACCCTAACTCTAACAACACCAGGACAGGTAGGCCCAACTGACCCTAACTCTAACAACACCAGGACAGGTAGGCCCAACTGACCCTAACTCTAACAACACCAGGACAGGTAGGCCCAACTGACCCTAACTCTAACAACACCAGGACAGGTAGGCCCAACTGACCCCAACTCTAACAACACCAGGACAGGTAGGCCCAACTGACCCTAACTCTAACAACACCAGGACAGGTAGGCCCAACTGACCCTAACTCTAACAACACCAGGACAGGTAGGCCCAACTGACCCTAACTCTAACAACACCAGGACAGGTAGGCCCAACTGACCCTAACTCTAACAACACCAGGACAGGTAGGCCCAACTGACCCTAACTCTAACAACACCAGGACAGGTAGGCCCAACTGACCCTAACTCTAACAACACCAGGACAGGTAGGCCCAACTGACCCTAACTCTAACAACACCAGGACAGGTAGGCCCAACTGACCCTAACTCTAACAACACCAGGACAGGTAGGCCCAACTGACCCTAACTCTAACAACACCAGGACAGGTAGGCCCAACTGACCCTAACTCTAACAACACCAGGACAGGTAGGCCCAACTGACCCTAACTCTAACAACACCAGGACAGGTAGGCCCAACTGACCCTAACTCTAACAACACCAGGACAGGTAGGCCCAACTGACCCTAACTCTAACAACACCAGGACAGGTAGGCCCAACTGACCCTAACTCTAACAACACCAGGACAGGTAGGCCCAACTGACCCTAACTCTAACAACACCAGGACAGGTAGGCCCAACTGACCCTAACTCTAACAACACCAGGACAGGTAGGCCCAACTGACCCTAACTCTAACAACACCAGGACAGGTAGGCCCAACTGACCCTAACTCTAACAACACCAGGACAGGTAGGCCCAACTGACCCTAACTCTAACAACACCAGGACAGGTAGGCCCAACTGACCCTAACTCTAACAACACCAGGACAGGTAGGCCCAACTGACCCTAACTCTAACAACACCAGGACAGGTAGGCCCAACTGACCCTAACTCTAACAACACCAGGACAGGTAGGCCCAACTGACCCTAACTCTAACAACACCAGGACAGGTAGGCCCAACTGACCCTAACTCTAACAACACCAGGACAGGTAGGCCCAACTGACCCTAACTCTAACAACACCAGGACAGGTAGGCCCAACTGACCCTAACTTTAACAACACCAGGACAGGTAGGCCCAACTGACCCTAACTCTAACAACACCAGGACAGGTAGGCCCAACTGACCCTAACTCTAACAACACCAGGACAGGTAGGCCCAACTGACCCTAACTCTAACAACACCAGGACAGGTAGGCCCAACTGACCCTAACTCTAACAACACCAGGACAGGTAGGCCCAACTGACCCTAACTCTAACAACACCAGGACAGGTAGGCCCAACTGACCCTAACTCTAACAACACCAGGACAGGTAGGCCACCTGGCAGGGGTGTCACACCAAATTCTGTTGTTTTTTCAATAACCCTTTTTATTTATTTTTAATAATTATTTATTGTATTTAATTTTTTTAATTTTCCCAAAGAATTATTACAAATACATGAAAAAGGTTATTGAAAAAACACGGCCTGCTCACGTATTAGGAGGGTATTATGAGTTGACGTAAAACATAATGGGTGTTTTTAATGAATCTATCATGATTAAAATGGATTTTGAAGTTACAATGGGTGTGTATGGGGAGAGGCCCTGGGCCTGGAGGGCCTGATAACATTTACATCAAATATCTAAATATTGAATGAAGCTAAGTCAAAACTGTTCAGGGTGTTCATAAAAGCCTGATTAAACGATAAAATTACCAACAACTTTTTTGAAAGTGAAATATCCCTTTAATAGTGATAGTGGTGTTTTCGTCCATGCAGGGAAAGGCATCAGGTACGTGCTAATGATAATAATGATGCTTCCGTCCAATGCAGAGAAAGGCATCAGTCGTGTGTTAATGATGATAGCTGTGTTTCCATCCATGCAGGGAAGGGCATCAGCTACGTGCTGAAGGAGCTGTTCCATGAGTCGGTGGGCATGCGCCAGGACGTGGCCCACGTTTTGGTCCTCATCACGGACGGCAGAGCCATCGACGACGTGGTGCCGCCCTCCAGGATCGCACGCGCACTGGGTCAGTTGTTCCCCCTCCCAAATCCAACTAATATTAGGGGCAAAATAAATACATTTTGTCTGGTTCGGACGGGGCAGGGGTCTTTACAATGCATGCTTGTGATGGGGGTCCACTAGTACTGTTAGTGGACTCCGTGTGTGCTGTAGTGTCATAATAAATCTGGGTCATACTTATTTTGTAGAAAACCTGGACACTCGACATTCAGTTATTGGGTATGTAGGCAAATATGGTCAAAATAAGAACTTATAATGGTTTGTAAAACAGAAAAACTAAAACTTGTCACGGACAAGTACAAGTACAAGTGTGTACTTGTCCACACATTTGTTTGTGTATGGACATGGACCCTGGACCACACTTTAAGAACCACTTATTTTACACACTGGTATCGGATGTTACTGGTCTCTATACTGCCTCCCCCTGGTCAGCCTGATGGAGGGGAAAGGAACTGGTTGGAATAATGTGTTCCTTCCACGCGCTATGTAGAGCCAACGGGTGGAATATGGGTTACAAAATCGTGGATTTTAAGAGGAGAATCGGTATTGGGGGGGAAAAAATTGTACGTCTCCGTTTGTCTGTCCAGGCGTCAGCGTGCTGGCGGTGGGAGTGGCTCACGCCGACCTGGAGGAGCTGCAGAAGATCGCGTCGCCGACCACCAGCTACAAGAACATCTTCTTCGCCCAGGACTTCGAGGACCTCCCCCTGGTGGAGAGAGAGTTCATCAGCAACATCTGCAGCGAGACGCTGCTCTCCGAGTTCAAACTGGAGGCAGAGGTACGGTACTGCTGTTGGGAAAAACCCACAAAGTACACTCACCAGTAAGACACCAGTTACCCAATATATAGATAGATACCTTTATAATCATATTTTAACAGGGGACCCCCCCCACCCTGACGAGCACTAAGAGTTGAGGCATTACATTTTGTTTAACACGGTTCTATTGTGAAAATAGCCGATCTACATGCTCACAACGCCTCGCATTGCGAGGCGTTGTGAGCATGTAGGTCGGCTATTTTCACAATTTCTGCATCTAATATTTGACAATTTGGCCAATGTTTAATTTGACATTTTAGAAGTATTAAAGAGTCCTTAAATTGTCACTTTAGAAATGTGCAGATACCCTCTATACACTTAAACGTTATGTTGGTTTGTTTACTGTTGAGAGAGAAAACAATGTTGCACATTATTAAGTTAATCATCTTGGGACCCCCCAAATCGACCCACACGTTGAGAACCACTGTGATACAATCATTCAATGCACCAAGCACCAACAGAACAGTAATGCAGGCGATTTTGGTACTTTCTTTGTGCATGGGCTGCTAGCCTACGTTTGGTGTTGCTCATTCCACGAATGCCAGATTATTACACGGCTGTACCTCGCTGGTGACTAATCATCAATGAAAAAAACCCTCAAAAAAACAAAATAAAACACGTATTAACTCATTTCCCGCGATCCCCGTCGAAACCGTTGATTTCCCGCGGTACCACGCTGCGATGCCCGTAGATCCCAGAAATGTAATTAGCTTTAATCATTATGAAACAATTAAAAGTATGATCGCTGTATATAGCCGTTTCGGAGTCTTAGGCCCGCCTCCTAACTGTATCCTGCCGTATTTCCGGTTCTGACCGGATCTAGGTTTCCGTATCCTGTCCAAGGCCCAATCGTAGCTTCCGTCCCATCTGTTTACATTGTAAACGGAGGAAGGAGCAGCACGGTCATTTCATCGTCTTTTTTCACGTAAAAAGCAAAATTGTTAATGGGAGATATAATGGACCAAAGTTACGTTTCCAACTTTTTGTGGGTAGTTAATACTGTGTGTATGTATGTACACGCCTGTCCTGGTTATCTGTCCAACACAAACTGCTATGTAGTCTCCTCATGTGTTTCAGAAACATTAATTTAAATGCACACATCTTAATATTATGTTTTATACGAACTCCAGGGAGACTAGCCGTCACCGTAGGATCCATTCGATAATATACATGTTTTTTTTGTTTTTTTTTCATGAATAAAGATGTGTGTGTGTGTGTGTGTGTGTGTGTGTGTGTGTGTGTGTGTGTGTGTGTGTGTGTGTGTGTGTGTGTGTGTGTGTGTGTGTGTGTGTGTGTGTGTGTGTGTGTGTGTGTGTGTGTGTGTGTGTGTGTGTGTGTGTGTGTGTGTGTGTGTGTGTGTGTGTGTGTGTGTTTGTTTCTTTTTAGTCCGCTCAGTTGGACATCCTCACCGACGACCCCGAAGAACCTCAGGGACCAGGCTGCACCCTGGCCTGCAAGGTTGGTTGGTGCTTTACCTTTCCAAATATGTCTACACACACACACACACACACACACACCCTGTATAACTTAATTCATTACCCTAGAAATAATGTTCCTACGAAACAGTGTGGGCTCGCTCCAAGCCAAGAAATATTAGTATAAAAGTGTCACAGTCCCAGGCATTGCTCTCTTTGGGTAATGGCATTACAATGCAGATAAGCAAGTGCCAACTTGCGCCTCACGCTCAAGCAGGCCACTCAAGGCCTACTTGTGCGCAAGCAGATCGCGCCACAAGGTGTGCGCTGCTGGCCTCATTGGCTGTTAATGAAGACATTATATCAAGAACGCTCTTTATATAGCAAACTCTGCTGACATCACCAGTGGCATCACCAGGAATGCTGGTCCCTCATTGGCTGTAGGGTTGGGACACCTACATACTAGGGCATTAACGACTTGTGATTTTGCAAGTCGACTCGACTCAGTAAAGTTGAGTTGAAGTCGACTTTATCGTTTGATGACGTCATCACGCGTTGCGAGGCGTTGTGAGCATGTAGATCTGCTATTTTCACAATAGAAAGTATTTTTCGACTTTCGACTTTCTCTGGTGGGAGTCGACTTGTGTAATGAAGTCGACTTGTCGACTTTTTCGTTAATGCCCTACTACATACATACCGGTACATACATTGCCAGCCATTCCAGGGCCTACGTTTTTAGGAGAATGAACTTTAGACCAGGGGATAATACTGATATTTTCACAAATTGGTACCACCCAAGGTGACCGTACGTTTTTTACATTTTTGTCTTCGCACATGTCTCTAGTTTATATTTTGATATGATAACCCTTTCTGAGAAGTAGCTTAATTGATGTTATCACCCGCTAGAGTCGGTGTCCCATTAACTTTACAATACAGGGAAAAAAGGTAAAAAATAATCAGCTTTAAGTAGCATATGAGGGGTTTTTCATGATTCTGAATCCATTGCAAGCATCTGTTTTCCACAGAAAACATTCGTTGGGCAAAAACGGCCTCCTCAAATGTGTGAAAAGTGATGACTCATCACTTTTCATCCCTTTTTCAAACCATTAAACCGTCGTTTTTAGCGCAAGGAATGTTTTTCGTGCAAAACAGATGCTTGCAATGGATTCAGAATCATGAAGAACCCCTAGTTTGACCCCTCATATGCTACTTAAAGCAGATTATTTTTTACCTTTTTTTCCCTGTAATGTAAAGTTAATGGGACACCGGTGATAACATCAATTAAGCTATACTTCTCAGAAAGGGTCATCATACCAAAATATAAACTAGAGACATGTACGAAGAAGAAAATCCAAAAATGTTACGGTCACCTTGGGTGGTACCAAAATTTGTATTAGCCCCTGTAGGCCTATTACTTACTGATAGATAAAGATTAGGGAGAACATACAAACATGTGCCCGCTTTCAGCGAGCCCACAGTTAGTTGAAACATCGCTCGTGACGTCGTGTTGACATTTTCTCTGAACTTTTCAAGACAGATTCATGTTTAGTTTAACTAAAGGAGCTATAGTCAACTTTTTCTTGAAAAACGGATGCTAAAATAAAAATAATGTTTTGAAAATATTGTATATAAAAAATTAAGCTTCATATGTGTTTCTTTTAAAAAATGACCACAAAAGGCGTAAAACAATGATAAAATAATCATTTTGGCCGTTGTCAGGCTGACTTTGTTTACGTCCCTCTTCTATTCTTTCATATGGAATCCATATAAAAGAACGTAAACAAGGTCAGCCTCACAACGGCCAAAATGAAAAAGTTGACTATAGCTCCTTTAAGGCGTTCCTCTCCTTCATTAATGTGGTGTCCTTCTGTTTGTCACCTCCAGGGACAGAAAGGAGACAAGGTGAGGCACATTTTTAATCACTTTTATTCTTTTACTCGAGATGAAATTCATTTAACTCATTTAGTGCCACCACTAGATGGAGCCAACTCCTCCTGAGTTTAATTTACCATGACAACAATTTTGCTCTTTTATAAACACTCTTGTCTCTGTCTCTCTGTCTCTCTGTCTCTCTCTCTCTCTCTCTCTCTCTCTCTCTCTCTCTCTCTCTCTCTCTCTCTCTCTCTCTCTCTCTCTCTCTCTGTAGGGAGATGGCTTCGGTGTTGGAGGGCTGGTATGGTCAATATATACAGTATATATATATATATTTGTATCTCACTGGTTCTCATAGATTTGTCAGCTTATCTTCATATACAGTATGTGGTACTCACCCATGTGTATTTTATTAATGCAAAGAACAATACCTTAATCCTATTTCAACTTGCTAACTTTACCAGGAAGAGAGAGTAGTTTGCGCCAAGTTTCATATCTCTGCTGTCGGGCCGAAACCTCTAACTCCAAAAGAGGGCCAATTAGCCAGTAGCTATGCCCCCCCCAAAAAGCTTTTGTCCAATGCTAGCTTAGAATAACTTCCTACCACAGATATAAAGAGCTAGATACCTCGTTCGCCTCTGCAGTTCATTGGAGCGACGTGCAACAGTTGTAGTCCGGACATCCTGGAAAAACTAAGGGAACGCTGTCAGTCAAAGTGACTACTGGCCAATCACAGCGTGACTTTTTCGTGACTTATCCAAGGACTACAATTCAATTCAACAGAGCCAGTTCCGATTATGCGCGGCTCAGCTGTTCTTACAGGCTGGTATGTAAAGACCCGCCCCACCTACCTCTGATTGGCCTAGCAACTTCCCTATTTGTGACGCACATGGAAGCAATGCACACATGATTCCCTTAGTCCCTCGATGCACATGCATCAGAGTCGAAGGAGGCGTCTACCTTTCTATGTATATGTTGGCAACAGCCTTGGCAAGCTGCCGGTTGCTAAGCTAGCATTGGACAAAAGCTTTTAGGGGAGGGGCATAGCTACTGGCTAATGGGGTGGAGTTAGCTGGTTTGGCAGAAAGTGTGGAGTTAGGAGGTTTTGTCCCAAGCACATTTTACTACTTTCCATTGGTTCAATATTATTTTAACCAACACTCAGATGTAAAGGGTGTTCAATAGCCCTGATTTATGCCAAAGAATCAGCAACCTCCAAAATGGAGTTAAGAGATTTTGGCCAGACGGTGACGAATACAACAGCCTGTACATTTTGCCTCTGGAAATCATTTTGAATTATGAGTAGTAAAACAAATAAAAAGAAATAAGCAAAAGTCAAGCATTGTTTCTTCTCTTTGCAGAAATTTAGGCAAAGTCCCGGAGCCTTTAATCCTTTCAGCTCATCAAAAGGAGAGAGGGGAACGAAGGTAAGGACACGCACGCACACACACACACACACAAACAAGATAAGCCACAAATAAAATCACAGAACACAGTACTTGCACACTCTGCTGGTGCAAGTAAATATGTCTTCCCTGTGAAGTTTTGGTTACTTCCTGAAAGCTGAAATAGCATAGATGGTGTGATCTGTAGCCACAGGCATATATGGACTGTAGCCACAAGGTGTCAGTAAAGTCAGTAGTAGTGAAAACCTATATGGGCAAGAACAAAGACAGGACATTAGTTCAAATATAGACCCTTCAACACGCGAACATTTTACCCCGTTTGATTGAATAAAGAAGCTTGGAGTTAAAGAACATGCTCATCTTTGACTCAACGAACAGAACACATGGGTCTGCCACAAATTGAGGTTTCCAAGTGGTTCCTTGTTATTCTCAGATCATTGTTTGTATATGAGTTTATGAGTTTATTTTGGATCCCCATTAATAGCTGTTACACCTGGCAACAGCTATTCTTCCTGGGGTCCACAGAAAATAATATACATACTAAAAAAAGCAAGTTACATATAAATATCACAGAAAAATATATATAATCAGATAAAATACTCTACAGCATAAAAACACCGTTAGTGCATTCAGATAATGTTACATGAAGATACAGTTTGTACCTGTCTTACAGGGAGTTCCTGTTATTCTCCATCATAGATCAATGTTTGTACTTTTTTTACAGGGAGTTCCTGGAACCGACGGCATTCCTGGGTTACCGGGACGACCGGGAAGGGCGGGGCCTCCTGGATCTGCAGGCTTACGGGTAATGGATGGATGAATGAATGAATGAATGAATGAATGAATGAATGAATGAATGTATCATAGGCAGACTTTGCCATTTGCCCTAGGGGGGGCAGGCTTGAGCAGCAACATGCCAATTGTCACCCCCTCAACACTAACTTATCACACTGTCCAACTACTGTTATTCATTGTGTCCACCAGACCACTAGTGTACCAAATAAAACACAAGTACAATTATGTGTGGAGTAGAGCAGTGTCATTTTACAAATTGTGTTCATTATTAAGTAAAATAGCTACTTTCATTATTGGTAACCCAGTTGCAGCTCACAAGAAATGCCAATAAGAATAAACCATTTGATAATCTCAATTATAATTTCTAAATGGCTACAAAACATTTTGTTTGATGCAGGACAATAATTATTGTAATTTGATTTATTTTAAGTAATGAACAATAAGGGAATATCAGTGAATAATAACTTAAAAATAGATATCTTTACATTTTAAACCCCTTTTTAATTATTCTTCAAGCCTAATATGTGTCAGCCGTACGTATGTCTCATGGAGTCGCGGGGAAAAAAAAAAAAAATCAGCTGACCGCGAGCACAGATATAAAAAGCTAGATGCCTCCTTCGGCTAGGGGGCGTATGCATTTAGCAACTAAGGGAATCTTCATCACTTCCGTCTTCATTGCTTCCGCGTGCGTCACACATAGGGAAGTTCACAGGCCAATCAGAGGCAGGTGGGGGCGCGTCTTTACGCACGCAGCCTGTGAGAACAGCTGAGCCGCGCAACATCGGAACTGGCTCTGTTGAATTGAATTGTGGTCCTTGGATAAGTCCTGGAAAAGTCGCGCTGTGATTGGCCAGTAGTCACTTTGACTGACAGCGTTCCCTTAGTTTTTTCAGGAAGTCCGGACAAGAACTTTTGCACATCGCTCCAATTAACTGCAGAGGCGAACGAGGCATCTAGCTCTTTATATCTGTGACCGCGAGCCTCAAGACGGCCTGTAGAGTGTGCCTCGTTTTCACCCAAAATAAACAATAGTCAGGGGATATCTTCAGAAATAGTGTCAAATCCTGGAATAAATTCCTTACCAAAACATTTCTTCACCAATGTGTTTGTAAAGGTGTCTAGTAACACATCCCACAAAGACTGAAATTCAGTTTCCCTAGGAGAATCCTTGACAGCTGCTGAAAGTTGGGGTCCCATTAGGCCTAACCTATAGAATAGGGCTAAATCAGAAATTAGCCTACAAAACAAATATGTTGCTACATACTGTACATGTACTGTAAGCCCCTCCCAAACAGCAAAATGTGTTCCCGGCCTGAATGGGTTAAATGAACTCTACAGGATAAAACACACCAAAATAAATATGCTTTAAGTAGCATGTGAGGGGTCAAACTAGGTTTTTTTTTCATGATTCTGAATCCATTGCAAGCATTGGTGTTGGACAAAAAACATTCATTGGGCTAAAAAAAAAAGGCCCCACCAAACTATGGTTGATTGATCACATTTTTGTGGGAGCCACCTTCACCCCAAGGAATGTTTTTCCTTGGGGGTACAATATACATTTGTATTACAACTATCCTAATTATAATACACTATAATGGATTATAACTGATTTTAATACACATTAAAGTATTATAAAGTATAAAGTATTACTATAATATATATATATATATATATATATATATATATATATATATATATAGTGGCCATGTCAGTGGAAAGTATGGCATTAACGAAAAAGTCGACAAGTCGACTCAGTCGACTTGATTACACAAGTCAACTCTCACCAGAGAAAGTCGAAGTTGAAAAAAAGTTATATTGTGAAAATAGCAGATTTACATGCTCACAACACGAGGCATTGTGAGCATGTAGATCAGCTATTTTCACAATTTCTGCCTCTATATATTTGAACAATTTGGACAATGTCTATTTTGTCATTTTAGAGGTATTAAGAAGTCCTTAAATTGGCACTTTAGAAATGTGCAGATACCCTCTATACACTTAAACTGTATGTTGGTTTGTTTACTGTTGAGTGAGAAAACAATGTTTCACATTAAGTTAACCATCTGGGGACACTCCAAAATAATTGGGGGGGGGGTCATGAAAAAAATCATGAATATTAGAATTTTGACCCGATTCCATAAGTGTCTTTTGAATCCTTCTGAGGTTTTTGGAAAAACCCTATGTTTCTATATCAGCAATCTGGCCAGCCATCGTCAAAGAAAAGGTCCTTTTCACTTAACCGGAGCTCAGTTAGTCTGTTTTTGAGAGACTAGGCTACTATGTCAGTGGTTCTCAAACCCTTTCATGTGAAGGACCCCCAAACTGATATTTATTTGGCCACGGACCCCCATCTCAAAATATTTAGTTCCAGGGACCCCCCAGAAGCAAAATTTCAGTTACAAACGTTCGCTTTGAAAATACATATATTCAAAGATTTGCACACATTTTCACGACTTTTTTCTGAAAATAGCAGATCTACAAGCTTGTATATCTTCTAGGCCTAAATGGGTTAAGGCCCTAGTGGAAAGGGGGCTTTAGAACCCCAGGTCATCTTTCTGCACCTTGCAGCCCAACAAGGTCTTTCCAGCCTCCACACACACACACTCAGTCACGCAGCCCAGGTTCTGGGCTTCAACCCAGGATGCTGCCTTCACGGCCAAAAGCTGCCACTCGTCCTGGGCTTCCATCCTGAAACCATGGAGCCAGATTAGAGCCAAAATGGTGGCCCAAACCTCCTCGCTTACCGCCAGAGGCTTTGACTTCACCAACTCCTCGCGAGTCTTCCCGAGCACAGCAGTCAGCTCTGGAACCAGGGTCCAGGAGCCAGTGGCCTTCTGGAGGGTGATCACCTGGAGCAAGGGGTCTATGGGTGGCAGCCTGGGCCTCCCAGAGACCCTCTCCTCTCCCATACTCGTCTCCTGCGATTCTATGATTCTTCGGTTATTATCAAGCCGTTCCATCAGCCATTGCCGTTGACTCTTCTCAGTCTCCCACACGTCATCGTCATCATCATCATCATAATCATCATCATCATCATGTTCACCTAGATGTGGGCGGTTGGCAAGCTCATCTGCAAGAGCATGATTCATCTGTTCGACGCTCACTGTTCTCACCGGTGTCTTTGATGTCTTTCCCTTGGCTGAGGACAATGAACGGTATTGAGCCTCCTGAAGAGCAATCTCATCTTCATTAGCACGAATCCTCTGTTTGATGCTCTCCGATGTCTCTCCCTTGGCTGAGGACACTGAACGGTATTGAGCCTCCTGAAGTAGAAGAGTTGAAGAGTTGCACCTGATAAGAGGCCGTGTATCATCTTCACCTAGATGGGGGTGGAGGGCAAGCTCTTCTGCACGAGCACGATTCATCTGTTCGGCGCTCGATTCCATTCTTCGTCGGCTATCTTCAAGCCGTTCCGTCAGACTCTTGGCTGCAGTCTCCCTGGCTGCGGACGATGAAGGGTTTTGAGCCTCCTTAAGTATAGAGATACACCTCATAAGAGGTGTAGGTTGATCATCTTCACCTAGATGGGGGTGCTTGGCAAGCTCATCTTCATTAGCACGAATCCTCTGTTTGATGCTCTCCGATGTCTCTCCCTTGGCTGAGGACGATGAAGGGAGTTGAGCCTCCTGAAGTATAGAGATACACCTTATAAGAGGCTGTTGATCATCTTCATCACCTAGATGGGGGTGGAGGGCAAGCTCACCTTTAAGAGCAGCACTCATCTGTGTGTATGTCGGTCTGAGGGACGGTCGACTTGCTCTGCAATGGTAGATCTGGCTAGTATCATTGGTACTGGCATATGCTGACAGCGTTGGTGCTGGAACATTCCTGCGTAACAGAGGCCCTTGCACGGCCTCCCCGGTTCCTTTGTGGACTGCGATGAAGGCGGTGAAGGCACTGCTCACTCCCGATTGGACGCTGAGCTCCACCACCTTCCTCTTCAGCGCTTCGTCCCGCGGCCCTCGCTCGTCTCTCTGTTCCTGCTCCAGGGAGCGGATCAGGGTCCGAGCCCCCAACCTGTGGACCGTCAATCCGTTGTCCTTGGTAGGCCTGAGACTGAAGCCAAGCTTATTCGTGAAAGGTTGACGTGCCAGGCTGTACTGCACCGTCACGCTGCCTTCACCGGCCCCTAAATTCTCCCCAGACAGCTGGGCATAAATGAGCGACCTTTGGCCCTGGAAAAGGGTTGTGATAGGTGGAGACAGCGTTATTGCAGACACTCCTTTTGGCAGGTCCCATGAGACGGAAATGTCCACCGCAGCCGGCTGCAGGGCAAGACGCAGTGACTGCATCACTTTGGGTTGCATCCTCTCGGTTCCTGTGATGAACTGGGCGTGCCCTCCTCCCTGCTCGGCCATCCCGGCGATGAGAGCAGAGCTGGCCCCCTCCCCGATCCCGAAAGTGAAGCACCTGTGAAAACTCCTGTTTCTTCTCACCAGATCCAGCACTTCCTTGGTATTCGACACCTCGCCATCAGTGAAGACAAAGAGTTGTCGGGGCCGAAGGGGAACGCAGGGCTGCCTGTAGATGTGTTTGAGAGGCTCTAGGATTTCCGTTCCGCCCAGGTCAGCAGACATAGCCTTGACCTTCTCCAAAGCTTTGTCCATTGTGGTCTGGCTGTACTCCACGCTCGCAGGAAAGATTTTCTCATAACTACTTCCGAAGCCAAATATGTTGAAGTAGCAGCCTGTTGGCAAGCTTTTCAGCAGCAGCAGCAACGTGTCCCTGGCACTGCCAATGCGATCTGGCCCCCCACCCATGCTGCCGGAACGATCCACTAAAAACAGGAACTCCCCACACGACTTGGCAGCTTTAGGGAAGTCGGGGTACAGGCTCAACATGACCACCGGGTCGCCCATCAGAGAGCCAGGCTTGGCCGAATCCTGTCCCGCCTCTACGATAGCAGCGGGCCGGTGGGCGTCTTCATAGTAGACCAACAGTTCCACGTCTCGGTCAAACCTGTGCCCCCTCTCACTCAGACGGACCGTGGCCCGGGTCTGCTCTGCGTTGAGGTACCGAAGAGGGTCCAGGGAGCAGTTGGACTCTACCTTAGCGACGGGTCGAGCTGAGGTCACTCGGGCAGAGAAGGACAGACTGTAGGGCACTAGAGAAGCTGGAACAGAAGTCACAACAGGAGGAGGCCGACCGCGACCTCCTCCGCCTTGAGGTTGGTAGCGGGGGTTGAGCACAGCGGGCAGGCAGAACCTCAGCCCGCCGTCGGCCTCCACAGCCAGCTCGGTGACGTACTCCAGCCTGACCGTGGCGCTCTTCCCCGGAGGCAGACTGCCCACGCTCAGAGAGAACACGTCGGGGCTCTGCTCGCTCTCCTCCAACAGGAAGGCCTGCTGGCCCGAGCTCAGCGCGTCGTCGTACTCCTCCCGAGCCCTCTGTTTCTCCTTCACCTCGGCCACCACCTCTGACTGGCCGATCCTTGCGCTGAAATGACAGACGGCCGCGTCGCCGGGGAGAGGGAAGACAAAGACTGCCTCGATGGGGCTCTTCTCCTTGTTCTCGTATCGCAGGACGGAGGTCACGGTCGCCACATGGTCGCTCACCTCAACTTCCACCTCAATGCCTCTCAGAGGAACGGCTTCATTCTGGCGAGAGACCAGACCGCAGGCCATAGTGTTGTTTGCGCTGTTTATATAGCTTCTACCTAACTTGGAATCGCGTTTTATAAAATGCTTTATATATTTAAAAAGTCTTGACACACGAAAATCCCCATTTCGATGTTTAGAAGATAGTTTGTTAATAATATTTGTGGTTTGCGCCCGCATCGCGTGTTATAGTAAGTGAAACCTGAGCAATCGTGGAAATTGGCCCACTTATAGGCTGGTCAAAGTGCCATGTGAAGCTTGTCAATCCACCAATTCTCAAGCTTAACGGACATATGCCCATCTATGCCCATCTGGCATATGCTATGCCATGGGTTTTCAAAGTGGGTGACAGGGCACCCTGGGGTGCTATGATGCCAGTCCAGGGGTGCCGTGAGATAATTTGATAATATTTAGAATTCATCAATATCACTACATCAATATCACTTCACTATGTTAGTAAAACAGATCTTATTTGCACTGTGCTTGATGAGTTCTTTTTCACACTCTTCACCAAAAATAGCAGATCTACAAGCTCACAATGCGTCACAAAACGTGACGCGTTGTGAGCTTGTAGATCGGCTACTTTTGGTGAACCTTCTCCCCAGAATATGCATGCTGGGGTTCAAGTGGTTAAACGTCAAGTATAACGTTATTTTCAGTCAGTTCTGATGGAAAACGGATATTTCTCCAATAGGATGTAAGATTCTAAAAATTAACAGTGTTACTCAGGGGTGCCGTGGATGAAAAAGTTATTTACCGGGGTGCCCCGAGTCAAAAAAAGTTTGAAGACCCCTGGCATATGCTATGCTACGGGCATAGATGGCCCCTCTCATGGCCCTTATACAGTATACTGTATGCCTCAATATTATGACATCACCCTCTACGTTTATATCAGGTCGCACTTATTGATGGTGACGTCACCAAGAATGCTGGTCCCTCATTGGATTTTATGGGTTAGATCAGATGTCATCACCCGATTGATGACGTCACTGTGTGTTTTCCCAAAGGTTTTCCCATCGGATGACGTCAGCCCAGACACGCATGCACGCACGCACGCACACACGCACGCACACACGCACGCACACACACACACACACACACACACACACACACACACACACACACACACACACACACACACACACACACACACACACACACACACACACACACACACACACAGACGGATGTAGATTTTTGTAGAAAACTATGTATGAGTATTGGTTGAGCTTCACATGACAGAATATAGTCACGTTGGCAAACATAAGAAATTAAGGAAAAACAATATAGTTCCTATAGTTCCTCAATTTCCTGGTCAGTGCGAGTTACCCAAGATGCACTGCTCTGTCTGTCTCTCTCTCTCTGCCCTCTGCCTGTTTCAGAGGATTAAACTAATTAAAACATGTATTTTCGGGGAAAACCCCTGTTTTGCAATGTAACTACTGTACTTTTTTGTTCCTTTTTTATTAATATCACAGATGTTTTTCTTTTGGTACTTTAAATATAACAATAATGAGGCTATGAAAAATCGTGTTTTTATAATGGAAGTGATTGAAAAAAAAAAGTCTTCCCTGGCTTTTTTGTTCCACCTAGTAACAGAGCGACATGGGGTGGGACTTGACAAAGGGTGAATTGTTTAGCACCACTCCCCCATTGAACTCAATGGACTTACTCTATAATGGTGACGTCACCGAGAATGCTGCTTCCTCATTGGCTATGAGTTTACCCAGAAAGAAATGCCGACGTCACCCCATTGGATGACGTCACCGAATGCTGCTTCCTGATTGGCTACGAGTTTACAGAGAATTGTGTAGAACTATAGAGCATCGCAGTGCGGTGTCGGAAGTAAATAACCCATTCATTTTCACCATAGCGTTTTTCATTATCAGCCACAAAGTCGTAGCAATTCAATGTACACTTACCACTAGGCTGGTGGTTGTAAAATGGTTCTATATGCTCCTGTAGAACCCCCGAGTATGTATGCAATCACTCTAGTTTTAGTAAAAACACGTTTTAATCAAGATCGCACGGAAAATAACTGCATTTCCCATACTGCTAAACATGTACATCCGGTGAAATTGACGTCTGTGATTGGTCTAGCTTCTTCTTCTTTTGTGTATCTTGCGGTTACCGCGGAAGTAGCTACTGCCCCCTGTCTTCCCGGCGGATTATTGCACGTCAACAGAAACTCCGTGAGCGATCGTCTGCGATCGTCTTTCTTTTACAAATATGATGCACTATGTTAAGGATGACGATAAGAGCGTCCACAGAGATGACAATCACTACATTTCAGGCCATATGCTGGCCTGGATAACTAAACTGAGCGTGATTTAAGGGCTTTATTTCAGGAAACAACAACATTCGCAAGGCATTCTGGGAGTGTAGTTTCCGCAATTTTAAAAATAATGATGTACACAGTCTTGTACCCTGCCCTTTTTTTCAGCTTTCTAATTAATCTTTGCGTTCAAAAAAATGTGAATATTGACATGATCCCTCTCCAGCCGAGGTGGCTTTGTCCGAGGCTTAAAAACGTTTAAATAAATACTTTATGAAATGTCTATGGAAGAAATGAATGCGGAAAACGCTTCCGACACCAGACGGGGCGGGGCTTCAACTGCGATGCTCTATAGTGTGTTGCCCTCTGGGCAACCACACTAAATAACTAACAAAATCCAGACACTGGATTCAGGCCCACTTTTGTATTGGTGCAATGTTCAATGTATTGATCACAGTTCAGTACATTTATTTTACAGTATTGTCTCCTTTTTTTTCCTCCCCAGGGACCACCGGGAATTCCAGGGGACTTGGTGAGTTCAAAAAGTATTATTTGTATTATTATTATTAGTAGTAGTATTCTGACCCAGGGGGGGTCCCCAAATTATTTTGGGGGGCCCCCGAGATGATTAACTTAATGTGCAACATTGTTTTCCCTCTCAACAGTAAACACACCAACATAAAGTTTAAGTTTATAGAGGGTATCTGCACATTTCTAAAGTGACAGTTTAACTCATTCCCCGCCTCCCCCGATAGTCCCGAGAAAATCCCAATGTCGTTCCCCGCCAGGCCCGATAGTCCCGAGAATTTGCTTTTATATAATGTAATGTTTAATTACACTCTCCCCCAGCTCGTGACAAATTTTTATCCTTTTATCTTACAGAGAACCTAAAATATCACACATCAAAGTAAGTGTGTTTGAAAAAAAGACTGTAATAATGTATAAATTGCAATACAAATGCATATAAATCTCCCCATAACCCACAGTGAACTGGCACAGTGACGCATTTTGCGCACACAAGGCTGGCGAAAAAAAAAGAGAAGAAAAAAAAAGTGTGAGAACAGCTGTGTGTGTGTGTGTGTGTGTGTGTGTGTGTGTGTGTGTGTGTGTGTGTGTGTGTGTGTGTGTGTGTGTGTGTGTGTGTGTGTGTGTGTGTGTGTGTGTGTGTGTGTGTGTGTGTGTGTGTGTGAACATCTCTTAGCTGGCTGGTGGTCCACGGACCACTGTCTGTTTCAGTGGTCCCCCTGTCCTGATCAGCACAGTGCTATCAGAGTCTCTGATTCAGAGATCTGTCTCTCTCTCTCTCTCTCTCTCTCTCTCTCTCTCTCTAGATACAAAATAATTATCGCCAATTCGCCATATAAATGCTTCTAAAACATACCTGAGAATGATGATGGTTGATTAGAATCCACAGGTTATAATCCATATATCCAGGCTATAATATATTGTTTTGTAATGGTCCACAAGCAGCCAAGCAGGCCATTGGCGCCAGGCGGTCCTTTGCAAAGGGGGGTCCCTGGTCGGCTTTCTAACAGGGGGTCCGCGGGCCCAACGCTTCGCTCCGCAGAGCAGTGGGAACACGATAATCAACTCTTACAAAATCAATCAATAAAACTGCCCGATTACATAAAGTTCACGACGCGATCCAGTTGAGTCAGAGACAAGTGAAGTGGTCCCTGGAAGGGGGTCCGTCCTCTCACCACTGGTGGTTGATAAGAATCCACACCATGGTTTATAATCCATATATCCAGGCTATAATATATTGTTTTGTAATGGTATTTTAGTCCACAAGCAGCCAAGCAGGCCATTGGCGCCAGGCGGTCCTTTGCAAAGGGGGGGTCCCTGCATGGTCGCCTCCAATAGGGGGTCCGCGGGCCCACCGCTTCGCTCCGCAGAGCAGTGGGAACACGATAATCAACTGTTACACAACGTTGTAAAATCAATCAATAAACCACCCGATTACATAAAGTTCACACGACACGACACGATCCAGTTGAAGTGGTCCCTGGAGATGCGATCTCGAAGGGGGTCCTCTCATTTCCAACATTTCGAAGGGGGTCCTCTCACTACCCTGGTCTCCAGCCAACACTTCTCAGGGAACCAGGCGGTGGTCCGCTCCCCCAAAAAACAAGTGAAAAACTACTGTAGATGAAGCCTCAAAAGACGCACCAGAGATCAACTACTTGCCTCGTTAGCAAAGACGCGTTTAGCAGGGCAGTGCAGAGGATTTTTTAGGGGCAGGGGGAGACATTTTTCCAACATGTCCTAGAATGTGAAAATAGCAGATCTACAAGCTCGACTTTGATTGATTGATTGAAGACTTTATTAGAAGTTTGCATAGGAAAAGGTACAGTTTCATGACGGTACAGTTCACTGGTACAAGGTCTACTAAAAGGAGATCCATGAAAAGACTAAGCTTATTTCCACTGGAAACCATTGAAGTATCTCATATAAAATTGAATGACAAGCTCTCAATGTGTCACAGTCTCAGAGCGATGTGTTGAGCTTGTAGAGCTTGTAGATCTGCTATTTTCACATTCTAGGACATGTTAGAAAAAAGACTCATGCCCCCTTTTATGTCTATTTGTGTGTGTGCACCTGTACAGAGCAAAAGACAACCAGCAGACACACAGAGACAGAGAGAAAGCGCCCCCAAGTGGGGGCTCACAGAAATACTCACAGAAATACTGCAATATAGTATGTGAGTTTTTTGGTCAGATATAGCCAATAAAAATATTTTTCTCTGCATTTTTCTAAACAGAAAATTCTAAAAATAAATCCTATTACATAATTACATTAGTACACTTATCTGATAATGCCTGAAGCCATAAAGACACATCTCAAGTGAGTTATCCACTTGAAAACAGATCATTCACAAAAAGGTCAATAACTCCAATTATTTTGAATTTCCACCTGGATTTTGAAAAAACAAGGGGTTTGAAATGGCCAAAACTCTAGATTGCTACATCGTACATACAAAAAATTTTTTTTGGAGAGACTAGAGGATGTCCTCTTTTAATCCATGCACTGTATGACATTTTCGTGCAAACAGGGAATTTAGGAAAAATGTCTAAATATGAAGAAAATGCTTAAACAAAATGGCAGGGGAGCCTACAGTGAATGTTAAAATGGCGGTCAATGTGTTAAGGACATTTTAACATTAGAGGTAGAAATTGTGAAAATAGCAGATATACATGCTCACAACGCCTCAGCGAGGCTATTTTCACAATAGAACCGCGTTATGCAAAATGTAATGCCTCAACTGTTAGTGCTTATGCGCCACATAAGCAGAGAGTCGCAGCCCCAGCCTGAAGCCTCAAAAGTCTAGTATCTGCCCTCATTCCATAGGGATGTCCCTTTAGCCTGAAGCCTCAAAAGTCTAGTATCTGCCCTCATTCCATAGGGATGTCCCTTTAGAGTAATGGTTAAGATATTGGACTTTCACGCGGGAGATCCACGTTCGAAGCCGGGTGGGGAGGTTCGGATCACCTCCGTTACACTTATCAGGGTGGTAGGGGGGGGGGGATGATTATTTTGGGGGTCACGGCCTGAAAAGGTCGAGAACCACTGCTCTAGATGACACTGGTTCTTAATTGAATTCTGTTTTGTTTCGACAGGGTCGTCCAGGAACCACTGGTCCAAAAGGCTCGAGAGGAGAGAGGGTAAGTTCCATTACATTTACATCTTGGGGGGGGGGGGTAGGGTGGTGGGGGTCTCTGAGATGGAGCAGAAACGTAGCCAGCGCCGGTAAACGTGGGCAGCTGCCCACCCAGTTGAGCCCCTCAGACCTAAAAGTTATATAGTTATAATTATTTTTGTTTAGTTAAGTTATTATAACCTCGGGTCCGGTGGTGGAAAAAGTACTCCCATTTCTTACTTAAGTAAAAGTATCAATACTGCAATGTAGAAATACTCTGTTACAAGTAAAGCTCCGGAATTCTACAAGTATTGGCATCAAACAGTACTAAAAGTGAAAGTACTCATCATGCAGAATGTCCCATTTCAAGTTTTCAAATGTATAAAAACGTTTGAAAATAGCAGATCTACGAGCTCACAATGCGACGTGTTGCGTCGCGCTCGCGGTCGCAACGCATAGCATCGCATCGCACATCTTAACGATCGACTATGTTCAAATGGCGGAAATGTATCCACCTGTTTCCGCGGGAGTTTACTGGAGATTATTTGGACCTGTTTGGACCACACTTCCGGTTTAACAGCAGACATACAAGCTCACATCGCGTGGCAGATGCAACCGTTGTGAGCTTGTAGATCACACTCGGCTGCAGCGCCGGAAGCTCGGTACAGCGTCTGCGCAATGCACTATGGGGCGTTGGAAACTCGTGGATACGGGTTGAAGTGGTAAATGTATATTTCGTAAAAATAATCAAAATCTACCAAGCAACTAGTAACTAAAGTTTTCAAATAGAGAGAGATCATTTAATGTTTGAACTACTATGAAATGAAATTAGTATGAAATTACTATGACATTTTCAAGTGCAAGACCCAATGTCTCATGCTTTGGTAGACTACAAGATAATTCATAATTTGTATCTGTGCAATAGCTAGGCACTCAGGTCTACCATCATCTTTGTAATCAACTTCGTGATCATATTTGATGTAGTTATTCATCCATCTACAGACTGTCAAGGACCAAACAATGTACGTGTTTTATTTCATAATACGATGTAGGTAGGCCTGAATTTATATTTATTATTTGTGTCCTTTGCTTTTGCAACGTGTCTGAGCTGAGCTGTCCATGTGTGTTTGTGTTGTCTTTGTCATAAAATGTAAAAATCTATAAAAAATATTATTGAAAAAAAGAACTTCGTAATCATGTATCTTTGTGGTCAGACATCTTTGTAATGAACTTTCACCACCGGTGAGAATGTGTGTGTCCTCTTCACCACTAGGGGGAGCCTGGTTACGTCATCCAAGGAGGAGAATCAGGATACATCCCAGGACGGAAAGGAGAACCAGGATCCTCAGTGAGTCGTCACATCAACCTTAACAACAGCAACATACTCTAATAACAATGAACTGCATTTATGTTGAACCTCTCATACATAGGATGTAGCTGCTCAAGTTGCTGTTCAATATACCGTGACATATTAACTTTTTTTTTCTTTTACAATTTAAGCATTTTGCTCTTATCCAGAGCCACTTAATAACAAAGGAAAATAATCTCATAAATAGAACACAGAGAGACAGAGTTATACACCAGTAAGACTCCCTAATCGGGAGATAAGCGACCGTTGGTCGCTTATCTCCACAAATAGGCCAAAAGTTTGTTTTACCAATTATCAAGACATACGGGCAGTTGACAGTTTGCCATGGTTACTCATTGAAGTTGAATCTCCATATATGGAGATAACCTACGCATCACACTAAGTCTGACCTCACCAGCCCATATTTGGGCATGAGCAACTTATGTCTCCATATATGGAGATATGATGACATCACACAGTCCTCAGCCGATGATGTGGCGTGATGTCATACAATACACAAACGAGCCCTACAGTATAAAGGGGCAATTCTTGCCAGGAAAGAAGCATTTCTTCGACTCAGACCTTATCGCCAGGGTTGGCTTATAGCAGCTGTCGGTAGGACCATATATGGATTCTGTTAGTGTGGATCTCCTAACAGGGCATCATCTGGGATACAATCCCTTTTATGCCCATATATGGAGATCCCTAACAGAATCCCTTTCATGCCCATATATGGAGATCCCTAACAGAATCCCTTTTATGCCCATATATGGAGATCCCTAACAGCATCCCTTTTATGCCCATATATGGAGATCACTAACAGCTAACAGAATCCCTTTTATGCCCATATATGGAGATCCCTAACAGAATCCCTTTTATGCCCATATATGGAGATCCCTAACAGAATCCCTTTTATGCCCATATATGGAGATCCCTAACAGAATCCCTTTTATGCCCCTATATGGAGATCCCTAACAGAATCCCTTTTATGCCCATATATGGAGATCCCTAACAGAATCCCTTGTATGCCCATATATGGAGATCCCTAACAGAATCCCTTTTATGCCCATATATGGAGATCCCTAACAGAATCCCTTTTATGCCCATATATTATGGAGAAATCCCTGCTCTGAGTATCTGACATCAGTGTGATGTCACCTGTTTATGCCCATATATGGAGATCCCTGCTCTGCGTATCTGGTTGCTATGGTAAACAGTTGGTTGCTAGGGTAAAACCAGTAAGACTCCCTAATTGGGAGATAAGCGACCGTTGGTCGCTTATCTCCACAAATAGGCCAAAAGTTTGTTTTACAAATTATTACACTCTATGTGAACATTTACATCAACAAATCCCAAGTACTATGCAGAACGACCCATTTCAAGTTTTTAATGTACAACAATATTTAGAAAATAGGTCTACAAGCTGACAGTCCTCGTCCCTTATATTCCCATAGGTTATATGGAGATCTCAGTGTTTGTCAGTCCTTGTTCATTTATGCCCATATATGGACATCTCTATATCTACTGTAACAGTCCTTGTCCCTTTATGCCCATATATGGAGATCTCTTAACTGTAAGTCCTTGTCCCTTTTATGCCCATATATGGATATTCCTGATGTCATCAGTATATGAACATATATGGGCTTTCTGATATGCCCATATATGGAGATCTCTTAACTGTAAGCCCTTGTCCCTTTTATGCCCATATATGGATATCCCTGATGTCATCCGTATATGCCCATATATGGGCTTTCTAATATGCCCATATATGGAGATCTCTGTATCTCCATATATGGGTATAAAAGGATACTTCAGGTCTGACATCAGGTTTGTTTATATTGGGTTGCTAGGTTTGACATCACAAACTCTATGGGCCATCTGACCTAGAAATCTATATTTGGGCATAGATGACTCATCGTGACCTCATCACACGTCGACCGCACGTGTGACGTGCGGTCGACCGCACGTGTGACCGACGGACGGCCGGTGGAGGTTTTCATACTAAACTGCGCGACCTTACGGTCGCAAAAACATGGTTGCTATGGTGAACAGTTGGTTGCTAGGGTAAACAGTTGGTTGCTAGGGTAAAACCATGGTTGCTAAGGTGGTTGCTAACGTACACTAACAGACCAGCAACAACAGACTGTTGCCACAGCAACGTACACAAAGGTTTGTGTACACATGTGGTGTGATGTCATTGCGACCGTCAGGGAGCAGTTTACTATGAAAACCTCCACCGGCCGTCCGTCCGTCCGTCCGTCCGTCCGTCACACGTCACACGTCACACCTTTGTTTGTGTACGGTGTGATGTCATATATCTTCAGTATGACATCACACCACATGTGTACACAAACCTTTGTGTACGTTGCTGTGGCAACAGTCTGTTGTTGCTGGTCTGTTAGTGTACGTTAGCAACCACCTTAGCAACCATGGTTTTACCCTAGCAACCAACTGTTTACCCTAGCAACCAACTGTTTACCATAGCAACCATGTTTTTTTACCCTAGCAACCAACTGGGCATAAAAGGGATTCTGTTAGGGATCGCCATATATGGGCATAAAAGGGATTCTGTTAGGGATCTCCATATATGGGCATAAAAGGGATTCTGTTAGGGATCTCCATATATGGGCATAAAAGGGATTCTGTTAGCTGTTAGTGATCTCCATATATGGGCATAAAAGGGATGCTGTTAGGGATCTCCATATATGGGCATAAAAGGGATTCTGTTAGGGATCTCCATATATGGGCATAAAAGGGATTCTGTTAGGGATCTCCATATATGGGCATAAAAGGGATTCTGTTAGGGATCTCCATATATGGGCATAAAAGGGATTCTGTTAGGGATCTCCATATATGGGCATAAAAGGGATTCTGTTAGCTGTTAGTGATCTCCATATATGGGCATAAAAGGGATGCTGTTAGGGATCTCCATATATGGGCATAAAAGGGATTCTGTTAGGGATCTCCATATATGGGCATGAAAGGGATTATGTTAGGGATCTCCATATATGGGCATAAAAGGGATTGTATCCCAGATGATGCCCTGTACTTGGGATTTGTTGATGTAAATGTTCACATAGAGTGTAATAATTGGTAAAACAAACTTTTGGCCTATTTGTGGATCTCCCGATTAGGGAGTCTTACTGGTACTGATGCGGAGATATGAGCAGGGCAAAGGTGTGACGTGTGACGTGTGACGTGTGACGGACGGACGGCCGGTGGAGGTTTTCATAGTAAACTGCTCCCTGACGGTCGCAATCACATTCTGGTCTTTACTAAGCAATAGGTTACATGAACATTAAGTCGATGAATAGATGCCTTTTTATTTTTAGTGTGGTTGCTATAGGCAACACACTATTGATCTTGGTCCGGACAAAGTGAACCTGCTTTTTGTAAACTTTTGCACAAATGTAAAAGTGAAGCTTTTGGTCATGCATCACATGACATCACAATATATATAACATGGTAAGGCAGAATTAATTTCCAAATGGATTCCTCGCGACTTGTGTCATGGCTGCCACGCTTGTAATTCCCCATAATTGCAACTTTCTAGTTTGCAGTTGTCATATTAACAGTTATGCCTCATTCACATACAGAAAAACCAAGCTAATGGTTGGCTTGGTTATTCAATGTAATCTCTATGCAAACCAGCTTTTAAAATTTCCATGCTTTTTTTTCGAGCATGGAAATTTTAAAAGCTGGTTTGCATTGAGATTACATTGAATTACCAAGCCAAACATTAGCTTGGCTTCTCTCAGTGTGAATGCAGCATACATGTAGTTTAAACACAACGTGTTGTACCTCTGTTGTCCACCAGGGTCCCAATGGGCCCCCAGGTATCCCAGGGGTGCCTGGACCCCCAGGCCTGCCCGGTCAGCAAGGACCACCTGGATCTCCTGGAGCTTCTGTTAAGGTAGCAAACTCTATTCCAGGGGTCTTCAACGTTTTCAGGCCAAGGACCCCTTTAGTTGAGAGAAGATGAAGCAGGGACCCCCACAACATATAGTTTCATTGTTTGACAGCACAATCATCAGTGTATTTTGGATTCATGTCAATTTGTGTTTTCAGATATTTAACCACTCGTCAATACTTAATAAACTTGACCTTTCACTCTGTACTTGGTCTGCTCTTTTACCCTCTTACCAAACCTCTTTGCCGAAAATAGCCGATCTACAAGCTCACAACGCCTCGTTGCTCGAGGCGTTGTGAGCTTGTAGAGCTGCTATTTTTGGCTTAAGAGGGCAGTAGGGACACCTAGGGTTCAAGTAGGTATTTAAGGATACAAGATGTATCCTTAAATGTTAAACACTGCAACAACCAATCATTGTAATTACTCCATGTATACTAGGATAGGCATTCATAAGCTTTAGCTTCAGCCTATTCCTTTTGATCACCTGTAACAATGACTGAGTGGATGTATAACCTGATAAATGTATGTGAGTGATCAAAACAAACTAAACTAAACTAAGTGGTTAGAAAGTTTTTTATCACACAAAGATTTGGAGGACCCCCTGTAGTAACTCTGAGGACCCCCTAGGGGTCCCGGACCCCTTGTTGAAGACCCTTGCTCTATTCTAATAACATTGCTGTTGGGGCAGTATCTCCATTATTCATATTCATATTATTATTTTAGTTTTTTTTTTAGTTTTTTTTTATAAATTAAAATATCACGATTGAAGTGGTTTTGTCATTGTTTTGTAGGGGGAAGCTGGTGAGATGGGGCTTAAAGTAAGTGCTAGCTTTCTTCACATCTGAGATGGTCTCACAAAGGAAGCTATGAAATGTGACAACAGCAAAAAAAGAACAGACACACATAGTCAAGGATGCATCTTCACAAACGATAAGAATATGAACGAGCCTGTGCATGTTCTCCCCGCGTCTCCTAGGGTTGATACCCTCACAAAAAACATGCAGTAATCCTTGTCTCAATAATGCCTCCCCCTGGACAGCCGGGGCGCCTGATGGAGGGGAAAAGAACTGGTTGGAATAACGTGTTCCTTCCACGTGCTATGTCCATCCCAGGGAAATCTCCCCTGTCAGGTGAAAAGAAACAACTTGGACTACCCATGCATAGAAGGAAGCATGAGGTTTGTCCGTTGTCTCCCCAGGCGCGGCAGAGGGAGAGCAGAGCCCAGGATTACATAGGCAATTGGCACTGGGTGAAAATGGGTTACAAAATCGTGGGATCAAAATTATAAAAAAAAGAATATGAACGAGCCAATGATAACATGCATCACGTTCTTAGTTAGATTCATTGAAGTCTCCTGAATTCAATTTAATGTATGTTATCGTCACTGTCGGGCAGAAACCTCTTATCTCCAAGTTTCAAATTTGTAAATTCTTTCGCAAAGTAAAGCACTGCTTCATCACACAAGGCCATCGCACAAACGTAGTGAAAACAGCCGATCTACAAGCACACAACGCCTCGCAAGAAGGTTGACATTTCTCTAATATAAATCCTTGTTTTGAGTGGTCTTGTGTAATACTGTAATATTTGAAATATGGACTTTTGGTATTCATGAGCTGTATGCCATAAAAACATCGAATTTTTAACAAAAAAGGTTTGTAATAATTCAATGAATGTGCAATGTATCTAATATATATGAAAGTTAAAAAAAAAGATATGACAGTTTCAATGAAATTTACTTTTACACAATATTCAAATTTGTTGGGATAGACTACGTCCACATTTGTTGTTTCTTTCTTATTGAGCATATTCAAATTTTTTGCTCGTACATAATACAATGTCCACCATGTGAATATGGTCACCATGATGGTATGTTGACTATGTGTTTGTTTCTGAAAGGGCCTGCGTGGAAAACAGGGCCCAAAAGGTGAGACGGGCGAACAAGGAAAAGATGTAAGTGTCTCCATCCGATTTTAGATTGTTGTGTGAAATGTCTAAAATGTCCAACAAAGTGTGAAACAACCAGAATGATTGCCAGAATGAGTCCAATAAATGTAGCAGACACATCTTTTGTTGCAGCAGCCATTGTTATTCAATGTTACAGTATTTGTGACATTGTTATTCGATGTGTAAATATTGTCCACCATCGCCAAGATTTGTTGAAACATTTGTCACTTTCGCTTCGATCTACAAGCTCACAATGACTTGCGACGCAAGGTGTTGTGAGCTTGTACACATGCTGTTTGTAAATGGCTGATGATGCGTATAGGTTTAAAGGGGCTATAAACGGATTTTGATGCAATATTAACACACTTTGGCTCCCTCAAGATCCCCTGGGGTTGAGCTGCATTTATATATATAAAAAAAAAAGAAACATTAAAGGAGCTATAGTCAAATAAAAATAATGTTTCGAAAATATTTTATAAAAAATACAAGCGTTTCTATTCAAAAATGACCACAAAAAGTATAAAATAATGGTAAAATAATCATTTTTTCCCATTGTCGGCCCGACAATGACCAAAATGATTATTTTTCAAGAAAAAGTTGACTATAGCTCCTTTCATGTACTCTCACCCTGCTCTCTCTCTCTCGGTGTCTCTGTCTCTGTGTCTCTCTCTCTCTCTCTCGCATGCACGCACACACGCACACAACAGGGCATCGCAGGGTTACCAGGCCCCATTGGCATAGACGGAGTACCAGGATTACCAGGTCGACAGGGAGAAAAGGTAAGGTTTTATTATCCAGAGAGATACACTAATATATGATTACTGGGAATAATAGGTTATTGCAATGACTTGATTGAAGCTGTGGTTTCCCAAAAGAAAATAGACCTTTGGCAGCTCTTGTGGGACAACCAAGGCATGGATGTGTTTGTGATGGCAACTAGTAACACATTCATGATGTTATGTTGTTGACTACAGCAACCACACTAAAGGGCTTTGCACACAGACGCGTTTGTTTGCACGGATAAAACGGACAATTTCATTTTTGTAAAAAGAAAACAATGATTCTCTACGACCTCATGCACACCTGCTCCAAATTTGCAGTGCGACAAGTGGCTGCGACCGTGTGTTCTTTTCTTGATCGAAACCAGTTTGATTTGTGCGTCTTGTCTGTCGCATGCGGTAAAAACTCATTGACTCATTTTATGACTCCTTTTCGTAAAAAAAAAAACACATTATGACGCAATATTTTATGCTTTAAATATAAAAAAATAGCAGATATACAAGCTCACAGCGCGGCACCGAGTGCCGCGCTGCGAGCCTGTAGATCGGCTTTTTTTGTTTTGTTTTTGGGCTTTTTTATGCCTTTATTTGATAGGACAGTAGACTGACAGGAAATGGGGAGAGAGATGGGAAATGACATGCGGCAAAGGTCGTCCGGATCGGGAATCGAACCGGCGACGCCAGCAGGCATTATAGCCTAGTATGTGGTATGCGCCTTGACCAGCGGGCGCCCCGTAGATCTGCTATTTTTGAAAAATCGTGAAAATTAGAATTTTGACCCGATTCTATAAGTGTCTTTTGAATCCTTCTAAGATTTTTGGAAAAAAACTATGTTTCTATGTCAGCAATCTGGCCAGCCATCGTCAAAGAAAAGGTCCTTTTCACTTAACTGGAGCTCAGTTAGTCTGTTCTTGAGAGACTACTATGTCAGTGGTGCTCAAACCTTTTCATGTGAAGGACCCCCAAAATGATATGTATTTGGCCACGGACCCCCATCTCAAAATATTTAGTTCCAGGGACCCCCCAGAAGCAAAATCTGAGTTACAAACTTTCGCTTTGAAAAATACATATATTCAAAGATTTTGCACACATTTTCACGACTTTTTCAAAAATAGCAGATCTACAAGCTCGCAGCGCGGCACTTGGTGCCGCGCTGTGAGCTTGTAGATCTGCTATTTTTCACTGGTTAAAGCGTTCAATAGTTCTAGGCCTGAATTTAATCAGTTGCTAACTGGTCTCTCTGTGATGTCCAGGGGGAGGAAGGAGTCGGTATACAGGGAGTTCAAGGACCTCGTGGAGAGAAAGGAGCACAGGTACTGTTACTTCTTTCCTAAAAACAACTTGAAAGTCTTAATAATAGAGATGCATGTTAATGCGAGATACTAGGAAAGTCTTTTGTACCGGCTTCTCTCAAGCTGTACAACGAGACACACAACGGTCGATTGACAAGGACTACCTTCCTAACGTAGGACGATGGTAGCCTCTTTTTCCTTACTGGAACTATATCTGCACTGACTTTGACTTTGACCTAAAGGACCTTCCAGGGAGGGTGTTTTTTGTGCGTCTTGCCGCATCACCCTTTCTTGTTTATTTTTTATTCTTTATTTGCTAGTTGTTTTTATCGCTCTGACCTTTGGACACTGCACTATTAGGTTGTGTTAGTAGTTTTCTTTTAGTATTTCTGCTTGTGTTTGACATGATGTAGAGATACTTGTTGCACTAACTAGCATTGACTGTTATGGTCACTTTGATTTGGGCACTGTATTATTTTTTGATAGTCGTGCTTTAAGACACTTTATGTATATATATTATTCGTTCCCTTTCCTGTTGTACCTTGCTCTTACTGTACTTACTGTACTCTGTACTCTGTTCTTGTTTTTTCTTTTTATCTTTTTCATACTTCTCTGTAACTTTGTAAATAACCTTATACTGCTGTGCTGGGCAACAAATGTTCCCCCTTGGGATAATAAAGGTATCTATCTATCTATCTATCTGCATGATAATGAAACTTTGTCTGATATCGATGTCCGATAATATGCAGGGTCAAATCTGCCCATATCGATACAGATATGTATAACTGACCCAGTGTTTGGGAACCAGTCACCTAGATGAGTTGGGCAGAAAGTGATTTTGAATTCTTCTTGTCTGAAAACCTTACAAATATGACTTGTAATAGTGCCCTACAAAGCCAGAGTGCAATAACTACGTTTTTGGACACACCGACTTCTATGTGTATCCCAAAGTTCAAATTACTTACTTACTTAATCCTCTTCGTTCCATTAGTTCAAATTAGCCTTGGTGATATTGGGGGATAAACAATTACCTCAAAAACTGATCAGTACAATGGTGGAAAAAAGTTTTTTTTTTGTTTACTTGAGTAAAAGTATCAATACTGCAATGTAGAAGTACTCTGTTACAAGTAAAAGTCCAGAATTCAAAATGTACAGTAAAAGTATGAAAGTATTGGCATAAAAATGGCACCAAAAGTAAAAGTACAAAATGATTGAAAATAGCAGATCTACAAGATCACAATGCGTCGCATCACGTTGTGACTGTGAGCTTGTAGATCGGCTATTTTCAAATAATTTTTATGTTATAAATTATATCTGCTAAGTAACTAGTAACTAAAGTTTTCAAATAAATGTAGTGGAGTAAAAGTACAACATTTGGATCCGAGATGTAGTGGAGTAGAAGTAAAAGTATTGGAAATTGGAAGTACTCAATTAAATTACAAATATCTCAAAATTGTACTTAAGTAAATGTACTTATTTACTTTACACCACTGGATCAGTGTAATATCACTCATATGCCTATATCTCGTTTGCCTGACCGATTGAAAGACATTTTCCAGACACATTTTGTTTGTAGTCACTGCAGTCTGGTTGTGTGGGCCTCGACATATACTGTAGGCCTCTGTGTACAAAACAACCTTCAATGATTTATCTTTTGTTTCGCAGGGAAACATCGGCTTCACTGGACCAGTGGGACCAAAGGTGACGATCCCGAAAAACCTGGTTGTCCCCATTATTTTATGCGATAAGGTCTTGCTAAGGTCATTATGGCTTATATGGACACGACAGGCTGATAATTATCAGCCTGAAATGTCCATATGAGCCATAATGACCAAGCAGCAAGACGTTATGGCACTTATACCCGGCTAAGAAATACAATCAGTAATTTGACTAAAAACTAAAAACAAAACAAAGTATTTCCTTGTTTACAGACTGCTGAAAGTATTCCACACGGTCGCCTTGGAAAACAAGGAAGTGCTGATCAAATAGAATCCATTTTCTGATACTGCGTCGTCTATTTCTCGCCTCAAATGTTTCTAAAAACATTCTTGAGAGCAACGTTTAGTTGTAAATGACACTGGTGGTGGTTTACATGGCTGACATGTTGGATACAGTACTAAATTCACGCAGTGCAGCCAGGTGCTCTGAGCCTTTGATTAGGCAGCGGTGAGAGCGGAATCAAGCATTCAACCAAGCCGGGAAATAACAATATATAATCTTCATGCATTAATTTACATCATTATTGCTGTGAGTGTTTCTTTTATAAAACACTATTTATTCTTTTTTTTTCTTTCTTTTTTTTCTCAGGGGGAGGCAGGAGATGAGGGAGTCCAAGGAGTCGTTGGACCTCGGGTATGATTTAGATGATTAAACACAAGCAGTGAATAAAGTACTTTTACTCAACTACTGTATTCTATATTAACACATTGACGAGATTTACAGAATTGATAAGGTCTTATATTAAACCGTAGCTTGCGGTCTGCGGCAGCCGTGACTGAAGAGAGAAACTCAAATTCCCACAATGCATCGGGACATAACTCAATCAGGAAGTCCGGTTTTGCTTTCAGGCCAGCGCATATAGAGTTATAATAAGAATAGAGAGGACACCAGATATCCCCGCCCGTCCAC
This sequence comes from Nannobrachium achirus, assembly GCF_963921795.1. Taxonomy (NCBI): domain Eukaryota; kingdom Metazoa; phylum Chordata; class Actinopteri; order Myctophiformes; family Myctophidae; genus Nannobrachium; species Nannobrachium achirus. The sequence continues at coordinate 7,318,437 of NC_137830.1, forward strand.
TTGCATTGAGTTGCTCACCCAGCGCATGAAGCGTACTTCCGTGTTTGAGACGCCTCTGAAACGTGACGTAGTGGGGCTTCTATTTGTCTTCTGTGACGCATTTTGCGTCATAGTTTGTGTTCATGGACGCGCTGGGGCTCTAATTCATGAACGAGCACTTCCGGTATGAACGCGCGTCAATACAAAGAAGCCTAGATGCGCGTTGTCCATTTTGCTTCAAAGCTCCCCCTCGGTCCTGGGGGCTTGGGCTAGTGTCATGAAATTCACAAAAAGATAGAATGTATGGCGATATGAGGGTTTCTGCCCGGTTTTACTTCTCCCATCAGTGAAGAAATGTCGACAACACATCGTCAGGCGACATGCAAATGAGCTGAACTCACATATTTAATGTTGACATGTTGATCAAATGAAGGATTCGGTGCTTGTTTGTTTTCACTTGCAGGGGAAGAAGGGATTGAAAGGCGACCAGGGCGACAAGGTGAGTCCAAATATGCTGCTTCTAGCTTCCATATTAAGCTGAAAACACATTCGCTCTATAATTAATAGGACAGGCTAATTGGGAGAGTGTGGTGTTATTTGAGCGGTTTCATGAAATATGAGTTGATCTGTGTTTTGATTTACTGTTGGATGAGTTTTGGACTTGTTTCTGATATGAAATAAACATCTCTATGTATTTATCTTAGGACTTGTTTCTGATCTGAATTAAAAACCTCTCTCTATGTATCTTCAGGGTGATGAAGGGGATGCTGGACCAACTGGACCCCAGGGCCCCATAGTGAGTTTCACACACGTCCCCAAATGTCCCAGGAAACCAAAGGGCCCTGTTTGCCTCGTATTACCCCTTATCTCTAAACCTTTAGGCCAGGGCATATTTTACTAGCCTGGCCAGGGGTTCACCCCGCTATTACGAAATCCCGCTATTCCGAACGTCGTCTTCCATTCTTCGAAATAGCGGTGTCTCCAAATGTTATATAAGCCCCGCTTTTCCGAAATGAAAAAGCACCCGCTTTCCGATCATTGACTTCCATTCTTCGAAATGGGGGTGTTTGCTCTTCTTCAATAGCACCCCTCTATTCCGAATATAGCCTATATAAGACTATCTTTATATCTGACTTTAGCCTCTCTCTCTCGCATCAAGGCGGCGGGTGAGCCAAACGTTTGGGAAGGCTTTTTTTTTTTTTTTATACTAGCCAAATAGGCCTATTGTATTTTTACTCCACTACAATTGTATGAAAAGTAAACATAGCTAGTTACTTTGCAGATGTAAATTATGATAGGCCTGGCTATTATAAAACATAGTGCCTTTAGCCCCGTTTTATAGACTATTTGAAAATAGCCAATCTACAAGCTCACAACGCGTCGTGCTGCGCTGTGACACATTGTGAGCCTATTTTGATGTCATCACTTTCGTAGCCTACTTTTACCCAAGTGCATTTTGAATTCCGGACTTTAACTTGTAACAAAGTATTTCAATAATGCAGTAGGCTATTGATACTTTTACCTAAGTAAAAAATCGGAGTAGCCTACGAGAACGGAGAGACAGAGACTAGAAAGCGCTCTATGAGTAGGCTATGATCACATCATCAGCTGCAGCCCATCCATCATCAAGCCTAATTTATCTCCGTCCCGCGATGATGATGCGTGCAGAGAATAGCAGACCTCCAAGCTCAGAGTCACACCGGGCACATCCGCGACTCGATGTGAGTGTGTAGGATACTGTATGACTGAAGCTTGTTGTACAGCCAGCTGTTCTCAGCGCCGCGGCCGCCGCCGTCTATATTGGCCTAAAGCTGCGTTCAGTGTCCGTAGCCTACTTTATATTAGGTTATATCATTTGGAAATACCCAGCAGCATTTGGGAAGGCGCACAGCCTCCCCTAGCCTTCATTACGCGCCGCCTCCTCTCTCTCTCTCTCTCTCTCTCTCTCTCTCTCTCTCTCTCTCTCTCTCTTTACGCGCCGCCTCTCTCTCTCTCTCTCTCTCTCTCTCTCTCTCTCTCTCTCTCTCTCTCTCTCTCTCTCTCTCTCTCTCTGTCTCTCTCTCTCTCTCTCTCTCTCTCCATCTCCCTTTAGCCTAATTCTAAACGAATGTCTGCGTTTGTGCTTGCATTTATTATTACAAAACTTACAGTAGTCTAACCACTTCAACCATCCATGAAATTGATGAAAATAGCCGTTTTACAAGCTCAAAATGCAGCTACTTTTTGCGGCCTGATGCCAATGTGCGTGCCGTGTACGCTACTATTGCTTTCAAGTGATGAAAAGCACAGAAATAACATGTATTTCTCCGGTTATGTAGGCTACTTCTCAGAAAGACCCACAGCATCCTCAAAGACCTATCCCACTGTTTGAACTGAACGGGACTTTTTTTTTTACTTCGTAGGCTATCTAATATCTATACTTTTTTATAAATGTAACTTATTGTTTTGTCTTAACAATAAAGGTTTGCTCCAATTTCGTTGTTCTTGAACTTGTTTTATGCAACAATATACCGGTAATAAAGCTCATTCATTCTTCATTCATAGCCTACTTTTCAAACCAAATTAGAACTTTCTTGCGATAAATTAAACAGTGTTCTGTAACAGCTGAGATGGCATATTTATTTCAATGACGACAGTTTTAAATAACAATAATAATTAAATAATAATAAGTAAACGCAAAAAAGTTCTGACATCAAGATAACGATAAAAGTAATTACCAATACTACAGCAGTGGTTCTGCAACCTGAGGGTCGGGAATTTTGGGGGGTCCCCAGATGATTAACTTAATGTGCCACATTGTTTTCTCACTCAACAGTAGACAAACCAAAATAAAGTTTAAGTGTATATAAATGCACATTTCTAATGAAGTTGTCATGAAGTTCAGCGCAGTTCCCTTTTTCAGCTGTGAGACTGTAGTCTAATTAGCAGATGTCATCTCTGGTCGAATCCCCACACCAAAAACTCCACTCAAACCTCCCGAGACCGAAACCCTCGATCACCACCAATTGCCTTTGCTTTGATCCTTAATTGGTGTACCATATTTGTTTGATGGCACAGCAGGAGCTAATGACCGGCGCAATTCACACATCTATTATTTGTTTTTCCTTGAAAGCAAATAATGACCGGCGCTAATTGATTCATTGACTGGAGTAATTCACACCTTTGTTTGTTTTTCCTTGAAAGCAGTGCATTAGCCCATAGAGGCTAAACTCGGTGTCCTGCATCCTCAGAGAATAGGTTAAAACTGAACCTCTCTAAATGTGTTAGACATAAGCAGTGCCATTTACTTTAATGAAAGGAGAAACAGGCAAGACAGGTTTTTCTTTTAGGATTAGCCTTAGCAATGTAATTGTCACCCTTGTCACCCTCTATCTCAGGGAAAAAGAGAGAAAAAAATCACCAGCTAGGGGTCATCTGGCTTGTGCATTGCTGTAACTGGGAGCTGGGCTATCAGTGGTTCTCAACCTGTGGGTTGGGAATCAAATTATTTTGGGGGGTCCCCAGATGATTGCAATGGGAAAATGAAATCAATCAGTCTGTCTGTCTGTCTGTCTGTCTGTCTGTCTGTCTGTCTGTCTGTCTGTCTTCCTTCCACACTGCTGTGTGGACAAATTTAATGAATTTTGATATTTTGATAAATGAATTAATAGGCCTACTGTCAATGCATTTCCATTTTTCAATTATAAACCGAATAGCGCAAGTAGGCCTAGGTAAACGAGTCAACCCAATTAGTGCAGCAGTCCCGCAGCTGGTCTGATTGACTCTGACCAGCTCTGCGCTTCTCAAAGTTACATTAGATCATTTAAACCATATTACATTCTCAGCCAAACTTTAATGATAGTCTATTCTGCATTCTGGTTGTCGTCACCCCAAATAACGGATTACTTCTTCATGGACCTTCAAAATGCATCACAGCAGCAGCACAGTAGCCTATAAGTAAAGAGTTATTCACAATTCACATAGTAGTCTTTATTCAGTTTATTGGATGACTTTTCAGACTGAATAATGCAGGAGCAGCACAGCCAGCCAGCAGGTGCACTCACTGCGGGCGACCACCGTGCACCCAAATCGATTATCACATTCACAACCATTGATCAGGCATCACGCAATAGTTTGGCATGCATTCCGTGTTTATTTTTAGGCGGAGCTTTGAATCTATGATGATGATCGGCTTGGCCTTTTTTTTTTTCTTCTTTTCTCTTTTTTTGGTGCCATTTGGCAATGTGTTCCCAGACGCACAGGACGCACAGTGCGTCATGCATATTATACGTCCATATAACTAATAGGCCTATTATTCACTTTATTATCAACATGTTGCAATTATACGTCCATAATATAATTAATATAGGATATAATGCAGCAGCACTTTTTATGTGCAAAGCCCTAGTGTTGACGGGGGTTCCGGCCGTTCCGGCTCACTTTAAGCCCTGCTGGTGGAATAATCTGCTCAAATTCAGATTTTCGGAATGGTGAGGTCCCGACCGCAATTCGGGAACCCCCCCTTTCCGAAAATCAAAATTCGAAAAGGGGGGGCTTCGAAAAGGGGGGGTTTCGAAAAGGGGGGGTTTCGAAAAGGGGGGGTTTCGGAATAGAGAACCGTCCCCCCTGGCCAGACCAGCCTCATACTGTGCATTCACTCACTTGTTCCTTCCCACAATATAAGGGAAGGAATGAGTGAACGCAGTATGAGGGATGGCCCGCCAGGCTAATATTTTACCATTTGGAAGAACATTTAAACATATTTAAAATAGACGATCTATCATAATGTGTGGATGTAATGTAGCCTAAATCTGCTATTTGAACTATTTATTTTAAGATTTCTAACACGCGGAGAACATGCAAACTCCGCACAGAAAGGCCACACATCAGTGATTATCAACCAGTGTATTGCGAGAGGGGCAAAGTGGCAAAACAACTAACGTCATTTACATTCTTTATCTAACTGGAGATGACAGGCAGACGTATTACTTTAACCATCATTTTATGCTTTAACTATAGAAAAATAGCAGATATACAAGCTCACAGCGCGGCACGAGTGCCACGCTGCGAGCTTGTATATCAGCTATTTTTGAAGAATCGATAAAATGTGTGCAAGTCTTTGAATGTTTTGACCCGATTCTACAGTAAATGTCTTCTAAAACGTTTTTTTTTTTTTTTTTTAAACATGTTTCTATCATCAGTGGTTGTGGGTCTCAAAGTTTTTCATGTCAAGGACCCCCAAAATGACATGTATTTGACCACGGACCTCCATCTCAAAATATGTTGTTCTAGGGACCACCCAGAAGCAAAGATTTGAGTTAAAAAATGTTTGCTTTAAAAAAATATATATATCATAAAAATGTCTGCAAATCTTTGAATATATTATATTCAAAGATTTGCGGACAAAAATCCTTGAATACCGGTATATTATATTCAAAGATTTGCAGACATTTTTATGATTTTTCAAAAATAGCAGATCTACAAACTCGCAGCGTGGCACTCGGTGCCGCGCTGTGAGCTTGTAAATCTGCTATTTTTCAATATAACGCATCAAATAAATCCAGTTCTTAATAGCTTTAAACTTTAATCAGTAGAACTCTTCTGCTGTCCGCAGTGATCCTCAGCTCCACCCACACCAACGGTTGTGTCCTTGAGTTTTCTCTCTGACTCTGACGCATCACATTAAACATGGAGCCCTCTGTTTTTCATCCAAAACAAACTTATACTCACATGTTTTTAGTAAAAGTATCGATAGCATAACAGAGTATTTCTACAATGCAGTATTGATACTTTCACTTGAATAAAACATATGAGTACTTGTTTCCTCCACTGCTGTACGGTAACACAGAGGGCTGTTTATAATTGGCTCCATTGACAAGCCTCGGACCGCGCGTCAGACCTCCGTGGGTGGACAGGACTGGCTGTTGCGTCTCGCATCGCTGCTCTTTAATTTTTAAGCCGTGTTTCATAATGAAACGTGAACAGATTATTATCAGAGAGATCGTGTCCTTCCACCAAAGAGCACCACCACCAACAGACCTGTGATTCTTTCACTTCAATAAAACACTTATTTTAGTTTTTGTTCTGGATCTTTTCATCTGAGCAAGGGTCTTCAACATTTTCCAGGCCATGCAAGGACCCCTTAGTTCAGTGGTTCTCAACCTTTGGGTCGGGACCCCCAGGGGGTTCCCCCATTTATTTTGGAGGGTCTCCAGATGATTAACCTAATGTGCAACATTGTTTTCTCACTCAACAGCAAACAAACCAACATAACGTTTAAGTGTATAGAGGGCATATGCACATTTATAAAATGACAATGTAAGGACTTTTTAATACCTCTAAAATGACAAATTAAATATTGGTCAAATTGTCAAATATTAGAGGCAGAAATTGTGAAAATAGCCGATCTACATGCTCGAATAGAATAATAAATAATACACTGTGAATAGTATTTTTTTTTTTTCTTTTTTTTTCAGGGACTGACGGGAGCGAACGGACAGAAAGGTGACGAGGGCCATAGGGGCTTCCCCGGAGACCCCGCCAAGGGGGTAAGAAGACAAAACGTCAAGCTTTCCTTCATCCTTTAACTTACCTTAGCTTTAGGATTGTTTTGCTCTGCATTATTATATTATATACAGTATGTCCGGGTTCCCCAATTAGTTTTCCCCAAGGGCCGAATCATGTCTAGGGTACCAAGCCGAGGGCCACAGCATTGCAGGGGGCGGCGGTGGCGTTCCCGCTACTCCAGTGACAGTTCAGATATCGTCGTTGTCGGGTGAAAATCTCATTGTATGTCCAAAACCGTTCATTTTGCATTTATCATTTTAAAAATTATTTAAACTAGTGAAAACAGCCGATCTACAAGCACACAACGTGCTTGTAGATCTACTGTTTTCACTACTTTTGTGCGACGGCCTTGTATGATGAAGCAGGGCTTTACTTTGCGAAAGAACGTACAAATTTGGAGATACAAGGTTTCCACCTGACAACGACGATATACTAGTGTTGTTGCTACTCTTATACCACCATTATTACTGGGGTTGGTGGGCCTGACAGTAGCCCCCCGCGGGCCGCAAATGGCCCGCGGGCCGCCTATTGGGGAACCCTGCAGTATGTCTATACTGTGCCATAAACTGTATCAAACATTTTTTGCTTTCTTTTTTGTTTTTATCCCAACAGATCATCGGTCCTACTGGAAAGAAGGGGGCCAGGGTAAGTCAACCAGAGACTGCAGATGTCTTGCTCAAAAGCACTTCAGCAGGCAACAAGCATGTTGAGCATCTCTTCCAGGGTTTCATCGCCATGCTGGCTTGTGGTGAATGTTTTTGTCAAAGAAAAAAGAAGAATCACGGATATACTATTACCACAAACAAAGAGCTAGCCAAATGGACCCTTACGGATCCATTTTGTTCTTACAAATCCTCCTTAACTTACAGATAAAGCATCTGAGAACCACTAGTACTAGTAGTGCACTCATAATATGCCATAGTGTCGTGGTAAATCTAAATCAGTGTCATACATACTTATACTTATGATCAAAACAAGAAAATGTGTGGTGTGTAAAACAGAAAATCGAAAATTTGCCACGGACACATTTTGTCCGTGTACATATCGACGAATTCTGATCTCTTCAATGGAGACTCTGCAACAGTGTAAACTGACCACATACTTCCATGTTCCATATCGTTATGAATGCAATCTTAATTGAGAGATTCTCTCTGCCCGATGAAGCGTGACGCTTAATTAACTGTTAGGTGGTCTTTCTCTCTCGTACTCACTGTCAAACGCAATTAAGATTTCATCTCGTTATGGCTTTTGCGGTGGGATCAGATCCACCAGAGTATGTTGACCGGTCCCTTTTTTATTTAATCCACAGCTTGTCATTAAGAGCGGACATTACAATTAAAGTCGTTTTGCACGTGTGTGTGTGTGTGTGTGTGTGTGTGTGTGTGTGTGTGTGTGTGTGTGTGTGTGTGTGTGTGCGTGTGTGCGTGTGCGTGTGCGTTGCTTCTCAGGGTGACACTGGTCCAGTGGGTCCCGACGGCCCCCAAGGAACAAAGGGTCAGCAAGGAGTCAAAGGCGAAAAGGTTTAGTTGATTTACAATCAATAAAGCATCCTATTGTTTATATCCTATTCATAATTAATAACTCTGTTGTCCTCTCAGATGATAAGTAATGGCCTGTCTGAACCGCTGTTGATTTTTATATAGTCTTTTCTGTAAAATGAAATGTAGTTATATTTTAGTCGTCTGAAAAGTTTTTGTTTTAGTCTAGTTTTAGTCGACTAAATATCATAAGATTTCAGGCGACTAAATCTAGAGCCCAACACCCGAGTTCAACTAAACCTAAAATGACTTTATTTCTACTGGATCTGTTCTCCACTAGTCCCTCCCTAACATTTTAGTCTATTTTTGTGTTTTTGTTGACGAAATTGTCGATAGTCAAAGTTTTAGTCATCGTAGCTTAGCTTTTATTGACTTTTCATTTAGCTTCCGCCAGTAAAAAAAGATAGTCGACGGACATTTTTCGTCATAGTTTTAGTCGAGGAAACACTGGGTAAAGGTCAGTCTGAGCTGAGGTTTTCTCATTGGTTCATGCAGGGAAGCCCTGGGTTCGGCATTCCCGGGCAACAAGGACCAAAGGGAGAGAATGGTGAGAGGGTGAGTCATATAATATATGATTTACATTATCTAATGCAGTGGTTTTCAACGTTTTCAGGCCAAGGACCTCTTAGTTGAGAGAGAGATGAAGCAGGTACCCCCACAATAGATAGAATAGATTCCATATAGTTTCATTGTTTGACAGCACAATCATCAGTGTATATTGGATTCATGTCAATTTGTTTTCAGATATTTAACCACTTGAACCGTCAATATTTAATAAACTTGACCTTTCACTCTGTACTTAGTCTGCTCTTTTTCCCCTCTACACCAAACCTCTTTGCCGAAAATAGCCAATCTACAAGCTCACAACGCCTTGCAGCGCAGACATGACACATGTTATTTACATCCTTGGTGCTCAACGGTTTTAATGGGACATGACGTATTCACCTTATTCCTGACCCCTGGTCAGACCCCTGGTCAGACAATTCCCTGTCACAATTCCTTACTTCGGAGGAAGTGAAAAGAGGTTTTTGAAGCAAAACACAGAGAAAATAACTCTCTAGCGCCCTCTGTAAAAGTCAATGGCAGCCTCCCTGGAGAGGGCCAGGAATAAGGTGAATATTTGGCGGTGAATGTGTTTAACTCACCCTATGAAACCTTGAATTCATGGAGATTTTGTGTATTTATATATATATTTTTGTCACATTCCTAAACCAATAATTCTGATGACCGCTGTAGTCTCTGGTTGGAGACTCAATAGAGATACGAATTGATGTTGTTTTCCCCTCTTTTTCCTTCACAGGGAAATGTTGGTTTATCTGGCAAACCTGGACCAAAGGTAAGCACTATTTACGTATTTACTACCTGAACTTCCATTTTCAATAGAGTTTAGAGTTTAGGCATTTAGCAGACGCTTTTAATCCAAAGCGACTTACAATAAGCAGTTCATCACAATAATAATCAAGACAATATGTCAGTACATCAACAGCAATATAACAAATGCAAATGAATATCTATCTAGAAAACTAAATAATCAGTCAAGAAAAAAGGTTTTAAAGAACCTAAAAACCAAAGGCTAACTAGCTTCATGTATGGTCATTGAGTGTTTCAGTAGTGCTAAGGGTTTAGGTGGAGTCTGAAAAGGTTCAGTCCACGGCAAAAGCGAGCGAGTGAGTCCGTTGTTCTAAGTGCGACAGGGAGTTTATTCCACAACTTTGGGGCCAGGAGGACAAACTGTCTCGGACGAGTGGATTTTTGCCAATACAGATCTGAATTCCTCTGAATTGATTTCATCCTGATGATCGTAACGGATGTCTTGCGTTCACAGGGACAGGACGGCTCTAAGGGGGATAAAGGGGGGGTCGGGTTCCCCGGCAACGCCGGCGCTCCCGGACTAAGAGGTAAAGATGTAAGTAAATCCTGCAGTGACTGACGCAAGGTGTTTGTGGGGATGTCATTGATACGTCTGTTAACAATAGTTATTGTGCTAATAATGCATTCATATCCTTTGAAACAGGTGGTGATGGCATTGATGTGTTTGTTAACAATATTTATTGTGCTAATAATGCATTAATATCCTTTGAGACAGGTGGTGGTGGCATTGATGAGTTTGTTAACATTTATTGTGCTAATAAGGCATTCATATTCTTTGAGACAGGGGTGGTGAATGGTGATGTCACTGATATATTTGTTAACAATATGTATGTTTGTACTCCAGCAAAGTGAACCTGTGTTTGGTAAACTTTTGTAAAGTATCTACGGTTAAAGGAGCTATAGTCAACTTTTTCTCAAAAAACGGATGCTAAAATAAAAATAATGTTTCGAAAATATTTTATGTAAAAAAAAAAAAGTTTCATATGCGTTTCTTTAAAAAATGACCACAAAAAGTGTAAAATAATGATAAAATAATAATTTTGGCCGTTGTCAGGCTGACTTTGTTTACATCCCTCTTCTATTCTTTTATATGGAATTCATGTAAAATAATAATTATTATTTTATTTTATCATTATTTTATGCTTTTTGTGGTCATTTTTTAAAAGAAACACATATGAAGCTTAATTTCTTTATAAAATATTTTCGAATCATTATTTTTATTTTAGCATCCGTTTTTCAAGAAAAAGTTGACTATATCTCCTTTAATGTGGTTAAAATTACTGTGACGCTATATGAACATATTTTGCCGGGGACCCCCTGGAATCCCCTCAGGGACCCCTGGGTCCCCGGACCCCCTTTTGAGAAGCCCTGGTATGGATGATTGTCTTTATCTCATGCATGTACTGTAGGGTGACCCGGGCTTCAAAGGAGAACAAGGAAGTCGGGTAAGTTTGCTGAGACTGGCATGTTTTCAATAGCTCTATGTTCCCATTAACCTCACCTCACCAGGCTTTCTGGGGGAAAGCCTGGTGATCGTTAACAACGGGCAGTTTGATCCGATCTAGGCGGAAACCACAAGCCGAAGAAGCGGCGTCGCTTTGTTTTGGTTCCCTCCGTTTGTTTCCCCAATCCCTATTAAAATGCTGGAGTAGCCTAGTGTAGTCTTGCCAGTCGCCATGAGTTGGACTAAAAGATGCATAGGCCTATACCAAACGAATTTTCCAAAAGCAAAACTACACCGCATCAAGGGGTTTATTAGGTAGGCCCTAAAAGTATCCTTGAGTGCAGGGGAATATTTGTCTCCACCAGCCGAAGGCAGGGGGAGAGTATGTTTTCGCCCCTGTCCGTCCGTCCGTCCGTGCGTTAGGGTTGTTCGATTAATCGATTTTTAATCGTAACCCGGTTTTTTTCCTTTGGAAGATTTAAAAAAATGGAAATCGTAAAATCGATTTTTTCACTTTAATTAGGGAAATTCTTACTCATTGGAGCCTTGCACGCGCAAAAAGTACACAGCCCCGTCCTCCTAAAGCAGGACGACAAGGTCCGACACCAAATTAATACTACTTTCTATCTGATGTGTAATTTCTTTGATGCGCGTTTAGCGCACGTCAGACTGAGCAGAGTTCACCAACGCACTGCGCTCACTCGCGATGGTTCAAGCAGCAAACAGAACAAAACGCTGCTGAGCTGGTAAACTTACTTACTTGTTGTAGTTTGAAAGAAGCTTATTAATTCTGTGTTACCCACCTACTGACTGTTGTCTACTCCTAGTCCTACTGTCCCTGTCACTGTGTTAATTTTGCGTCGGGAAGCGAAGCGCTTCGCCTCCGTTTACAATCAGTCAACATCTCCGTGCATGAGTGGTGCAGGGCAGGGGCGTAGCCAGGAATTACATTTTGTAGGCGAAATGCCTACCAAAATGCCTCACCAGCCTCCAAGAGCTGGCTTGTTTTGGCTGTTTTGTCACTCACTATTGATAATGAAACACTAAGGACGCTAAGTTGTATGTGATTGTTGCACAACTAAAGTTATTATTATTAATACCCTTATTGTTTTATTGCATTTTGCTATTTGGCTATATAAAAAAAATCAAAAAATGAAACAATAATGAAAAAAAAAATCATTTCCTTGCATTTTTTAAATGAAAACAAAATAGTTGAAACAATGTATTATTCTTTTAACAAAAAATCGAAATCGAAATCGAAAATCGGGATTTCAGAGAAAATAATCGAGATTTTATTTTTTGGCCATATCGAACAACCCTACCGTGCGTGCGTCCGTCCGTCCTCCGAGTTTGTGTACAGCTAATCTCCGGCGCCGTTGGCCCGGTCGCTGCCAAAATGAGCACACACACTCCCTGGATGCCAATTCAGAACCTCTGCCCCACATTTTTCGAATGGCCCTGTTCTAGTGCCACCATGAGGCCAATGTTTGCAAAACACATTTCTGTACACTACTCCTACAGATTTTGTCCAAAAATCACGCAAATCGGTAGACAGTGTCTCTACAGTCATGTGATCGACACGGATCTGTCTGATTGTCCATATTCCATCCTGATTGGCTGATATTGGCTTTCAAAGTTTGTAAGATTGGTCCATTTTGGACAAAATGCCTCAAATCACAAATGCAGAGTGCAATTAACATGAAATCGCGCACACACGTTCCCACTAGGCCGAGGAAGAAATGCCACTTCAAATCTTTGAAATCAGCCTCATGGTGGCACTATAACTAGTTGTGATTTTACCTCTAACTCCACCGATCAGTTTCAAACTTTGTAAGCGCACTCCCTATAGGCCAAGGAAAAACCCTTTCCTTGTATTTTTCACATCAGTCTTTTATAGCGCCACCAGGAGGCCGACTTATGTAAGACACATTTTTGGATATTACTCCTTCAGATTTTACCCAAAATTAACACAAATCAGTACACAGTATCTCTACAGTCATAATATGACTGTAGAGATACTGTGTACTGATTTGATCATATTATTATGATATTATGATCAAGACGGATCTGTCCCGTATTAAATATTCAATCCTGATTGGCTAAGATTGGCCTCCAAACTTTGCAGGATTGATCCGTTTCAAACAAAATGCCTCAAATCAAACACAGCGTGCAATAATGAAATTGTGCACGCACATTCGCAAAAGGCCAAGGAAGAAATTACACTACAAAATGTTCAAATCAGCCTCATGGTGGCGCCATGAAAGGTCTAAGATTGGTGAAGAACACATGCCACCCTTTTTACATTGGCCTATTATAGCACCACCAGGACGCGTGGCTGGTGGAGACCTGTGCTCGGAAGAGCACTTCTTCTAGTTTGGGTTAAAACTGAATCCGGTTTGATAGTTCCGGCCAAAGTGTAGTCCGTCTAGGACTACAACATGCCGTGTTGTGGTTTGACCGACCGAAAAGTGAAGTGATCCCAGACTAGGTTCCCATAGTAATAACTGTATAGAAGTTCCAACGTCCTTGACTTCACTCCCCCTAAACTCCTGGGTCAGATGTATTTTTGTTCTATTGAAATTCCCATTGGGGAAATCTTAGATTGCGTCTTTGGAATATTTGCAGGGCGTTTTCTTCTGTTTCAACAAGTTTCAAATGGTCATAATTATCTTTTTGAAATGTCTTCCCAATTTCAATGAATCATATGAAAGCTAAGGACGACTTCATATTTTAGATTGTAATTTAGAGAAAAGAAAAAGTGAGTGTTAAAATGTTTTCATTTGCTTCGTTCTATTGTTTTATCGCGTTTACCGTGCTAAAATGTGGGGCATGCGTACGCATGGGGCCATGCGTACAAGTGGCTAAATATGTATTTTTTAACACAATAAGCCACCAGTTTCTTTATTGCTATATACAGTAACACTTCTAGCCCCCATAAGTCACATCCAACGGTTGCGTTGTATCTTGGGAATGGGCTTATTCTGTGTAAAATTACATATTTAGCCACTCGTACGCATGCCCCCAACCACTGAAATATCTCTAAAACAATAGAAAGAAGTAAATTAAATCATTTAACACTCATCTTTTATATTCTTTAATTACAATCTAAAATATGAACCCTTGTTGTAAAAAAACAAAGTTGTCCTTTAACGCGTTTCCTCCATATACCGTATTTCTGAACTACCAAGTCATATTGTTTAGGTTTTCAGGAAAGAAGAAACAAAACATCACTTTCTGCCTAAATCATTTAGGAGACTTAGGCAATGATCATGAGAGAAAAATATATATAACTTGCCTAAGTCATGTTGTTTATCAGCCTTTATTTATAGTAGACTTTTTTATAACTCTACTCTCCTAGCACTGCTGATTGGTTGAAATCGCCATCTACCCGTGGTGATATTGAGCATTATGGAACAGGTCTCATCAAACAATCAGCTGTGATGGTCGCAAGCTGATGCCTTGGAAGTGGCTACGCTAGCAGTTTCATGTGAAGTTCAGGGACATCGTAGCTAAATGTGGCATTAAAAAATATCCATCGAATATCTTAATTAAAATGAAATCCTGTTTCCCAATATCTTTATAGTCATCGTGCCCGATGGGAATGGCCCTTTAGGCAGAAATGTCCAATTTGGCAAAGATAGACAATTATGCTATGAGGCTAACAACATCATTTTCTCAAGTACATCTTATAACATTAATATAATGTTAACTTATTCGCTGTCTCTGTTCACAGGGTGAACTAGGACCACCTGGGGAGCCTGGCGAACGAGGAATTAGGGTAGGGAACGACTCTATGCACAGTTTGTTCATTATGCATAACAGACCCCGTGAGTGTTACAGTATTATTATTATTAGGCAACATATTTAACTGGAACAGAAACGACATTCTTCTGGTGTTTTGTTCCTTAAACGTTGACCAGGGTCCTCTAGGGCTGCCCGGGCGAAACGGAGACCCAGGGGAGAAGGGCGACAGCGGAACCAGTGGCCCGGCGGTAAGTCACTCGTCAGTCATACTGTCATGGCATCAAAAATGTCATGGTTACATTAGGGATGGGGCTTGTTAATTCTTATTGACTATTGGGGTTTTCTAATATTTTGTGGAAAGAGACGAAAAATTCTGAACAGAATCTTTTTATTTTTATTTTTTATTGGCCAGTGAGTTTGTGGCTGAACTATGAAGATGACAATTGACAAAAGTAAAAAAAAAATATTATCATTAAATATAAAACTACCATTCGTTAATGTGCAAGAAGTGTTAAATGGCTTTATATCATGGATAGTACTGCAATCATGTCTTGATCGATTGTATGAACATGACGCTATGCTCGATAACAAGCTTGATAAGCCCAAAGCTTATTGATACCGGGTACTCAATAAATTTGTTATCGAGTTTGTAACAGGCTCGGGTTTCGAGCTCCATACCTAGTTAAAATCTACTTTACTAAATAATTATAGGCCTTCCCCATTGTGTCTCTCTTTGAGGACAGTGAGAAAGCACAGCTGTTTGCTGACATTCTTGACCCGGCCATGCGTGACAAAATGTCTTAGTGATTCAGGAGGTCATGGGGGCACGTTGGCGCAGTCGGTAGTGCTGGGTGTCGCTCTCCATTCCGACATGTCGCCACTCCGAAATTGACTTCTTATTGTCGGAGTGGCGACACTTCCATAGGGGTTAAGTTTAGGGTAAGGGTTAGAGATAGGGTTAGTGTCGGAATGGAGACATGTCGGAGTGGCGGGGTTTAACCGGTAGCGCTGTCGCCTCACAGCTAGAAGGTCCTGGGTTCGATTCCCGCCGGGGGACGCTGTAGGCACTGGGGGTGTGTTCTGTCCTCCACATCATCAGTGCCCCCACCCTAGGTGGGTTTGGCATGTTCGCATGTTCTCCCCGTGTCTACCAGGGTAGATACCCTCACAAAAAACATGCAGTAATCCTGGTCTCTATACTGCCTCCCTCTGGCCAGCTGGGGCGCCCGATTGAGGGGAAAGGAACTGGTTGGAATAACGTGTTCCTTCCACTCGCTATGTCCAACCCGGGGAAGCTCCCCCCTGTCAGGTGACAAGAAGCGGCTTGGACTCCTCATGCATAGAAGGAAGCGCATGAGGTCAGTCCGTTGCTCTCCCCAGTTTTGGCAGAGGGAGAGCAGAGCCCAGGATTACATCGATGTTCGGAGGAGATACTCTGGTAGTAACGGCGCATTTAACTTCACAACGCTAAGAGCGGTGTTCTGGTAATTCCCTGCAGAAACACAGACATATGGGAAGTGTGAATAAAGGGCTCTCGCTCTCTCTGAGATCTCACGCACGTGAGGGTTTGGACAACCTTAATGACACAGACGTCATATTGAACACATGTTTAACGCATTAAGACCTGAGGCTGTTAGATGAACACATGAGCATGCCTGACACTTTCCCACACCACACGTGATAAAGAGTTTTTCGTGTCTAAGTGAAGTGTTAAAACATTTTTCTTCTATAACAGCTTTCAGAAGTAACTATTTTGCTATATAGGCCTATTGCAGGGGTCTTCAACGTTTTCAGGCCAAGGACCCCTTAGTAGAGAGAGAGATGAAGCAGGGACCCCCACAACCTTTTCATAGATTCCATATCGTTTCATTGTTTGACAGCACAATTATCAGTGTATTTTGGATTCATGTCTGTTTGTGTTTTCAGATATTTAACCACTTGAACCGTCAATACTTATTACACTTGACCTTTCACTCTGTACTCTTCTCTTTTCCCCCTCTACACAAAAAAGCTTTGCTGAAAACGCCTCGCAGCACGAGGCGTTGTGAGCTTGTAGATTGTCTATTTTTGGTTAAAGTTCTCAGAATATGGACGCTAGTGGTTCAAGTGATTAATATATATAAAATAAATACTGTATATATCACTCAAAGATTTCGGGGATCCCCTGTAGTAACTCTGAGGACCCCCTAGGGGTCCCGGACCCCCGTTGAAGACGCTTGGCCTATTGTATATATATCGTTGCTGTCTGTATTTTAACTTTTTGTGTTTGTTGTGTGTCCTACTTGATCATTACTACAACGTTACCTGTCACACAAAAGCATCAAAAGTAGCAGATTTACCATTTATTTCTGGACATGTTTTTATTTATTTTTTCATTATAGGGCTCGGACGGCAAGAAGGGCGACAAAGGCGAGGCTGTATGTTTTTACATTCATGATTTATCCATGTTGGTTCTGTTTTATATCCATATCTTGTTGTTTGGGTGTTCCCCATGATGTCTGCTTTCATATTTATCAGTTCAGTCAGGTAACTCACAATATATTGAACAATGTTTATTATTAATGAGTATACAAGTGTGTATGTGACATTTAATTTGGCGTCTGGCTCTGCTACATTTTCTCCCTGCTCAGCAGCAGCACAGAAGAAGAACATCATTAACCATTAGGAGCGGCGCGATATGTATATATAAATACCCCCCCATGGGGAACAGAATTAGCAGAGCCTACTGGTGGTGCTAGAGTGGCGGTGGGGGCAAGCACAAGCAACATTACGGGCAAGAGCAGCAGGAAGAATGACAGACTGGGCGGGCTTAAGTAGTTGGCAAATGATCAGCTGACTGCCACGTCAGCGAATGACGTAGGGTCTGGTTTAATAGAGAGTAGTAGTGTCCTTATACAACTGCAGTGCAGTGTGACCTCTCGAGTATACCTGATTGAACTAACTTCGCAGGCTTCGCATGCTACGTCTCATTTATTATGTTTGTCTTGTTGCGCAATGTGCATACGATCCTTCAGACAGATGAAGCAGGGACCCCCTAGCTGAGAGACAGCACTGTACATTTAGTGTATATTTCAAGTTGTTACACATCTTTTCTATTAATATGTTTGATTGTAGATCAGCTATTTGAACAATTTTTTAATATTTTTTTCAAAATAGTAAAACATTCCGAAAAGATACAACCCTTAACCTTTTTAACCCTCAATTTCACCGTTTGGCTCTGGGCTTGGTCAGCTCTTTATTGAGTTTATTCCCTCTACTCCAAACCTCTTTGCAGAAAATAGTCGATCCACAAGCTTGTAGACCAGCTATCAATTGTATTTGAGGACCCTCTAAGCTTTAGGGGGTCCTCAAATCGCTGTGTAATAGGAACTTTTTTGAGGTCCCGGACCCCCTGTTGAAGACCCATTATCTAGTTATTTCTTTACATGTTCAGTGTTGTTTTACAACGTTGTGTTTTTGTTCCAAAGGGGAAACCGGGCCCACCAGGTCCTGGAGCCGGAGCCCAGGTAAGAGCCATATGCTCTATCACACTTCTCCCATTGTTAAGGTCTTATGTCTCATCTTTATGCTCTCTTATCCCACAAGAACTTAAGATCTTCATCTTTATTTAGTTCTCCCACAATTAAAGCCTTAGGTCTCAGCCAGTGTTTAATTTAGGGTCAGGAATAACATATCCTCCAAACATTAGTAGCCGTTAGTATAGCCATTGCACAGATTCTGTATATCGATATAATAGTAAGGGGAACATAAGAAAATCTGCAAAGTAAATCGTTACCAAGAAATTTCTTCTCCAATGTGTTTCTAAAGGTGTGTAATAATATGTACTAAAAGGTTGAAATTCAACTCCCGGGGGAAACCTCATAGAAACAATATTTGTGTTTGTGTCCCATTAACTTTACTATAAAAAGATACAAAAAAAAATATGCTTTAAGTAGCATGTGAGGGGTCAAACTAGTTTTTTTTTTCATGATGCTGAATCCATTGCAAGCATTTGTTTTGCACGAAAAACATTCCATGGGCTACAAATGGCCCCTACAAAACGGTGAAAAGTGATGATTCATCACTAACTATCGTTTTTATCTTGTAAAATCTCCTTGCTATAAATCAGTTTTCTGTAATCTATTGACTTGAGTCTCTGTAACTTGATTGAATGTGTCTTCGTGTCCTTTGTTGTTTATAGTTCATCTCTGCAGACAACAACGTTCTGGGGATGAAGGTAACGCCACTGAATATCTCACTAACTACACAATATACTATACAATCTCACTAACAATATACAGGTACAACAGCAAACATCTCCTCTCCTCTCCTCTCCTCTCCTCTCCTCTCCTCTCCTCT
This sequence comes from Nannobrachium achirus, assembly GCF_963921795.1. Taxonomy (NCBI): domain Eukaryota; kingdom Metazoa; phylum Chordata; class Actinopteri; order Myctophiformes; family Myctophidae; genus Nannobrachium; species Nannobrachium achirus. The sequence continues at coordinate 7,337,397 of NC_137830.1, forward strand.
CCTCTCCTCTCCTCTCCTCTAGGGTGAACCAGGGGAGCCGGGCCTGAGAGGAGAGACAGGTCTGCCTGGTCCCACGGTGAGTTTTTCCTACCCGATTCTATAAATCAGTGGTTCATTCAGATAACTTACGATATGATTAACAATGTTTATTATTGATGAGTATTACAAGTGTATATGTAACATTTTGACTTGGCGTCGGCTCTGCTTCCCCCTGCTCAGCGCAGCCCGGAAGAACATCATTAACCATTAGGAGCAGGGGGATATAAATATATAAATATATAAACACCCCCCATGGGGGACAGAATTAGCAGAGCCTACTGGTGGAGCTGGGGAGGCGGTGGGGGCAAGCAAGCGCATGGCACAACAGCCTGGAAGGCAGCAGCAAGAGAATGACAGCCTGAGGGGGTTACATAGCTTGGCAAGAGATCAGCTGACTGCCAGCAGGCTGCCACGTCGCCTGTGACGTAGACTGCGTAATAGTATAGTAACAGACTTAAAGCAACATAGTGCGCAGTGACCCCTCAAGTGTATCTGTATGAACCAATTCTGCTGCGCTACATACATTTCTCAAACTGGTTTGTGCCATGGAGGACCCCCATCTGAAAATGTGTTGTGCCAGGGACCTCCCCAGAAGAGAATATTTGTGTTAAAACACGTTCAAGATATTTCAAAAATGTTCAAAAATAGTAGATGTACAGTACAAGCTTACAGCACGGCACAAAATAATCTCGTAGATCTACTATTTTTGAATGGCTAGGCCTGGGCATTCATGAATAGTGATTTTTTTTTCAAATTCGAATTTTTCGACCACAAAGTATTCGAATAGTCGAATATTTGACAGGACTGGCCAAACTGTCAAATATTAAGTAGGCCTAAGCAAGAGGCGAACATTCGCCTCGCCTATTATAGATCTCAGGTGGACTCCGATCAACCAAGCATAAAGGGCTTTAAAGATTTTAAATGGCAACGTTTTTAACCGGAATTTGGTTGTGTTAGTAGGACGTCGGACGTGAAAAGTTAAAAGAGAGTCTCTTTTTTGATGTGTTTTATGAAGGCTGGTGGAGACTGAGAGGTTGCTCTTGCAGTAACACACGGAGAAGTGTCAGATTCGCTCACCGTTAATGTAATTCAAGTTTAAAAACAGGTGTCCCTTTAAATAGCAGCTTATAAGTGTTTCCAGATGTCGTAGAATAACTCGCGACGTCAAACTGCTCACACACATCACACGATTAGGAGGTGTAGTAGGTCAGAAGGGGAGTAGAGCAGAAAGGAAGTGTTAAATGGTGCATTTATACAGCACATTTATCCAAGGCGCTTTACATAGATCACACATGGGCAACTGGCAGCCCGGGGGCCACATGCGGCCCTCACCTTCATGTAATGCGGCCCACAGGTTAATACCGGCTTTACCCGCTTTAATTCCGTCAGTCTATATTAGTAGCTTAATGACTAGTATAGTATTATTATTATTATTATTATTATTTTTTTTATGTCGTATTTAAGTTCATAAAGTTAACATGAGTATATAACTAAATGCGTTGGAAATTAAATCAAAATGTTTCATTTCAGGATTCCAATTAAAAAATAACAAAAACGAATTCAGGATTCCAATTCAAAAGAAGCAAAAATAGCCGATCTACAAGCTCAAAACGCGCATGAGATACTAGAATGACAAAGTTGGACGTAGCAATATGCAATGTGGCCCTCTGGAGTGAAGTTGGAAATATAGTAGTGAAGTTGGAAAATGTAATATAGTGGCCCCTGACATAGATTGTGCATTATATTCACCCATTCACACACATATTCATTACATTCACCCATTCACACACACATTCATTACATTCACCCATTCACACATACATTCATACACCGATGGCAGAGGAGACCATGCAAAGCACCAACCTGCTCGCCGGGAGCAACTAGGGGTTCAGAGTCTTGCTCAAGGACTCTTCGACACCAACTCTGGGGGAGCCTGGGATCGAACTGGGAACCCTTTGGGAACCCTCCGTGTTCTAAGACGGCAACTCTACCCCTGAGCCACTGCCCCCCAGCAGAAAGCAATACCGAACAACACAAAACCAAATAATAGGAAGGCAATCAGACACATGAAATATATGAAGTGCAATATATTGTACAGTACATAAGGTCGATCCTGTATTAGAATCAGTGTATTCATACAAATTAATGAATATTGTATAGTGTATAACATGAAGTAAACTCTCTCCACAGGGACCTGAAGGGAAACCAGGACCACCAGGACCGGCTCTGGTATGATTACTAATCATTTTAACCCTTATTAATCACTTTTATTCACCCTGTGCCAGCTTGTAGATCAGCTATTTTTTTAACAACCATGACAATTTCAGTCTGTGAATGTATTTACTTGATTCTATAAATGTCTCCCAAATCCTAACATGTTACTGAAAAAAATAAAAAATAAAAAAAAGTTTCTATAATTGGTGCTCAAACCTTTTCATGTCAAGGACCCCTAGAAATATGTATTTGGCCGCCGACCCCCGTCTCGAAATATTACAGTATGTATCAGTGACAAATATTCAAAGATTTGCAAAGAATTTGCATGATTTTTCAAAAATAGCAGATCTACAAGCTTGCACGCTGTGTGCTTGTATATCTGCTATTTTTTAATGGTTAATGTGGTTAAAACTTTCCAGATCTGTAATGGGTTAATAAACTGTCCAGTTCGATTAATAAATGCAGCCCGAAGTAAGCCATTTACCATGAGAGGGAGTGGGTTCTTGGCTGATTTACCACTGTTTCGCAGAGTGCCAAACAACCCCGAAACAGTGGTAAATCAGCCAACAACCTACGACCCTTGAATGGTAAATTGCTTTTCTACCACTTCTACCATATAAATGAAAGAAAACACAGTTGTAACTTGCAAGGTTATTTAGTTATACAACTGCAACACAACAGTGGGCGGGGTTACAGTTTACAGTTTACAGTTTAGGCATTTAGCAGACGCTTTTAATCCAAAGCGACTTACAATAAGCAGATAACATCACAATAATAAACAAGATAATATGTCAGAACATCAACAATATAACAAATGCAAATGGATATTTATCTAGAAAAAACACAGTATAATCAAAGTTCTAAAAACCTAAAGACAAAAAAACTAATGCTAACTAGCTTCATGTATGGTCACTGACTTTTCTGTAGTGCTATGGGTTTAGGTGGAGTCTGAAAAGGTGAGTCTTCAGTCCACGGCGAAAGCTAGCGAGTGAGTCCGTTGTTCTAAGTGCGACAGGGAGTTTATTCCACAACTTGGGGGCCAGGAGGGCAAACTGTCTCGGACGAGTGGATTTTTGCCCTGGAGTTTTTAGCGAGGGTTCTGTCAGCATCCCTGTGTTGGCTGATCTAAGTGAGCGGGTGGGGGTGTAGGGGTTGATCAGGTTTTGGAGGTATGGAGGAGCCATACCTTTGGCTGCTTTGAAGGTCAGCATCAGTGTTTTGTATTCAGTGCGGGCCGCAACCGGGAGCCAGTGGAGGCTGCGGAGAAGGGGAGAGACATGTGAGAACTTAGGCTGGTTGAAGACCAGTCGTGCCGCGGCATTTTGGATCAGTTGGAGAGGTTTAAGTGCACATGCCGGGAGACCAGTGAGGAGAGAGTTACAATAGTCAAGCTTTGATATGACAGATGTCTGAATGAGGAGCTGGGCTGCCTCCTGGGTGAGGAAGGGTCTGACCTTACGGATGTTATAGAGTGTGAACCTACAGGACCGGGTGACTGATGCAATGTGTGCCTTGAATGATAGCTGGGGTCAATGTTGTTGACTGATTTACCACTGTGTTAAGCCAATCAGAATCAAGTATCTGAACATGTGACCACAAAAAGTGGGATAAAGTAATTATTGAACCTCTCATAGCGTTCTGTTGGTCATGGCTGATCTAATTGCTCTCTGGATAGGAGTGTGTGTTACTGGTCTAAATGATGAGTCCTTCCTCTGCTTGTCAGGGAGCGTCTGGATCAGCCAGAGATGGAGGGAAACCAGGATCCAAGGTTTGATTAACAATCTTTGTTCACAACTTGAACCCTCTAGTCTTAGTGGTGTTCAAAGTGGGGTCCGGGGACCCCCAGGGGTCCTTGGAGGGGGAGGGGGAATCCAGGAGGTCCCCAGTAAGATGGTTTAACCCGTTAAGACCCGTTTTTTTTTTTTTTTTTCGTAAAGCCCTGCTTCATCATACTAGACTGTCGCACAAGACTAGTGAAAATAGCAGATACAAGCACACACCGCTCTACAAGCCGATCTACAAACACACAAGTCCTCGCAGGTGCGAGGCATTGTGTGCTTGTAGATCAACTATTTTCACTAGTTTAAATAATTTTTGAAATGAAGAATGCAACACGAACAGCTTTGGACTGTAGTTGGACATACACATTTTCCACCCGACAACAAGGACATGAATGATATGTATTTGGCCTCGGAACCCCATCTGAATTTGTATTTTTTATTTATTTTTCAATACGAAGAAAATGTTTGAAAATAGCAGATGTACAAGTGACGCACTGCGAGCTTGTAGATCTGCTATTTTTGAGAACCACTGTTCGAAATCTAAAACAATCCTACGATGAATGACCGATGCCCGGTCTGATATACACGCATGGTGATATCGCTGATACTAATTTTTGCCCAAATTTGGAGATGACTGACATCAATGATACTTCTGAGACTCCTACATTCAATCCCTCATAAGCCTCTTTTCCACTGGCCCAACACCACACCACACCACACCACACCACACCACACCACACCACACCACCCACTTGTGACAGGTTTTCCACTACAAGGACCTGGGTAGAGTGGTGTGAAAGTGGTACTAAATGTGGTACTTGTTTGGGACATGATCAACACAACCCTGAGTTATTTTTTGTGTTCAATCTGTGTTTTGAGATATTTTAGTATTTCAGCATGACTAGTGATGCATCTTGCATCATATGATGCAGCATGATGCATCATATGCACTGACCTTTCATTTAGACCACCAGGATATAATACATGATAATAGATTCTATTGTGTTATAACCGCTATTATAATCTATTATACTGTATTATAATTATCATAGTAATACATAAATACTTTATAGTGTATTATAATCACAGTTATAATCCATTATAATGTATTATAATTTAGGATAGTTGTAATACAAATTTATATTGTATTATAATATAAATTTGTACCGATAGGGGTAATTTTGTGTAATGAAAAATGTAGATATTTTTATGCGGTGTGGTGCGTTGTAGTGTGGTGTGGTGTGGTGCTAAAGCTGCAGTCGAAAAGGGGCTTATATACTGTGCACACCCCATAACCCAACCTCTGCATCATTTTGAGCACATATGTTCGAACGGGCAAGGACTAGTGTTCTAAATCTTACGGGTTTTATGTAAAATCTATCTGTATAAATCTAAAATTATACAAATGCTTCCTCAGTTTATTATAATGGATTATAACTGTGATTATAATACACTATAAAGTATTTATGTATTACTATGATAATTATAATACAGTATAATAGATTATAATAGCGGTTATAACACAATAGAATCTATTATCATGTATTACAACTATATCCTGGTGGTCTAAATGAAAGGTCAGTGCATATGATGCATCATGCTGCATCATATGATGCAAGATGCATCACTAGTCATGCTGAAATACTAAAATATCTCAAAACCCGTTTATCCATACTTTATATGCTTGCTATTCACAATCTGCCCAGCTTAATTTCAACGTTATGAATTTCACATGAGAATACTGGGCGGGTTCACAGATAATGTGTTTTAGGAAGGCAGACACGGGCCCAACAAAATCTACCCCGCGGGCCTCCTTCTATTATTACCACTGTATTACATAAATATAATTATTGATTGTTTGAAATGTTAAAGATGTTTTCTTCTGACTGCAGGGTGAGCAGGGCCTGAGGGGTGAGCCTGGTCTGGTGAGTTCACTGTTTTATTTGTGTAATAATCGGTGGTGGAGAAAGTACCCACATCTTTTACTTAAGTAAAAGTATCAATTCTGCAATGTAGCCATTCTCTTATGTAAACGTAAATGTCCGGAATTCAAATTTAGTAAAAGTACAAAAGTATCGGTGTCAAACTGTGCTGTAGTACTAAAACTTGAAAGTATTGATTATGCAGAATGTCCCATTTCACATTTTTTAAATGTATAAAATGTAAAGAAAGAAATGTAAAGAAATGTAAAGAAAAAAGAAATAGCAGATCTACAAGCTCACAATGTGTATTCATCGCAACACATTGTGAACTCATAGATTGTCTATTTTCAAATGTCCAAAATGTGTATAGGGCTGAATTGGTTAATGTATGTTTTGTAATAATTATAATCTAAAGTAACAAATAACTTTTAAGTTTTCAAATAATTGTAGTGGAGTAAAAGTACAATATTTGCCTCTGATACATGTATGTAGTGGAGAGTAGGACCAAAAGTAGGCCTACTGATAATTGGAAATACTCTAGTGAAGTGTAAAAGTACTGTACTTGAGTAAATTAAGTTACTTTACACACACCGCTGGTAATAATTACATATTTAGGTCTCTGACCTCTTGAGCCAAATGGTACGATTTACAATTACAATTTAGACATTTAGGCAGAGGCTCTTATCGCAGCACGACCATTCAAAATGCAGGATCCTAGTAAATGTCATCAACCCCTAGTCAACAACAGACAGGTCGGGTTTAAATGGTAAATGGTGCATTTATGCAGCGCCTTTCAGGCACGTTCACACACATAGACATCAAAGGGGGCCTGAGCCCCTGCCCTTTTAGTCGTCTGTAAAAAGTGTCCTCTCTCCAGACCATGAATGCAGTTTTCACTATAGTGAAAATAAATGCTAATGCCCTCTTTCCATGCCATACCTGAAGGCAGCATTCAAGAGAATTGCCTCGTCCGAACTCTCCTGAACTTGAATGCAGCATCTTATGTTGAAAGAATTGCCCTCTCTGTGTAGAAATAAATGTTGTACCAAAAATAGCCGACCTCCAAGCTCACAACGTGTCGCGACGCGCTGTGAGCTTGGATGTCTGCTATTTTCAATATTTTCCACCAAAAGGCCCTTTTAGACATTTCAGCCCCTGCCTCTCTAACATCCTCTGCATGTCCCTGGCGCCTTTATCCAAGGCACTTTACAGAGATAGTGGATTACATTCACCCATACACACACACACACACACACACACACACACACACACACACACACACACACACACATACACACACACACGCACACGCACACGCACACGCACGCACACACACACACACACACACACGCACACACCGATGGTGGAGGAAACCATGCAAGGCACCTGCTCATCGGGAGCAGTTAGGGAGTCTTGCTCCCCTTGAGCTGCCGCTGGTCACACAAATAGATTGCAAAGAAAATTGATTTGAAGGTAGGATTCCAGGTAAACATCAAACCTATAGGGCATCCTTCTGAACAACATGCAATCTTAATGACATTCTAAGCATGTGTGTGTGTGTGTGTGTGTGTGTGTGTGTGTGTGTGTGTGTGTGTGTGTGTGTGTGTGTGTGTGTGTGTGTGTGTGTGTGTGTGTGTGTGTGTGTGTGTGTGTGTGTGTGTGTGTGTGTGTGTGTGTGTGTGTGTGCGCGTGCGTGCGTGCGTGCGACAGAAGGGAGAAAAAGGAGACCAAGGTCGAGTGGGGATCGCCGGCATTCCTGGTTTACCAGGAACACCAGTGAGTACCAGTATTATTACTTGCGCCAGCAGAGCACTGCAAGTACTGTGTTCGGTGTTTGTCTCATCCTCTGTCGGTCCCACTTGTTGTTGGTGACGTCACCAAGAATGTTAGTCCCTCATTGGCTGTTGATGTTGACTTCACCAAGGCTGCATTGATATGCAACCTATTTGGTGTGCCCCTGAGAAGGGTCAAGTGTGACCCTTGAAACTGCTTGAAAGCCAGTATTGTATTTATCATTTTAAAAAATGATTTAAACCAGTGAAAACAGCCGGTGCGAGGCGTTGTGTACTTGTAGAGCTGCTGTTTTCACTACTGTTGTGCGACAGCCTTGTATGATGAAGCAGGGCTTTACTTTGCGAAGAAACGTACACATTTGAAACTTGGAGATACGAGGTTTCTTCCCGACAGTGACGATACTTACACCCGCGTATTATGTTGGTGTACCCATCATGGATTCTTGGGACATGAAAAGTCTGCCCATGCAGAAAAAAGGTTGAGAAACACTGCTATAGATAACAATGTGCAACTTGGCACCACGGCAGAGTGCCAACTTCCACAGCCACATACATAGAGACACCGAACAGCCTTGGTGGCTTCACCATCAACAGCCATTGCCAATGAGGGAAGTTGGCACCTTGACAGAGTGCAGTTTAGTTATTATTATTAGTATGTGCAACGGCACATGTATGCTGACTCCGGACGTCTGGACGTGTACACTTTTTTGCGGTCTATGGGTTTGCCGCTCTGACATCATGCACTGACATCACTGTGATGTCAGGGGAACCACTCTAACAGGGAGTGGTTCCCCCGCCTGAATGCCGAAAGAGCAAATATAATATGTTCACGTTATGAATTAAATATTCTCAAACTATCAATGGTCTCAATCTAAACAAAATTCTACCCTGAATTTGTATCATTCTATTATTGAAATCTGACATAACACGTCCTCTCAACGACGTCCGTAAATCTTCCACAAGCTGAAGTGTCGAAAGGCACAGTTTTACTTATTTAAAATGAAGCCTGTTGCAATATTGAAGTGAATTGCAAATGAATGCAGTTGTTCTGCTATTGAAACAACGTAAAACAACAACATTTGATTTGTTTTGTTTTCCAGGGAAGACCTGGCATCGATGGGAAGAGGGGCCTGACGGGGAAAGATGTGAGTCCTCTTTTCTTTTTTGTTTGTCTTTTTTATCCTTTGTTTATGTCGCGTGTCCAGTGATGAAAGAAGTACTCACATGTTTTACTCAAGTGAAAGTATCAATACCCTGTTTCAGAAATAATCTGTTACAAGTTCCTGTTTTGGTATTCACAATTTTGTAAAAGTACAAAAGTATTGGCATCGGAATATATACTGTTCTTAAAGTACAAGTAAAAGTATAGGCCCATTCATAATGCAGAACATTTCAATTTCAAACGTTTTCAATTCATAAAATGTGTGCTGTTTTCAAAATTGCCATAGTATATGAAGTAGGTCTGAAGTGGTTTTGTACAATGGAAATAAGCGATATCTACAAAATAACTAATAACTAAACTTTTCAAATAATACATAAAACATAAAAGTACAATATCTGTTTTTGAGATTTAATGGAGTAGGAGTAAGATTATTGAAATCTCAATACTTTCACTTTAAGTCTCATAAAATACCGGTATATTTTGTTTACATGTTGAATTCCACAGGGAGAAAGAGGAACAAGAGGAGATGATGGCAAAAAGGTGCTTTTAATTCATTTATTTTTTCATTAATTTATCCGTTCCTTGTTTGTTATCTACAAGCTCACAACATGTCACAGCTTATGCGTTGTGAGCTTGCCAAACAGCCAAACATCAAATGATTGTATTTTAGTTCTACTAGCAAGCTCTTCACAACTAGTCCCTCCCTGACATTTTAGTCTAGTTTGTATGTCAGTATATTTACTGTATATCATAGCTAGTTTTCATTTTTTTTTTTTTTTTTTTTTTTTTTTTATATATATAATTTTTATCCCACGATTTTGTAACCCATTTTTCACCCAGTGCCAATTGCCTATGTAATCCTGGGCTCTGCTCTCCCTCTGCCGCGCCTGGGGAGACACAGTTCATCACAGTTTTAATCGACGGAATCAACACTGCACTGAGAGCACTGTGCACAAATGGACCTGTATGTGGGTCCATTTGGTTTAATTTGTGCACTCTCAGGCACGTGCACACATAGACATCAAAGGGGGCTTGAGCCCCTGCCTGTTTATCTGTCTGTAAAAAGTTGTGCAGTTTTTACTATGGTGAAAGAAATGTCAAATGCCCTCTTTTCATGCCATACCTGAAGGCAGCATTCAAGAGAATTGCCTTGTCCAAACTCTCCTGAACTTGAATGCAGCATCTTCTTGTATTGAAAGAATTGCTCTCTCTGTGTAGAAATCCATGCTGTTACGCCACATCTCCAGTATGGGTTTGATAATGCTCAGTGTGGTATCAAGCACCGAAAATAGCTGACATCCACGCGTTGTGATCTTCTAAACAATACAAACCTAAATGTACAAAACATATAGGCTAATTAAAATTACCATTCAACTTATTTTGAGTTCATTAAACTTTTCTCTTCTTCCAGGGTGACAAGGGTGAAGCTGGCACTAACGTAAGTTCATATCAAAGATCACTGACGATATGACGATCACTGTACATTATATAATTAATATTATTGCATAGTAAAAGTTACATGACGTTTTTAAGGTCAAGTACATTCATGTACAGTAAAGTCATGTGACTAGCCAATTAATATGAATGTAACGTTTATGTGGTTTAAACTCTATAAAAATCACATTGATTAATTCGTTTTTCACTCATTAATATGAAATGGCAGCAGCTGGTGAATTGAATTATGTTCATAATTTGTTTACAACCAGGGAAATGACGGGTCTAAAGGTGAAACGGGATCTCCAGGCTTACCTGGTACACGGGTTCTGGTCACTCCAGAGGTAAGTTAAATATCTCGTGCAAAGCACATGCAATGAAGCTGTGCAATACAGAATAGTAATCATGTTGGCAGGATTCGTTATCCGTTTCAACCTTACTGCTGATAATCTCGCAGGTCTTGATGTGGAAATCTATTACTAATAATGTATGGACTCCAGTGCAATATTCTCAAAAGATCAGATAGTAATACCTTGATTCAGATGCAATATTAAGTGATGATAGAAAGTTGTATGCGGTGCTGTAACCTTCACACATCATGCATGTTGCTTCAGAAAGGCACACAGACAGACTGGCCTCTTCTTCCCTGACAGTCAGCTGGTAATTGGCTAAAAGAAAACAATAAAACGTTGGATCTCTTCTACTGAGCTTGTTAGCGCCAACCTCTCTCCCAAGCACGGTCATAAAACAAAGGCTGAACTACTCTACTCCCTAGCAGCTGTGACCTGAACTCCTTATAAGCAGATAGCATGTTAGGACCTCTGTTCTCAGCTCTCAGGTTTTAGCCATAGACTGTAAAAAATAAATGTACAGAGCCACGCCATTGTTTTCTACAGACCATAAACGAAGTGTATTTTTCAGCTAGTTCAAATCCGCCATCCTTCCATATCCTCTCCAGAAAGGAAGTCGTAAACAAATGCTATTGGCTGGAGGGCGGGTCTTCACTCTGTATAGCCAATAGGAAGCCAAGAAACATAGCCTTACTAAACGCATATCGTGAGAAAGACTTTAAACTATTGAAAACGTAAAGTGTTAATGATAAAGATAATAAAATCAAGTGTAAAGTTCGCCAAATCCTCATAGTAAAGTTTCTTGACATCTGAGTAGAAGGTGAAATAGTGACATCTGCTGGGCCAATTAATGGGAACAGCAGCTTTGAGGAGAACCCGGAAGTGGCTGCATTTCTAGTCGACGAAAATTGATGCTTGGTTTTAGCAAAAACAGACGATACTAAGCAACATATCACATTCACAATATAATTTATCTTCATCTTTTGCCAGGGAGCCACCGTGGATGAGATCAGACAAGCCTTCACCATGCCTATGGGCCCTCCTGGAGCACCGGTTAGTTGTATAACTGATTGATTGATTGATTGATTGATTGATTGATTGATTGATTGATTGATTGATTGATTGAATACAATTTAGTCAGACATGTAAACAGTACATGGTACAGTAAAGGATAAAAGGTAACACACTAAAAGTTCTGGGGTCTGGAGTTTCCATTGCGGTCCTATATATTCAATCCATCGTCCTAGTATATGATACATTTATACAATAATGCATGTCATCAACAAATGCAAAACACTAGTATCTACAAAGAAGAAAAAAATGGAAAAAGGCAGCGGTGAATGACACCTGCTTTCTATGGGAACTTCCTTCCTGATAGATGATTTTGTAGGCCAGTGTTACACATCCTTTAATATGGTGGTTCTCAACCTGGGGTTGCTCTCGTTTTGGGCTTCCCTGACACTGAGCTTAACATTAACAAAGTGTAAAAATTGCCAATATGTGTTGTTTTTTTTCTTTTCCTTATTACTGTGGGAGAGTGCAATCATTCATTGCTCCAAACAACAAAGGTGAACAAAAAAGAACAGTATTGCAGGCCTGCCAGGCCATTTTGAAAGTTTTTGGAGGGGCGTTAACCACACGTTTGGCTGCATGTTGCTCATTCCACGAATGCCAGATCCTTACAAACTGTAACGACAAATTAACGATGACAATGATATCAAACACAATACCATTTGGCATAATTAAAGGGGAGACATAATGGACCGAATGTTGGCAAATTTTGGGTCTGCGCTACCCACACATTTGGCTGTGGTGCTCATTCCACGAATGCCCGATGCTTACAAACTGTACCTTGTTGTAAAGGTGACAAATCAATGATAAAAATTGAATAAAACACAATACAAATTGGTATTATTAAAGGGGAGATATAATGGACCGAAGTCAAGTTTCCTTTCTTTTTGTGCTGAGTTTTTATTAGAGGCCGAAACTGCAAAAATATACGATCTGCATGAGCATTTTCACAATGGAACAGCTGGAGTCAAACTAATGTAATGCCGACTCCTACAATTCCAAGTGCTTGTTAGGGTGATGGGTCCCCAGTTGAAATATGATAATTGTGGGGGTGAAAATTAAGGTTGAGAACCATTGTAATAGATTGTGTCAGGGCATTCACACAGCAGCAGTAGAATGACAAGTTTGTTCTAAATGTGGGTGCTCTGGCGCTGTGGGCGTCACTCACATAGGAGAAGTACTCAGGCATCTCTTTGAATATCTTAAATACCAATGCCCTTGTTATTAATTAATGCTGCTCGTTAGCGCCTCGCATAGCGTAGTATGTCCTGTCAGCAGCAGCTGTGTGGTGTTATTGTATCATGTCTTTGAAGTTGATATGTTGGTGTCAACAGCGTGCTGCTGTTATGCTTATTAACCTATTTAGACAAGGAACGCATTATTACACATTATTACTTTAACTATTAGTTTAAGCTTTAACTATTGAAAAATAGCAGATATACAAGCTCAGCGCGGCACCGAGTGCCGCGCTGCGAGCTTGTATATCTGATATTTTTGAAAAAATCTTTAACACTAAAGGTCTTTGCACACAGACAGCGTTTTTCAACGATTTAACGATTTTTAAAAAAATAGCAGATATATACAAGCTCGCAAGCTTGTAGATCTGCAATTTTTTTATAGTTAAAGCATAAAACAATGGTTTAACTGGTTCCATGTCTTAAAGGGTTAATAGGCGTGTGTGGCGTAAGCCGGAGCCATGCGTTCTAAACATATGTTTCTACGGTATCTACCTGCAATATGAAATGCATATAAAGTATCTTTATGCATTAATAAAGTCACGCACATCTAACGGTACAGTACATGCATTATAAATGATGTGTCTTACATGCATTATAAATGCACTTGTCTACCGTTCAGGATTCTTAGGAATCTTGCTGCTTTCTAGTGAACCCGAGTTCACGCGTGTCCAGCAGTTGTAAGCACAAGTGGTGTGCCTTTAGCCTACTGATAGATGTACAGTATTGAAGCTGAAAGGATATACCGTATGAGCTGCAGACTCTGATTTGTGTGGTTTTAGACCAGGGTGCCGTGAGGCAGGTTCACTGTATTTGCTTTCATGAGGGTTCCATCCAGTTCAGGGCAAGAAAAGCGTAATTTGCAGTGGAAACTCTTCAGTAAAAACAAACGAGAACAGAACTGGTTAGACATGCATTGCATTCTGGAAGCATTAATGCATGTTTCTATATACTGTATCTATCTGTATCTACATGCATACTAAATGCACGTTTCTATCTTTATCTGTACATGCATTCTAAAACCGAGGTTCTCAAACATTAGTTGTGCTCAGGAGCAGGGTACCCCACCCTGAATTACACTGTTACTTGATAGCACATTACATTCATGTCAATCTTGCCCTTTAAAGATACAGTTTATGTCACCAGGAAAACTTGAAAGAACAGTAGTTAACTAGTTTCCATTATACTGTAGGACAGGGTTAGTTTAAACCACTTAAACCCCAGCATCCCTATCTATTCTGGGGGGAACATTCACCAAAAATAGCCGAACTACAGTACAAGCTTGAAGCTTGTAGATCTGCTGTATTTAGTGAAGAGACTTGGTGTAGGCTGAAATAGATCGCACCAAGTACAATGTAACTCACCTCTGTTTTACTAATTATAAGTGGTTAAACTGAAGTGACATGGAACTTGATCAATTCCAAATATTATCAGAGTATTCTGAGGCAGCCCATGGACTTGGGTCACGGCACCCTAGATTGCCACGGCGCTCACTTTGAGAAACCCTGGTCTAAATGCATGTTTCTACTGTATCTCTGTCTGTCTGTGTGTCTGCTTTAGGGTCCGGCGGGTATAAAGGTAAGCCAGGCTGATCTGATCTGATATAAATAGATCAGGGGTCAGCAACCTTTTTGAAATGAAGTGCCGTGTTTTTATTTTCTAGAGTGTCAGTGTGCCACGTCAACATACATTTTAATGACAAATATCTTTACATATTTTAATTGGCAGGACATATAACGATATAACGATCATTAGACCCAGAGCAATAATCCACCTCCCTGACTCACTCTCGAGTCAGAGTTCAGAGTTTTAATGAAGATGACATTTGATATAAATTTGCTAACTTCATTTAATTGACCACATTTAAAAAATAATGACAACTATTTTTGACATATTTTGATTGTCAGGACATTGTTATGATGATCATTAGACCCAGAGCGATAATCCATCTATCTCCCAGACTCCCTCCCCAGTCAGAGTTCAGAGTTTTAATGAATGTAAAATTATGTGCACAATGTAATTTGCTATAAATTAGCTAACTTCATTTAATTGGCCACGTTTAAAAAAAGATTCGTTTTTAAAATAAGAATCCTCTATCTCAGGGGTTCGCAAACTTTTTTGTCTCAGGGCACCCCATGAATATTTGTTTTAATCCGAGGCACCCCTACATTATAATTTTCACTCCCAGCACCTTATATTTATAGCATATCGTCGTTGTCGGGTGGAAACCTTGTATGTCCAAAACCGTTCGTTTTGTATTTATCATCTATAAAATGTACTAAACTAGTGAAAAGAGCAGATCTACAAGTGTGATCGGCTGTTTTCACTAGTTTTATGCGACAGAGGTTTCTGCCTGACAGTGACGATATTTTAGTGATTATGTTGCGAGGAAAACGTTGAGATAACAGCCATTTTTGTTAGAACTGACTGAAAATAACTTTGTACTTCACTACTTCATGATACTAAATATTGTTTTAAGTGTCCAAATAAATTCCAAATATTATCAAATGATCTCGCGGCACCCCTGGACTGCCGTCACGGCACCCCAGGTGCGCCCCGTCACCCACTTTGAAAACCCCTGCCGGTGATCACCCTCCCCTGTGCCAATGTTGGCACCGTGCCTAAGGTTGCCTACCCCTGTAATAGATCATAATAAGATAATTATGATCAGCAGCAGTTGGTCTAATTGTAGCTCTCATATTATGTCCTGACAGGGAGGGAAGGGAGAAACCGGTTTCAAAGGAGACAAGGTAATAATAACTGTTCATTTAAATGTCTTTCTATCAGCAAAAAAAATATTCCTTGTGGAGAATTATTATACATTGTCACGTTTAATCTTCCATGTTGTTACAGGGAGACGCCGGAGCCCCCGGCAGAACTATTGAGATGAAGGTAGGTCTTCAACAGGGGGTCCTCTGAGTCAGAGATACTGCAGGAGCTCAGGGGGGTCCCTGCCTCATCTCTCTCTCTCTCTCAGCTAAGGCATTGGTTCTCAACCTGTGGGTCCCCAAAATTATTTTTATATAATGATTAACTTAATGTGCAAAATTGTGTTCTCACTCAACAGTAAACAAACCAATATAACGTATCTGCACATTTCCAAAGTGTCAATTTAAGGAATTTAATACCTCTAAAATGACAGATTAAACATTGGCCAAACTGTCAAATATTAGAGGCAGAAGTTGTGAAAATAGCAGATCTACATGCTCACAAGGCCTCGCAACGCAAGGCGTTGTGAGCATGTAGATCTGCTATTTTCACAATAGAACCGTGTTATACAAAATGTAATGCCTCAACTCCTGGTGCTCGTCAGGGTGGGAGGGTGTCCCCGGTTAAAATATTATTATTTTGGGGGTCGCGGCCTGAAAATGTTGAGAACCACAGAGCTAAGGGGGTCACACGGTGCCAGGACTGCAACTATCCTTTTCCCCCTTGAGAGATTTCATTAATTACTTTTTCAATGAATACAATTATCTTTTTACCTTGCTTACTGTAAGTTGCTCTGGAAGAAGAGCATCTGCTAAAGGCCTAAATTGTATTTTTAATCAAAGCAAATAGTAACATTTTATTTGTATAATTGCATTTACTACCAAAACGAGAGACAGCCGCTGATACGAACGACCTACGGCCTGGTCGCGACCTAGGCCACGACCTGGAGGTCGTAGGTCCCGGTTCTGGAGGTCGTAGTTCGCGGTACATACTTGTTAGGTCGCGGCCGGTCTAGTTTCGCGACCCCCGGCCGTGGTTGCGCCACCTCGGTCGTCCCCGGGCCGTTGTTGCGCGATCGGGCCGTTGTTCAGCGACCTGGGAAGTCCGCGGTCGTATTTAAAAGGTCTTTTTGCAGAATATTCTAGAGCAGCAGCGCTATTCAACCTTTTGAAGCTTGTGATTGGCTGAACCGGAGGTAGGAAGCGCTCCATTGTAGTCACTTGGACCGCGCGAGGTGCACCAAAACCTATCCTTAACCCTAACCCCAACTCTAACTCTAACCCTAACCTTAACCCTAACCCTAACTCTAACCCTAACCCTAACCCTAACCCTAACCCTAACCCTAACCCTAACCCTAACCCTAACCTGCCGACACTGAGTAGCTAACCTGCCGACGCTGTTGAAAACGAGCGCTCCTTCCCTTAGCAAGCGTAGAGTTTCTAAACTCGCGTCCCTTCCCTTAGCAAGCGTAGAGTTTCGATCGCGGCGCTCCTTCCCTTAGCAAGGGTAGAGTTTCTAAACTCGCGTCCCTTCCCTTAGCAAGCGTAGAGTTTCGATCGCGGACTTCCCAGGTCGCTGAATTACGACCGAGATCGCGCAAAACCTCCAGAACCGGGACCTACGACCTCCAAGTCGTGGCCTAAGTCGCGACCAGGCCGTAGGTCGTTTGTATCAGCGGCTCTTGCTGACCAAAACCTCCACAGGCTGTCCGTGAGTGAGTCAGTCCGTCAGTCACACGTCACACGTCACACTCTTGCCCTGCTCATATCTCCGCAACCGTTGCCCCGATCCATGCCAAATTTTGCACACACACTCCTTACCTGCCAAACTACAACCTCCAAGGACCCCCGGAGCTCCAGGGACCCCCAGGTCCCTGGGGGACCCCCAGATGTAAAAAATGACCAAATGTGCTAAACTGACCAAATGACCACCCCAACGGGGCTGCTCACGGGGAATTCCCGGGGACCACCGACTCCTGGTGCTCCAGAACGGATGCAAAAGTGGTGCCGCCCCCAGTGGAGGACCCCCTACACTGCAGCTCACATAAAATGCCGTAACTCCGGCTAGGAGCGACCGGGACAGCCGGGGCCGGTACCTATTCGTCCGCCTTGGCGGCGCGGAGACCCCACCCCTCATTTCTCACATGGCCCTCTTCTAGCGCCACCATGAGGCCGATTCTTGCAAAACACATTTTTGGACACTGCTCCTAAAATGTTTGCCCTAAAATCACGCAAATCGGTACACAGTATGTCTACACTCATCCCATCAACATGAATCTCTCCCATATAGCGCCACCTCCAGGCCGATTTTTAAAAACACATTTTTGGACACTGCTCCTACAGATTTTGCCCTAAAATCACGAAAATCACTACACAGTATGTCTACACTCATGTCATCAACATGGATCAGGAAGATTTTGGAAAAACAAATTTTTGCCCTATTTGTGGAGTTAAGTGACCTACGGTCGCTTATCTCCCGATTAGGGAGTCTTACTGGTGCATACATCGATTAGTCTGGTTAACCACTTAAGTCCTAATACTTAATCATGCAATGGTTTCACGCAGAAATAGACAATCCACAAGCTAATTATCAGCTTGTAGTCCTGTCATGTTCTTCTATTCTTTCAAATCTATTATTTTTATAATGGATTGGTTCAATTTACTGTTGCACCATAGATTTACAATGATGTATTTGTTTAGTATCATTATTATTAAAGTATTGATGGATTTGTTTTCGTCTCTTCCAGGACATTGAGGTGATGTTTGAAGGCTATGGCATTCGCGTGAGTTTCACAGTAGAAAATATTACAGCTGTCGTCATTTACAAAAAATAAATAATAAAATAAAAATATCCCTGACTGTAGTTCAGTAAATCACTGTGTGACCGACTAAAGAAAAAACTCCATTTCCCAGCTGTCCCTGCTGAAGGCGTTGATTGACAGGCTGCTCCAGGACGGGATGGAGGAGTTGCTCCAGGTCCTGAACGACTCCAGGAGAGCCAATAGGGAGGGAGAAGACTCCAGGAGAACGAATCAGGAGGGAGATGTCCACCGATCCAATGTCATCACTGAGCTCACGGTAGTGTAGACTTTGGAAGCTAATTTTCTATTTAGTTTTAGTCAAATTTTAGTAATCTGAAATGTTTTAGTTGACTAAATATACAATTTTCGTTGACTAAATCTACATTTGATTTTGTCGACTTTAAAATGTATTTTGGCAGGCATTGATGGTGTTGTAATGGTAGATTTTACACTTGGTTGTGAAAATAGCCGATCTCACAACGCGTCGCGCTGCGACACGTTGTGAGCTTGTAAATTGGCTATTTTCAGCACGCAACACCCGAGCGCAATCAAACAAAAATGATTTGTCTTTTAGTTCTACTGGATCTCTTCTCCACTAGTCCCTCCCTGACACTTTAGTCCAGTTTTCATTTGTTGATAACATTGACAACATATTTAAAGTTGTACCATGTAACTTTTTTTATAAAACAAATCTTAAAATTGTCCTAACTGTTAAATCGCTAAAGTTTTAGAACACCCACTCCGTTATTTTCAGCTTCTGAAGCCTTCTCTTTATATGTTTTCTTCTTAGCAGTGACAGGGGCGGGATTTCGCGCCAAAATGACGTAATCTGCATCATCTGTATACGTTGTGTATACGTTGCCCAATCACATCGCCGATCATGCACACATGGTACACTACCGGCCAATCACAGCTTATCTGCTCTGGTCTCCAGGAAGCGCCTCCGCTTGGCTACAGTGTTTACCATGGTGAAGGATTTTAACCTCTTAATCCACAAATCCTGGCCAGAAAATTACGTTCTACCATGCGTTCTACCCCTCCACGGATTACTATCGGTCGCGGTGGTTTGCGGCGCCGCTCCGGTGGTCCGCGGCGGTGGTCCGCGACGACTCCGGCCGAAAAACGGCCGAAAAAAGCAATACCGCTACTGACCACTAGTTGAGCAACTTACACAGTATAGCTTTAAAGGGCCATTCCCACTGAGCACTATAATATAGTATATATATTGAATGAATTCAGGTTATACACACACAGCACCCACGCGACTATAATGGGTTCAAATGTTTTATTCATTCATTCATTATTACCGTGCTGTGAGCTTTTATTACTCGCCACCCCGATTCCCCGGCCGGGCGCAGTTCCTCCGAGGTGGTGCGTCACCACCGGCTCTGGGTCGGCTTGGAAGGACTCCGCACGAAGGTGGTCGGTCGCTTCATCCCTACTGACCTTCACAGCGTGTCGTCCCGACTTCGCCGTTTCCCCCGGGGCCTCATGTATCTGCTATTTTTTACCATGAAAAATGGTGCAAGTCTTTAAATATATTGACCCAATTCTATACATGTCTTCTAACTCCTTCTTCTAAATCAGCCGCGGATCCCCATCTCAAAATATGTTGTGCCAGGGACCACCCAGAAGCAATTATTTGAGTTACAAATGTTTGCTTTTAAAAAGATATATTCGCGATTTTGCTAAAATAGCAGATCTACAAGCTCGCAGCGAGGCACTGCTATTTTATTTTTTTATTTTTAAAGCCTAAAATAATGGTTAAAGTTCCAGGTCTTAATGGGTTAATGCGTGCTCTGGATCTTTGGGGCATTTTCTTTTATTCAATTGGTCACAGTGTACTTTCAACCTTTCTGCTTTTCATGGCACACTGTTGTATTTTCTCTCTCTTTTTTGTATGTTAATTTGACCTTAAAAGTAGGGTTAGAAAAAATGGCACTCATTGAATTTTAAACACACGTGATCTTGTTTTTTTGTGAAACAGAGTTCGGTGATGTTCGAGCTCCCCAAACAGTCCGAGGTAGAAACGGAGTTGGACCGACAACTCCAAGAGCCTCTCTCAGCTGTAAGTAGTTTTATTCTTTTGAATAAAACTCCATTTACTTCCATAAGGTTTTAGTCGACTAAATCTACAGTTGATACAGTTGATCCGAAACCAAACTTTTCGTCGGAGAGTTCCGACTTTCCGACGTGCAGCTTTCCGAACTCTAATTCGGGGCAATGGTTTTCAGAAGTTACGACTTACGAGTGATGTCATTTTGTAGTTAAACGGGAACCTTTCTGACGAAAAGTTAGGTTTCGGAGTAGTATGGACACTACAGGCCTTCAGATGTACTTTGACTGGCCTTGATGGCGTTCGCTGCCCCAACCGTTTTTTTTTTCCCTCTGGAAGGACTCACTGAATGAGGCCTCAGAAGACGATCTGACGGCGTGGCGGGGCGTGTCATCGCCGGAGGAGGCGGAGCTTGGCAGGGCGGGGCTCGGCTCCAAGGGAACGTTGATGACGGCTGGGAGAGAGATCTCGTCCCACAGAATGAATCTCACCGCGATCAACGCTGCCTTCAACCACACCGCGCCGCCAGAGGTAAGGAAACCATACAGCAAGGGGTAACCACTACTGCTCACTATTAACCCATTTTGTGCCCCAGAAATTAACGGATTAAAATGTCCAGAGTGCCTCTCGCTGGCTCCATAAACGGCCAGTATCTTATTTTGAAGGCCAGAAGTCCATAGCGTTAACACTTCCGGTCTGACGTCATCGCGTCCTTCACCGGAATCGATCATTGTTTACGTGGTGTAATGGCGGATCGGATCGGTGCTTTTCAACATGTGTTTTATAAGCGAGCATCTATTGCCATCTGCGCTTTGAAAGTGTTGTTTTGAGATAATGGACATTAAAGATGAGATTCCCCGTCTGCCTCAATGTTATGGGATTACTATTTTGTGCTCGTGGATCCGTGATGATGATAAATCAGCGAGGGAGATCGGCTCGGGGCCTTCCGCCATTGTACCCGGTAGGATAACTGCCGTTACAGTAATATATTACTTTTCACGAGATATCTCGGGAATGGCACTGCGAACATCAAAGGGAATTTCGCGAGATATCTCGGGAATGGCACTAAATCGGTTAAGACATCAGAGACACATAGGCCTACTTCCCACAGATTACACACACCCAAAGTGAGTTTGGAAACATGACCAACGACAAAAAACTCTCATACCTACTGGTTGAAATACAACCATGTGCGAACACAGCAGCAAGATTTGTTAACTGTTGCTATAAAAGAAGGCTAGAGAATGGGATACAACCACCCTAAGGACTACAAACCATTGAGAGGCATCTAGACCTACTGCACATACAAACAGCTGCTACCTTTTAAAACACATTTTAAATATGAGGCTTTTTTTCTGTAGCTATACTACTTAAAATCGTTTTGAGAATAAAATGCAGCTTTTTGTCCCAAAGCGACTGCAAATAATTGCTGCTATTTGTTCAAAAAGAAAAAAAAGCTTGATACTCTGTATAGGCTATTACATTATGCATAACGCCAAAATGTGACGTAGCTCTGCCCCCTCCAACTGTACCGTGTGTCCCCATTTTTCAACTGTTTTTATTTTATTTTGATACTTGCTTTAGCAATGTAAATGTTTGTTTTCTCACGCCAATAAAGCTCCTTTGAATGGAATTGAATTGTGCGCGTGCGTGTGCGTGTGCGTGTGCGTGTGCGTGTGCGTGTGCGTGTCAAGCTCCTGTCACAGGGAGGAGACTCGGTGAAGAAGATCTCGGCAGAGAAGAGGAAGAACAAGGATCGTGGTGGAAAGGTACAATTAAAGAGCTTCTCCGTGACGGTGCTGTGACAGCAGCACAGTGTGGGGATCCCCGTGCCAAAATAAATAATTATTCCCGCTTTATTTGATCACCAAAAGAAATACCACAGAAAAAAAATGTTGTCTTATGATTTTTTCATAACCTTTCGAGACTTTGAATGCTGTGATATCGTATCTGTCTCTGTCGGGTGAAAAACCTATTATGTCCAAAAACTGTTGCTTTTCAGGAATTATTCAAAGGCATCAAAAGTAGCAGATCTACAAGCTCAAACATTTGTGTTAACTCGAACATTGGTAACAGGCATAACGTTAATAAAATAATAAAACATATACGTTCTCTAATTGTTTAGACTCCTTGTAAATGAAGTAATTCAGGTGTTTAACAATAATTTAGCTCTTGAGAGCGTAACATTTGACCTTCACAAGAATTAAAGATCTATAAGGGTCCTTTTGGTTACCAACTCAACCTCTTTTAGCTGGGGACCACCTGGAACCACCTCAAAGGACCACTGGTTGAGAACCACTGAAGTAGGGGTGATAATTTACATAAAAAAAGAGAAAAAAACTAAAGTAAAAAAAAAAAAAAGAAAAAAAAAAATATATATATACAATATATGGAGATAAGAGGTTTCTGCCTGACAGTGTATTTTCAAAGTTGTTACTTTTCAGGAAATGGAAAGAAAGTTTTGATATGTCACTAAAGGTGAAGAATTTAATATATAGCCTACGCTTTTCCCGGGAGGGAAAATAGGCGATCTTGTAGGTCGGCTATTTTCATTACTCTTGTGTGGCACTGTCATACGACTAGTATACACTAGACTAGAGCATTCATTAATGGAAAAAACAAACAAACAGAAAATGATTAAATCTAGAGATACAAGGTTTCTGTCTGACAGTGACCATGTTCTTTAATATACAGTGTACAGTATGTAATATAATTAAATACTATTAAATACGTCACAAAATTCTCTGATAAACCTTAACATGACTGACTTCTCTTATATTCTTTAACTACTATTTTACTCTCTCTCTTATCTTCCTTAACCACTTAAACCCCAGCAAACGTTTGCAGATCCACAGGCTCACAACACGTTGTTGCGAGCCTAGTGGATCGTCTAGTTACGATATTTAACTCTACGTTAAGATATTTAATGTTGAGTGAAATCACAAGATTCACTAGTAAAGGGACGCTCAACAAATTATAAGTGGTATACGTGGTATAAGTGGTTAAGTGTTAATATCCCTTTTTCTTTACCAACCTACTTGTGAGTCATGTTTAAACCTTTTCCCTTCGTTCTGACTGACTGTGAACTTCATGTTTAAACCTTTTCCCTTCATTTTAACTGACTGTGAACTTCTTAACCAGGGGAAAGGAAACAAAGGAAGACATAAGAGGCAGAGACAACGCCTGGTAAATGTCCACCGAAACGCAAAACTGTTTTCCGTCTAAAACTGTTTTAGCTGTTGACTCCGTCTAAAACTGTTTTAGCTGTTGACTCCGTCTAAAACTGTTTTAGCTGGAGACTCCGTCTAAAACTGGAGACTCCGTCTAAAACTAACTGTTTTAGCTGGAGACTCCGTCTAAATCTGTTTTAGCTGGAGAGACTCCGTCTAAAACTATTTTAGCTGGAGAGACTCCGTATAAAACTGTTTTAGCTGGAGACTACGTCTAAAACTGGAGACTCCGTCTAAAACTAACTGTTTTAGCTGGAGACTCCGTCTAAATCTGTTTTAGCTGGAGAGACTCTGTATAAAACTGTTTTAGCTGGAGACTACGTCTAAAACTGGAGACTCAGTCTAAAACTAACTGTTTTAGCTGGAGACTCCGTATAAATCTGTTTTAGCTGGAGACTCCGTCTAAAACTAACTGTTTTAGCTGGAGACTCCGTCTGAATTTGTTTTAGCTGGAGAGACTCCGTCTAAAACTGTTTTAGCTGGAGACTCCGTCTGAAACTGTTTTAGCTGGAGAGACTCCGTCTAAAACTGTTTTAGCTGGAGACTCCGTCTAAAACTGTTTTAGCTGGAGACTCCGTCTAAAACTGTTTTAGCTGGAGACTCCGTCTCAAACTGTTTTAGCTGGAGACTCCGTCTCAAACTGTTTTAGCTGGAGAGACTAAACCGCTAAAACCGAGAGCTAACTAACAAAACCAACCGTTCCGCTGTGCTCTAACACTGACATGTGTGTGTGGCAATATCTGCTCCGCTGCAAATATAGAACTAAAACTGAAACATGAATAAGGATTTTGTCAAAGTTGGAAAATATAATTTGAAGGCAATTTAAATGCATGTGTTTGTCCTATAGCGTCAGTGTGTGCTTGCCTCAAACAGCTGTGGTGGCTGTCATTTCATTCGTGTTTGTTTTGCTTTGCTTTTGCATCTTGGGCCTGCTAGCACCGACTGTTGATCTGTGATCCATTAATAATGATACTCCTTCCCTTGCTTCTCCTCTCGTCTGAAAGGTGGGCGAGTTGACAGACGAGGAAGACGATGAGACGATTCGTAACGACGAAGAGTACAGTTATGAATATGAGGTGGGTTGGTTGTGGAAGGTACCAAAGAATACAGAGCTTCTCCTTGTCAGTGTCAAAGGGATATTTCACTTAAAAAAAGAAAATGCATTTTACCGTCTACATTTTTTTTTAAAGTTGCTTGATTCAGTATTTAGATATTTGACGTTTTTATCAGACAAGCCCCCTTCCTATCCACCTGTTCCCGTGGGAATTTACCGTGGAATTAGCCTGTAGCTATGCCCCTCCCAAATAGCTTTTGTCCAATGCTAGCTTAGAATATGCCCCTCCCAAAAAGCTTTTGTCCAATGCTAGCTTAGAATATGCCCCTCCCAAAAAGCTTTTGTCCAATTCTAGCTTAGAATAACTTCCTGCTTAGGAAGTTATTCTAAGCTAGCATTGGACAAAAGCTTTTTTGGGAGGGGCATACCTACAGGCTAATTATGTGTTAGACACATCCGGAGAACAGCTGACATACAAGCTCACCGTTGTGAGCTTGGAGATCACACTCGGCTCGGCTGCGGCTCCGGCACTGCCGCCACCCTTCCGCACGATGGGACGCTGTAAACTTGTGGATACAAACCCATTGTAATTCAAGTTCCATTTTAACCATGATAGATTAATCGAAAACACCCGTCCTTGTTTGCGACCGTCAGACCGCAGTTACTATGAAAATCTCCAACTTCCTTCCGTCCGTGAGTGAGTGAGTCTGTAAGTCACGCTAATACACAACATATGGTTCTGTGCCGTGTCGCTGATTGGCTGTGCCTTTCACAGACAGCTCAGCCCGAACGAATTATTAAAAATAGTTGAAAAAAGTAATAACACTGCCCCCTCACGAATTAGGTTAAATTAGTCCACTGCAAGTGCAAGTGGACTATTTCGTAGTGCAGATGGTTCTCCAACTTTTTAGTGCCCGCGTCAGTGCCAACGTGTCACGTTGTGAGGCGGTGTGAGCTTGTAGATCGGCTATTTTTTCCGCCAGAATAGGGATGCAGTCGTTAGTTCTGATGGAAACGGATATTTTTCTGTGACATTCCGTATCTTAGGGGGAACATTTGTATATTTACGTAGCGTAATATGATATAAGATTCTAAAAAAGAACAGTGTAATTCACGGGTGCCGTGGATGAAAAATGTATTTACAGGGGTCACCTGAGTCAAAAAAGTTTGAGAATCCCTGCAAATAACCCTCAATGCCTTTCCTGCTTGCCGCTCGTGCTCAAGGGCTGTATTGGTGGCTACAGTATAGTAGAAATAAGTATTGATGAATGCACTCCACAGCCGAGGTGGAGTGTATTGGCTATCAGGTTGTGAGTGTCTTGAGGGCTCTTTGCTTTTATCTATCATGAGATGTTTCTTTGTTGTTTGGCAGCTTGGTAACAAACCCTCCTCATAGCACATGTATTTGCACTACACCCAGCTGAAGTTGATTTGCACAGAAACTGTATACAGAAAAGTATGTCGATATACCGACAAATTACTTACAGTAGGATCTTTTTCTTGGTGTGTTCAATTTTTCCCCCCTTTTTTTTTTTTTTACAGTCCTAGGAGGACGGTGAAATAACTACTTTTTGTTGTTTTTACTTTGTTTCATTTGCAACAGGAAAAACTTTCCACAGAAGACACTTTGGCCTCTCGGGATGGGAGAGGAGAGGAACTGGTACGATGATGATGATGCTCTGGTTATTTTTTGGGGGTCCCTAGTTCAAATATGATTATTTTGGGGGGTGCCCAGTTCAATATGATTACTATCAGTGGTCCCCAGTTCAAAGTTGATTATTTTGGGGGGTCACTGCCTGAAAGGTTTGGGAACCCTTACAGCACCCTTCAGTTTCTGTGTCTCATAAACTCTTATCTATGTATTGTAAAATAACTGTTGAACCCTGGTTGTTTTGACCCCACTAGCATGGATCGGCGCACGATGCTAAACGCTTCAAAACGCCGGCGGACCGTTCCTCTAACAGTAGCTCACACACAGCCGCGGAAACGCAGGTGAGAGACACTGAGGCTAATTGATAATATATAATAATATTATAATAATTATGGAAAACATGACTTCACTTACACTGGTATTGGATAGGTACATTGTAGGCCTATCAACCGAGTTAGTTATGGGAATCAGAATCAGTAAACGTATTATCGGTGGACAGCATTTCTAATATGTATGGAAGCCTGCCAGTTATGAGCTTGTAGACCTGCTATTTTTTGGATGAAGTTCTCAGAATCTGGTTAAGAATCTCGCTAAAAAGGATTTTTTTTTCTATCACTCAAAGATTTGGAGGACCCGCTGTAGTAACTCTGAGGACCCCCTAGGGGACCCGGACCCCCTGTTGAAGACCCTTGTTTTAGAGGTAGACGAGATAGACATTCTGATGGCAAAGCAGCACGTCTTGACTTCAACAATGCAGTGTGCATACAGGGGCGTCACAAGGGGGGGGGGGGGGGAGTGGGACTGAGTTACTAGGGCCCAAGGTGGAGGGGCCTTAATTATTTTATACTTTAGCTCTTGAAAAATAGCAGATATACAAGCTCACAGCACAGCACCGAATGCCACGCTGCGAGCTTGTAGATCTGCTATTTTTGAAAAGTCGTGAAAATGTGTGCAAATCTTTGAATATAGGCCTATGTATTTTTTAAGCGAACATTTGTAACTCAAATTTTGCTTCTGGGGGGGGGGGGGGGGGGGGGGTCCCTGGAACTAAATGTTTTGAGGTGGGTGTCCGTGGCCAAATACATATGATTTTATGGGTCCTTCACATGAAAAGGTTTGAGCATCACTGACATAGAAACATGCATAATAATGTGTTCCCAGTCTAAATATATGCACACCTCTGTGTGCATATATTCTGTGCTGCATATTGTATTAAAATAAGTCTTATGTGCTGTTTTATCCTGATTAGGAGGAGCATTCAACGGCGACGCCTCCCTTCACGACACAAGACAAAGACAAGGTATGGATCGGACTGGGTCCACTGGCTAATGGCCCTATCATAGTACAGTCTGGGGTGATGAGCCATCACCGCGGTGTAGTTTTCTAGCTATCACCAAAAAATGTCTAGCCTAGGTGATAGCTAGAAAACTACACCGCAGTGAGGCGATAGCTCTTCACCCTGGACTATGATAGACTTTAAGCCCCGCCCTCCGTTGAGCAACGGAGGCGCACGCCGGAAAATGTGCTATCTTCTGCGTGTGCTTAATCGTTCTTGAGCTTCATTTATACGCATTCCATCGTGCGACCAAGTGCCGCTTACCGACTGCCACTAATCAACGCATCGCAACGCGATACGTTTGTTAGCTTGAAGATCAGATTTTGGCGTCGGCAAAGCGGCCACCGTCGTGCGGTGGCGTCGTATAAACGAGGCTTCGCGGCTCCTTGCATGACGTGTGGGAATGCAACGCTCTTTCCGCCGTACACTAATCAATGAATGGGATTGACAGGTGCTCAAGGTCAAGGGGGAAGTCGTGTCACAGAGGTCATTGACTGAGGTTGACGAACTCAGGACCAATTTTGGCATTTTTGAAAATGTCATTGTAGGCCTAGAATTATTGAATGCTTTAACCAGTGAAAAATAGCAGATATACAAGCTCACAGCGAGTGCCGCGCTGTGAGCTTGTAGATCTGCTATTTTTGAAAAAGTATATGTGCAAATCTTTGAATATATGTATTTTTAAAGCGAACTAAATATTTTGAGACGGGGGTCCGTGGCCAAATACATATAATTTTGGGGGTCCTTCACATGAAAAGGTTTGAGAACCACTGACATAGCAGTCTCTCAAGAACAGACTAACTGAGCTCCAAGTGAAAAGGACCTTTTCTTTGACGATGGCTGGCCAGATTGCTGACATAGAAACATAGGTTTTTCAAAAAAGTCTTCATAAGGATTCAAAAGACACTTATAGAATCGGTCAAAATTCTAATTTTCAAGATTTTTCAAAAATAGCAGATCTACAAGCTCGCAGCGGGGCACTCGGTGCCGCGCTGTGAGCTTGTATATCTGCTATTTTTCACTGGTTAAAGCATTCAATAATTCTAGGCCTAAATGGGTTAAATTCATTAGTCTGATTACCTGTTGCACCATCACCAGTGGTTGTAAAAGTACTATTTTTTTACTCAAGTAAAAGTATCAAACACTCTTTTTACTTGTTTTTACTTGTTGCAAGTAAAACCCGGAACACAAAATTACTTGAGTAAAACCTTGCCAGGGGTGTGCGGATTACATTTTTTAAGGGATGTCTCCTTTTTTCATAAGTATATTATCATAATTATCATTGACCATGAACACTTGTCATTTCAAACATTTGTTTCTCTTACTAACAACCTGAAACAATACAAAATCACCAGTGCAAAAAAGGTGTATCTTTTTATATAATACGAATGCAATGTGAATTAAAAACATAATTCATAACACAGTTATATACTAAGCATTAAAATGCACACCTACACCAACCGAACATGATAGCCGCAACATAAGACCAAAGCATGAGGTAATTAGGACGCCGTAGAAATACCGCCACGTCCCAGCATGCTTTGCAGCATGACCATGCCTGAGTAGCTATGAGGCGATGATGATTCTGTATGCTACACTTTTAACGGAGTGATTTACTAAACAGAAAGCTTATAGAGCGCCGGAGTCCTGACATTACTAGGGGGAGTATTGGAGTTCCCATTGGGCAGTGGTTTTCAACCAGTGGTCCGGGAGCCACCAGTGGTCCTTGAGAGGGTTCCAGGTGGTCCTTAGCCAAATGATGGAGAGTTGGTAACCATATGGACCTATTATAGATCTTTAACTTGGTTTTGTTTTCTGCTCTCAAGAGTTAAATTATCGTTAGTTTAACATCTGCATTACTTAATTAACAACAAGTCTACGTGTGTTATTTTGATAGACGTTGGCCTGTTATTGAGGTCTGAGAGGCTAAATGTATCAAACGATGGTTCCGTGGCTCAAATGCTGAATAAATAATGGACCTTGATAAAAAAAAAAAAAAAAAAAAAAACACTGCCATAGGGGAATCCTAGATCGTGTCATAATAAGAACGGTGTTCAGAAAATAAACAAACCAATCTGGCGATTCTGGTACAGTACTGTATGTGTACAGTAGGTGACTGTGTCGTCATGTTGAGTTACATTTGGTAACGAGTCTTTGGATAAATTAGTAAAAGAAATCTCAATATTCCAAGGTCCCTTTGTTTTTCGAGTTCCCAGGAGTCTGGTTAGGGTTAGGGTGTAGGCTTAGGGTTAGCATTCACCAGATTAGCATTCACCAGTGTGGGCAGGTTAGCGTTCACCAGCGTGGGCAGGTTAACGTTCACCAGTGTCGACAGGTTAGCGTTCACCATTGTCAGCAGGTTAGTGTTCACCAGTGTCGGCAGGTTAGCGTTCACCATCATCGGCAGGTTAGCATTCACCAGCATCGGCAGGTTAGCATTTGCCTGTGTCTGCAGGTTAGCATTCACCAGTGTCGGCAGGTTAGCATTCACCAGTGTCGGCAGGTTAGTGTTCACCAGCATTGGCAGGTTAGCATTTGCCTGCGTCTGCAGGTTAGCATTCACCAGCATCGGCAAGTTAGCATTAACCAGCATCGGCAGGTTAGTGTTCACCAGCATTGGCAGGTTAGCATTCACCAGCATCGACAGGTTAGTGTTCACCAGCATTGGCAGGTTAGCGCATGCCAGTGTTGGCAGGTTAGCATTCACCAGCGTTGGCAGGTTAGCGTTCACCAGAGTTGGCAGGTTAGCCCTTTTTTTCCACCGTCAGTAACGCTTCACTAGCCTGGGTGATCGTAGCAATGTCATCATAAACACACTCAGCACACTGGTGTGTTTGACAGACATCACCAAAGACCGGAAGCCACGGATGTGTGAATCCCGCTTCTATGTCCCACCTCCCCTTGGAGATACGAGGCTTTCCAGACTGTGATGCGGAGAGACAAAACATATCATGGAACGGAGCGAACATGCTGGCACCCAGGCTAACGCTTCACATCCATACGAGTAAAACCGCCAGGGTGTTAGCTTATCTTTTCGAACACAGTTCTTATATGACACAATCTAAGATTCCCCCTGTAGGAGTTCCAATACGAAAAATCACGGTAGCGCTTTCTTGCGGCAGTGACGTCAGACTTCGGTGCTCTATTCCAAAGAGTGAACTTTTTTTTAATACTTTCTCCTTTTTTCCCCACCTTTTTTTGTACAGGACACGTCTTAAACCCTGAGAGAACGCGACTCTAGAGTCCCGTAAGCGTTTGTGATCGACTGACCGAACGCACCGAGTGTTGTGTACGTTTTGCGGTGACGTTTATCGCCGGTGAAGATCGTCCCCCACTCGAGCACCCACGAACCAGATCGCCATATTCACGACCGGGCGGCCGGGGGGGAAAACAACCTTTTCACGCAGCGCTGTGATGTCACACGTCGCAAACCACGCCCCCGAGACAACAAGACTCGTTGTCTTATATTCCTAATTTATTTATGTTAAAAAAATGATAATAAACAACAATATGTTTGTGTTGCAAAGACTAGATTAGTTAAGCTGATTGAGAACAGATGTGTTTGTGTATCCGTTTTGTATCAAGTTTGTCATGAAAAGCTTTTATTTATTGAAACACGGACATAAAGATTGTATTCTGTTTACTGTTAAAGCAGCACTATGTATGTAGTTTGGGGCGTCGGTGACCACTTTGGACACAAACAACATGGCAGCCAACGTCTTTGACTTCATTACCCAAGAGTCTTTGCAAGCATTGGCGTGATTGGCTAGTGTTGATTTTGACGGCAAATTCATCTTTATTCATTGAGATTTTAGTCATCTGAAAAGTTTTAGTTTTAGTCTAGTTTTAGTAGACTATATTATAATATTTTAGTCGACTAAATCTACAGTTGATTTTGTCGACAACTATGTGTTTCGGTGGATTTTACACGCTCTGAAAATTGCAGATCTACAAGCTCACAACGCGTCAGTCATGAGCTTGAAAACCTGCTTGATCCGAGCGTGACCAAAAGTAGAAAATGATGTGTCTTTTAGTCTATTTTTTTTAATTTGTTATCAAAATTGTCAACATATTTAGTCTTACTTTTAGTCATCAAAGCTTAATTTTTATTTAGTTTTCATCAATGAAATAAAGGTAGCAGACAAACATATTACGTCATACACTTAGCTTTAGTAGCAATCTTATTGGCAATGTTGTTTTTGACAGCAAATTTTGATTTTGTTTTAGTCATAGTCTTTTGAATAAAATGTCATTTAGTTTTAGTCATAATTTAGTCACCTGAAAAGTTTTAGTTTTGGTCTAATTTTA
The DNA here is from genome assembly GCF_963921795.1 of Nannobrachium achirus. NCBI lineage: Eukaryota > Metazoa > Chordata > Actinopteri > Myctophiformes > Myctophidae > Nannobrachium > Nannobrachium achirus. The sequence goes on from NC_137830.1 coordinate 7,369,542, forward strand.
GTCGACTAAATATATGTTTTTAGGCGACTAAATCTACAGTTGATTTAGTCAACTGAAATGTATTTTGGCAGGCCTTGATGGCATCGTAATGACTGATTTTACACTTGGTTGTGTGCTGAAAATAGCCGATAACGCGTCGCGCTGCGATGCATTGTGAGCTTGTAGATCGGCTATTTTCAGCGCGTAACACCTGAGAGCAACCAAACATAAAATGCCTCTCTTCTCCACTAATCCCTCCCTAACGTTTTAGTCTAGTTTTTATTTTGTTGACAAAATTGTCAATATATTTAGTCTTAGTTTTAGTCATCACAGCTCAGTTTTTATTTAGTTTTTATTTGGTTTTCGTCAGTGAAAAAACGCAGTCGACAAACATATTTCGTCATAGTTTTAGTCAACGAAATCAACACTGCTGCCTGGCAAATGTCAAGATGAAACTCATTGTCTCCACTATACATACTGTAGTAATACAGTCAAGCCCCTAGCAGGGACCCCCCCTGAGTCTATACATTTATGGAGTTTATGGATTGTCAGTGCTTAAAATGTAACTTTAGAATTGTAATATTCTATATTTTTAAAAGGTTACTTAGTGCTGCTTTGATTTTAAATAACTAACATTCAGAAAATATATAATGTTTGATCAGCTATGTTTCCAAAACCTTTTTTCCACTGGTGAACTTTTGTGCTTTGTGTTTTTTTTTTTTTTTTCAATATCTTTGTGTCTTCCATGTGTTTAACCTTTCTGTGCATGTGGCCTAAAGTAAAAGATGTTCAAATAAGTTTATAAACATGGCTGCTGTCCTTTATTCTTATACTGTAAGTATATTAACTATAACTACTGTTCGTTTCATAAAAATCCACCGTAGAAATGTTATGAGCTACTTTCTGTCGATAAGTTCTGTGTAGTGATTGTTTATTTTGTCATTTTGTCATTTTGGCTATTTACTTAGCCTAAGTGGTTAATCAGGCTAATCAATTCAGTTGATTACTTTAAAAAATATATATTTGAATTGTTTCAAGTTGATCCGTTTATATGAACAAAGTATTTGTTGTTCGATTAATCTAAATGGTAATCAATAAAACAATTCTTAAGAAGATAACTAGTAGTTGCAGCCCTAAACTGTCTCATAAAGTAGACACAACACGTCACTCATAAGCCTAGCAACACTTTAGGTTAAACGTTAACCTAAAAAAGCATTTTATAATGCTTTGTGGACAAGAGTTGGCCTACAACAAGAATGACAAATCACTTCACTTCACCACACGTCATGACACTTGTTGAAAACGCATAATGTTTGTTGAGAGAGAGAGGGTCAAAATAAGTCAAACTACAAGCGTAGTATTTCGTTGCTGTCGTGCAGAAACTTCTTACGTGCATTTTAAAACTTTTTTTGCGTGAATTAATTTAATTTCCCTACTCGACGAGTCAAAGGTAGCATATCCACAGTGACACATTTGTGTTTGTACAGACTACAGAGCTTGTACACAGGGGCGTCACAAGGGGGGGGAAAGTGGGACTGAGTTACAGGGGGGGGGGGGACTGAGTGCCGCACTGCGAGCTTGTAGATCTGCTATTTTTGAAAAGTCGTTAAAACTTGTGCAAATCTTTCAATATATGTATTTTTTTAAGCGAACATTTGTAACTCAAATTTTGCTTCTTGGGGGTCCCTGGAACTAGATATTTTGAGATGGGGGTCCGTGGTCAAATGCATATAATTTTGGGGGTCCTTCAGATGAACCACCGACTGACATAGAAACATAGGTTTAAAAAAAAAAAAAAACCTTAGAAGGATTTGAAATATTCAAATCACATAAAAGTACATACGTTCACAATTTTTCAAAAATAGCAGATATACAAGCTCACAGTGCGGCACCGAGTGCTATTGTTCAATAGTTAAAGCACGAAATGTGAGTGAATCCTTGCACCCAGGGCCCAGAATTTGTTGAACAGTTTTTGGACGAATGAGGTTTCCACCCGAGAGGTAGACAAAGTACTCTTCACTGTTTATTTTAAAGCACCACTTCACCCAGCTCCAGCCTAGCTTCATATAATTGGTCCTCTACTACACTGACGCTCGTGATTGATCATTCAGTCCTCGGAGCCGTAGATGGCAAACCTAGCATGGGCCCAGTGCAGTGGCGTCAGTTCAGCAAAAGCTAGGGTATGGCAAAGTTGGGAGTCCTCATGGAAAAGAGGCATTACATTTTGTATAACTTGGTTCTATTGTGAAAATAGCAGATCTACATGCTTACAACGCCTCGCGCTGCGAGGCGTTGTGAGCATGTAGATCGGCTATTTTCACAATGTCTGGAAAAAAAAAGAAAGTTTTGTCAGTTTTTTACACAGGTTTCTACAGTTTCTTAGGGTGGACATGACAGCCTGGAACGGTTGTTCATGTGCAGCTAAACTTGGCATGTTAGTAAACGTGCCACAATTAACAATAATGCATTGCACCTGTGCAGCTGACCTGCGGAACCTGGGAATATACCATTTTGTGGAGATTATAGTTATAACACCTTGTTAAAGTGACCATTTTGTTAAATGTTGCATTTGTAGTTATTTTACTGTAATTTAACAACATAATAACCAGCACAGATAGACAAAGAGACATTCATGGATTTATATTTAAAAGTAACTTTTATTTTCCCCCCTGGACCCAGGGTATGGCAGCTGCATACCCCTGCCATACCCAATTGACGCCCCTGGCCCAGTGAGGCGCATTGTTAATCTTTACAGCAAATTTAGTCAAAGACCTTTGAATAAGATTCCATTTGGTTTGAGTCATATTTTTGTGTGGAGTTTGCATGTTCTCCCCGCATCTCCTAGGGTAGATACCCTCACAAAAACATGCAGTAATCCTGGTCTCTATACTGCCTCTCCCTGGCCAGCCCGGGGCGCCTGATGGAGGGGAAAGGAACTGGTTTGAATAACGTGTTCCTTCCACGCGCTACGTCCAACCGGGGAAACGCCCCCCTGTCAGGTGAAAAGAAGCAACTTGGACTCCTCATACATAGAAGGGAGCACGAGGTCAGTCCGTTGTCTCACCAGGTGCGGCAGAGGGAGAGCAGAGCCCAGGATTACATATGGCACTGGGTGAAAATGGGTTACGAAAAATAGTAATGTGTATATATATATATACTGTATATATATTTAGTCATCTGACATATTCTTAGTCTAGTTTTAGTCGTCGAAGTATCATACTATTTTAGTCGACTAAATGTACAGTTCATTTTATCGACACAAATGTATTTTGGCGGTGCCTTGATGGTCTACACATGGTTGTATGCTGAAAATAGCCGATCTACAAGCTCACAATGCGACGCATCGTGAGCTTGTAGATCACAACATTATGCACAGGCGCAGATGGAAGCAGATCAGTCGAAGCCTTATGTTCCTTTAACCCAGATTAGGCTCAAACGAGGGGATAAATCCATTCTCCTGCTATCAGGGACGTGCTGGCCATTGGGAAAAGCGGGACAACTCCCGAACGGCCGGTTCATTCCCGGCCGGTCCAGGCCGGCCATTAGGAAAAAAATAAAAATAAAATGTCGGCATTCCATTTTGGGGGCTGGGCGGCCAACAAAGTAAATCGTCACTGTCGGGCAGAAAACCTTGTATCTCCAAGTTTCAAATTTGTAATTTTTTTTCGCAAAGCAAAGCCCTGCTTCATCATACAAGGCTGTCGCACAAAAGTAGTGAAAACAGCAGATCTACAAGCACACAACGCCTCGCACCGCGTTGTGTGCTTGTAGATCGGCCGTTTTCACTAGTTTAAATCATTTTTAAAATGGTTTTGGACAAGGTTTCCACCCGACAATGACGAACTAGAACTCATATAACTGGCCCACTGGCTTGTCACTTGTCATGATCTGAAATGGCAAATCTTTGAGTAGCAGCAGCAGCGCTATAGAGCGAGATCTCTCTCTATAGCGCGCAATGAGGGCCTCTACAACTCTTTTTCCCGGGCTGAATCAGAGGCCCAGCACGTCCCTCCCTCGCTCCTGCTAAGCCATGAAAAATGTGGAACGCCCTACCAACGGCCCATTGTATTGATGATCAAACCACAGTTAAGCTTGTATTGATGATCATGTTAAAAAAAACGTTGACACAGGTGGATCCATTTCATGTCAGGAGGAGGATAAAGAAGAGCGCCCCCTGGCCTGATCACATGGTAAGTGCACGATTAGTATATATAGTGCCTTTATCCGAGGCGCTTTACAGAGATTTTGCATTACATTCAACCCATTCACACACACATTCATACACCAATAGCTGAGGAAACCATGCAAGGCGACAACCTGCTCACCAGGAGCAACTAGGGGTTCAGAGACTTGCTCAAGGACTCTTCCACACTAACTCTGGGGGAGCCCGGGATCGAACTGGGAACCCTTCTGTATTCTAATTAAGGTTTCTCTACCCTTGAGCCACTGCCACGATACAGATGCTTTCCATGTGCGTTCCAAAGGGGTTAATATTTGCTATTTGCTACATTTGCCCACTCTTTGCAGGCTCACATGCCAGGAGTACCGGGAGGCAGACGTCAACACAAAGACCCACGAAAAGTATGACGTTTTCCTTTTATTTCTTCTCCCGTCTCTTCATTTTAAGAGGGACACCTTGACTTGAGTTTTTCATTTATTATTTGGAATCTGTTTATTTGTCATGTGCAATATAACGGCATGTGAAGAAGAAAAAAAAGAAAATCATTGTCAAGCCCTATTCAAAAACACTCCAATAATGACGCATCAATAGCAGTGACGGTGGCTCCAGAGTGGTTTAAAGTGATCTGTAGGTTTCAGGATGGAACTCCCCTTCTGACAACATCATCACCCTGGTCGATGTCACTCTGCCAAATGAGTCAGATTCTACGCCCATGACGTCAGGCACGTGCACACATAGACATCAAAGGGGGCTTGAGCCCCTGCCCTTTTATACGTCTGTAAAAAGTGCCCTCTCTCCAGACCAAGAATGCAGTTTTTATGGTGAAAGAAATTCAAATGCCCCCTCTTTCCATGCCATACCTCAAGAGAATTGCCTTGTCCAAACTCTCCTAAACTTAAATTCAGCATCTTATGTTGAAAGAATTGCCCTCTCTGTGTAGAAATCCATGCCGTTACGCTACATCTTCACTCTCCAGTATTGACTTGATTATGCTTAGTCCAGTGTGGTATCAAGCACCAAAAATAGCCGATCTCCAACCTCCACGCGTCGCGAGTCGCGACGCGTTGTGAGCTTGGAGGTCAGCTATTTTCAATATTTCCACCAAAAGGTCCTTTTAGAAATTTCAGCCCCTGCCTCTCTAACATTCTCTGCACGTCCCTGCTTGACGTTGTTTCTGAATAAATATTCACGCTGCCTCCTAAGATTGAAAAAACGACTAGTCTACTTGAAGATTTTTCAATTTGAATCAATACTTGTGTTTTTTATTGTTTTCCTTTTTCCTTATTGAAGTTTATTCCTTCCTTTTTTAAATATAAAGTGACTTTGGGTACTTACATCTGAGCTATTATTATTTGTGTTATTATTATTTAAAACTCTATTCTTGTTTAACACACAGGTGACTAACAGGTCATTTTGACCGATTTTGAGATCGCAAAGTGCAATAACTCTCCCCGTGAAGGTCTCAGAAATGTACTGTTGTACTTGGTCTGTTTTTTTCCATATAAACAAACAATGCATTGAGTTGTATATCTTTATTTTATTACACCAGATAAGAAGAATATTACAAATATTACCGTACTACTGTATATCAAATAAGACAATAATGCATTTTGTTCCTTCCGTAGTCATTGCATCCTGGAGTCGGTGGCCTCAACAGCTGGAATGTAAGTCTGTGATGAAAGACTTTTGAAAGAAGTATTGATTATAAGTATTGATCCGAATGTCTAGTAGGTGAGACATGACCTTTGATCTTTGTAGGATTGAGCCGTTTTGAACAAAATGACTCAAATCCCAAACGCAAAGTGCAATTATCATGAAATCGCGCACACACATTCCCACTAGGCCGAGGAAGAAATGCCACTTATTTTTTTTTAAATCAGCCTCATGGTGGCACTATAACAGGCCGATTTGTGGTTTTACCTATAACTCCACCGATCAGTTTCAAACTTTGTGTGGCGCACTCCCTAGAGGCTAAACCTTTGCCCTGCATTTTTCACATCAGCCTTTTATACCGCCACCTTTGGGCCGACTTATGTAAAACACATTTTTGGATATTACTACTTGAGATTTTATGCAAAAATCACGCAAATCGGTACACAGTATCTCTATAGTCATGTGATCAAGTCCGATCCGTCTGATATTTCATATTCCATCCTGATTGGCTAATATTAGCTTCCAAAGTTTGCAGGATTGCTCCGTTTTTGAACAAAATGCTTCAAATCATCAATGCAGCTTGCGATTACTGTGAAATTTGCCACAGAAACTCCACCGATCAGTTTCAAACTTTGTGGGTGCACTCCCTAGAGGCTAAGGATAAACCTTTGCCCTGCATTTTTCACATCAGCCTTTTATAGCACCACCTTTGGGCCGACTTATGTAAAACACATTTTTGGATATTACTCCTTGAGATTTTATGCAAAAATCACGCAAATCGGTACACAGTATCTCTATAGTCATGTGATCAAGTCCGATCCGTCTGATATTTCATATTCCATCCTGATTGGCTAATATTAGCTTCCAAAGTTTGCAGGATTGCTCCGTTTTTGAACAAAATGCTTCAAATCATCAACGCAGCTTGCGATTACTGTGAAATTTGCCACAGAAATTCCCACTAGGTCAAGGAACAAATGCTACCTTTTTCACATTGGCCTGTTATAGCGCCACCAGCAGGTAGACTTTAGCAAAACAAATTTTTGGAACACAATGCTTCAAATCATGCATGCAGCGTCCGATTTCCATGAAAGATCTATGGTGAAGAACATATGCCACCCTTTTTACATTGGCCTATTATACAGTAGCACCACTAGGACACACGGCCTGGTGGAGACCTGTGCTCGGAAGAGCACTGCTTCTAGTTAGGCCTGGATCCGACTTTAAGTTGATGCACAGGATTCCAGAAGTGTAGCGCTTATTCGCTCTTGTATCAAACCGGTACTCGAAACGTTCTTAGAATTTAACATATTTTCTAAAGTAAATATGGGGGCGGCTGTGTTAAGAACGTTTCGTTGTCAAGCTCAACGTTGGGCATTTGGACCTATACATGGAGAAATGAGGCAAACCTGTTTGGCCTAAACATGGAGATGTGGAGAACACTATATATGGAGATAGTCCAGTCCATCATGTCATATGGGACTACCGTCAGGGCCGGATCTAGCCTTTAGTAGTAGGTGGGGCAGCAAGAAATGATAGGGGGGCCACCTCCAGCCCACGCCGTGAGGCGTGGGCGGAAAAAAATGGGGGATCAAACCCCCTAAAACACCCGAAATGCATAAAAAACAAAGCATTTTGGCACACTTATACCTATAACACGCATTACAAACAACAGGTCTTACACCTATCTCTCTCTGTCTCTATATATTCTAGTAGAGATGGACTGATTCTTGGCCGGTACCGATCCACCGGTTTTATGAAGGTCTGACCTGCCAAAAACCGATTTTCCGATACCGATTTCTTTAGCTATGAACTAGAAAATAGGGTTGCTCCAATACCCTTTTTTCAGGCCAAGTAGGCCTACAAGACATACTTCAATTTGAGTACCAATAAGCTAGAAGAACACACCAAATCAATCACAAAAGTAGACAATATCCAAAATCACAGACAATATCCAGTCTAATATGATATGGATATAATATTGATGCCAGCTGATCATTCACTGTAAGGCCTAAAGTTAAAAATACATACTACTGTAATATATTGTAATTGCTGTGCCATTGATTCTGTCTGTGTCACTGTTAGAGCTGCATGATTAAGGCAAAACCTTTATTTTAAAATTATTAGTAGGCTATACATATTGAGATCATTTATTTCAAATATTAATAATATTATTATTGAATAAATATTTTTTAACAAGCAAAACGATTGTCTTAAAAGCTAAAATAAATAAGGTTGCATTCATTGTCTTCAATGTGAGAAATTTACCTTGTGTCAAAGTAGTCTGACTCTAGTCTATTCCTTCCTTTCAAATATTTAAGGGCAAAATATTACCTCATGACCCTGGCTGTTCCTGTTGTTTTGGGTTGTAAAACCTCTGTAAGGGACTTAAAATGTTACATAATACATTTCTGTTGCTTAATGTACTTTCTGAAACTATCGGAGGATACTATAACGACCTTTAACAGGCTTCACCTGGACATGCATTAATTAATCCAGCGTGTGGACAGACACACATGACACCACGCAAAGTGAACTGACTTTTTTTTTTCCAACAACAGAGAAACGGGAGGTGGTTTTCCTTTGAAACTGGCTAAAATAAAGGGACATTTATAGGATGGCTTTTTCTGTCGCTTGCAACAGCTTTTGCAATGCTGTTGCTTTCTGTTAAATGAAAGTGAAAGTAAACTCCTTCTGCATGGACCGTCTGGACTGGAGGCAGGAAAGCCTTGCGATGCTTTTTTTTTTTTTTTTTTCTTCTTTGAGACTACATTGACACAGGATTATGGAATATATCCTTACATTGCAAAGGTAATCAGCATCATCTGTATTCTGTTGTAGGCTGCCACTAAGTAGACTGGCTGCTATTTGCTGATGTTTAAATTAGTCCAGAGCATCATGCTGTGCATCGGAATTTATGTCAGTGACCGTCCGGTAACCGATGCGGCCGGTTTGATATCATACCGGCCGATTTTTGATTTTTGCATGCCATCATGTTTGGTGGGGCAGACAGGGCATTTAGGGGGGCATTGCCCCCCCTTGCCTATGCCTAGATCCGGCCCCGACTACCGTCATAGACAGTAGCCATTGTTAGGCCGGAGTCAATTGCTGTCTGTCTGTCTGTCTGTCTGTCTGTCTGACTGTCTGTACAGGAAGTGATGTCACATGACATACTTTTTATGCCCATATATGAGTCATTCTGTACCACATCTCCATGTTTAGGCAAACTCCACACAGAAAGGCCCTATCGCCAACCCCAACTAGGGTGTGGGCGATGGGGCCTTTATGTGTGGAGTTTGCATGTTCTCCCCGTGTCTCCTAGGGTTGATACCCTCACAAAAATATGAACAAACTCCCCCCAGAATGACAACAACTAGAATCGTCAGAGAAACGCTGTGGTTGGCCAGATGGTCAAGAATTGGCGCAACCTCGCCCTTTAGGTCGCATGTCACTCTGAGGTCGCATGTCACCCTCAGGTGTCTTACTAGTATACCATAGAGATACCACAATATAAACGTACTCAGGTACAAGTAAAGGTTCTGTATTCATATTTCACTTGAGTTAAAGTGTGAAAGTATCGGCAACAAAATATACAAATATCACTTATGCATGGGATCATAAGTATTGATCCTCACTAAATTAAAAATAAGTCAAAGAGGTCAATAGAGCGCTTCGCACTAACAAAAAACGTGTCCTCCTGTTCCTTGTAGCACCGAGCGAACTCCGACCCTGGCGCCTCCATCGGGAGAGACGGTGCGCGGGAACAGAACGAGGCGAAGGTGGAGGAGGAGGAAGAACGGGAAACGAAAGAGGAGAAGGAGATAGAGATGGTAGGTCTGAGAGGGGAACTAGACTTAAGCTGGTATGGAAAGTATGTGTATTTATTTTAGTAGTGTGAAGATGCAGGCTATACTGGACAAATACCAAATGGGATGTTTTATGGATTTGTTCATTTGTTAATGTGAACATATTTTTTTTTTGTTTTGTTTGTTTGTTATGTTTGTAGGTTCTCTACATTCTTCTTTCTTGTAAAAATGTAAACTACTGTATCTAACAAGGATACATACAGTATGTGCCATTTCAAAGCTTCATAAGTCCTGCCATTGGCAAGACAATAGATTTTCAGGGGATTTGCAGAATATTGATCTTGTAGATCAGTTATTTTTGCTATTGTCATGACTTTGACGTTAAATCTAGCTATAAAGGTGGATTCTACGAGTGGAGTGGTTTCTTGACATTTGCGAGTTTCTGCAAAAAATACGTTCCATTCTCCGTAATGATTTGAACGAAAAAAATCTTTTGCAGGAAACTTTCTGGAAAAGAGCAGTAGGCTAAATACTAAAGAGTTAGGCGTCAATAATCTTCAAGCTTCTGCCTACACCGCGTCCATACCTTTTCGAACTGCCTAAAAGAAAAAGGATTCTTGTAGGGTCTCACTGAACAAGGAGTATCAAAATAAACATTTCATTCATTCATTTGTTTGTTCAAGGAGGGCAGAGGAAGGGACGGCGGACACGGCGCCGACCCTCACCCGGAGGACGGAGACGGAGAAGGGGAGGAGAGGAGCGGAGATGGAGACGGGTGGGGGACAGAGGAGGACGACATGGATGCAGAGAGAGGAGGAGAATGGGAGGAGGAAGAGGAGGAGGGACTGGGGGCGGAGAGAGAGACTGAGAGGCAGGAGATGGAGAGGGAGCGGATGGAGCTGGAGAGGGAGCGGATGGAGCAGCTGATGGAGAGGGAGAGGCAGGCGGAGAGGGAGAGAGAGGAGGAGGTGGGGAGAGGAGGGGGAGAGGAGCTAGGGGGAGGAGAGTCCGGAGAGGAGGAGGAGGAGGAGGGAGAGGAGTGGGAGAGGAGAGAGAGACACCGGGCGGAGATGGAGAGAGCGAGGGAGGAGGGTGGGCGGGGTTATGGTGGTGACGACGACGAAGATGACGAAGGGCCCGGGGTTCCATATCCCCCCGAGTACTATTATCTGAAGGTACGACACTATGTCTTAATTACGTTGTTTTACGTTATCTTAGATGGTGGTCAGCCACAAACCAATAAAAAACTATAAATATATATATATATCGTCATTGTCGGGTGAAAACCTTGTATGTCCAAAACCATTCGTTTTTTATATCATCTAAAAAAATTAACTAAACTAGTGAAAACAGCCGATCTACAAGCACTGTGTGCTTGTAGATCTGCTGTTGTCTTTACTTTTGTGCGACGGCCTTGTATGATGAAGCAGGGCTTTACCTTGCGAAAAAACATACAAATTTGAAACTTGGAGATACGAGGTTTCTGCCCGACAGTGACGATATATATACCGGTTCTGTCTTTCCACGAAATAATAGAAAAAGATTTTGTTATCTGTGATAATCATGAGATGACTGACATGTCCATGTTTGTTTTTAGGGAGGCCCGGGTGAGGACGGACTTCCTGGACCAAAGGTGAGACGACAGTCAAAACCCTGTGTTAAATGAATGAATTGCGACCGTAGGCCGCAGTTAACTATGAAAACCTCCACATCTTGTCCGTATATCCGTGAGTGAATGAGTAAGTACCGGTAATGCCTCATTGTCTATATCTGCTGACCTGTTGTGACATCACATTAGCCCCTTTTCCACTGGCCCAACACCACACCACTCCACACCACACCGCCCACTTGTGACAGGTTTTCCACTACAAGGACCTGGGTAGAGTGGTGTGAAGGTGGTACTAAACGTGGTACTAAAAAGTATCCAATCTAGAGTAGGTCTGAGCTAGGCCAAACCCAGAAGTTAATGTTGGAGTGCCCGTTGGGCAGATCTTTATGCCCATATATGGTGCTCCATGTTGGAGTACCCGTTCGGTATATCTTTATGCCCATAAATGGTGTTCCATGCGAGCCCACACTGTTTCGTAGGAACAGTATTTCTAGTTAGCATTAGACATTTAGATGTTAGCTTTAGGTGTTCGGGTTGGAGTTACTTTCAACACAGCATTTTAGTTTTCATTTGAATGTATTTATTTAGAGAGTTGGCTTGTCAGTGACCGCACGCAGTGAAGGCTTCACACATCACCTGTCCTACTAATCAAACATCAAAGGAGTGGTTCGTCCCAAAAAACCTTTTATATACCCCACGAAGCCTTGAATTTATGGAGATTTCGTAGTTTTTGTCGCATTACTACTAAGCCAATAATTCTATGACCGGTGAAAGACGCGAGATCAATTTGCCATTTTAGGAAGCTCAACAGACATCCTAAAACATCGGCTTCGCTGATTGGCCAAGCTTCATGGTGACGTTTGTTCCTGTACCACCATACAGTATAAGTGGTGATCATGCGACATATCTCAGTCCTTTTGCCGAGGAAAATAGTTGGCTTGCTTTGCCTTTGCGTAGAATGTTGCGATGGGTAGAGCATCTGGAAGGAGCAACGCACATAGCTGAAAGCGTTGTTGTAGCAGTCCGTGAAAAGGTGTACTCATTTGGATGGCACTTTCAGATTGAGGTGAAAGTCTTCAACACAGTGACTTTGCGCTGGATGACGGTGTCCACAGAGACAATTGGAAGACAATTGAACCCAGTGGTTCCCTCCTGTCGTAAAGGCCACACGGTTGTGCTGATCGGAAATATAACTTACCTCTGGGGGGGACGTCATGATTCGGATTATTACTGCAACGTGCTTTATGCATTTGGTGTTGACACCCACACATGGTTCAGGCCCAGGTTTTCTGGGACAGTTCCAGAGGGGAGGGAGAAGCACTCAGCCTGCGTTTTGGAGAAGATCATGTTTGTCTATGGAGGATACAACAAGACTGGATTCATGAGTGACTTGTACAAGTTGGACACCGCCACAATGGTCTGGACTTTAATTAACACCAGAGGCACTACGGGACTTGCTTCAGCAGGTCACTCGGCCACCATCATCGGGACAAAGATGTTCGTATTTGGTGGCTTTAGAGACAGTAGATCGTATGAAGAGACGAACTACTGCAACGACATCAGAGTGTTTGACATGCAGACCAACTGCTGGTTGAGCGCACCTTCTGCAGGGCTTCTTCCAAGAGAACGCTGTGGTCATTCAGCCTTTGCTTACGATGGAGAACTGTACATATTTGGTGGGTTTGGCCGGTGCTCAAATGATCGGTCGGCGGACGCGAATGAACAGTGGGGGGTCTTCACTGATCTGTGGAAGTTCAATCCAGAGACCGTCTCCTGGAAGCAGGTTCAGCCCAAGGGGAAAGGCCTGCGTTCGAGGTCCCCTCAAATGAAGTGCTGTTGCAAGGTGGGAGAACGCATCGTCTTTGTCCGATACGTTTCCAATTACACCAACTTCACTCGCTTTAGTTCTAGTGGACACGACGACCCCGTAGACATCTTGGACTTGAGTCCTAGTCTCAAGACGTTATGCAAGCTAGCAGTTGTCGAGTACCGCCTGGAGCAGTCGGGACTCCCGCACGACATCAGGTGGGAGTTAGGGCTGGGTGCGATGACCACAATACAGAGATTCCGTTTTTCAAGTGTTAAATCGTCACGGGTCAGTTGGTCCTAAGCTGTGCCGGCCTCCCAGCCAGGGGTGTCGCACCAAACCCTGGGCCCCGGGTACAAGGATTCACTGTGGGCCCCCCCATGAATGTTCTTCATAGGGGGAGGGGGTTTAACCCATTTAGACTGGGAATGCATTATTTTGTGCTTTAACTATTGAAAAAATAGCACATCTACAAGCTCACAGTGCGGCACCGAGTGCTGCTTTCTAAAATGTGTATTTGGCCATGGACCCCCATCTCAAAATATTTAGTTCCAGGGACCCCCCAGAAGCAAAATTCGAGTTACAAATGTTTGCTTAAAAAAATTCATCTATTCATGGGTTGCATTTGTAGTTCTAAACAGCCATGTTGAGGACCAACACAGGTGTTTCAATTTGTCTGATTGGCATAGAACTAATGTTCTATGCCAATCAGAACACCTGTGTTGGTCCTCAACATGGCTGGTGTAGGACTACAAATGCAACCCATGAATTCAAAGATTTGCACACATTTTAATGACTTCAAAAAATAGCAGATCTACAAGCACGCAGCGCGGCACTCTGTGCCGCCGCGCTGTGAGCTTGTATATCTGCTATTTTTCAATAGCTAAAGTATAAAATAATGAAGTCTCCTTTCCACCTTTGGCCCTAGTAACTCAGTCTCACCCTTGTTATCACGGGTCAGTTGGTCATTCTAACCTGTGCCGGCCTGCCAGCTGCGCTTCCTTGGTCATTTATGTCACAGGGACAGTGCCGCCGCTACCATGACACGCACAACACTCTGTGCGTCGGGCATCACGCTGCCAAAGGGCACCAAAAAATGAGAGAGGAAAAAGGAGGGGAAAAAAAGAGCCAAGCTGATCATCATCATAACAACTAATATGTATTTGCTCCGCCTAAAAGTAATCAAGCAAGTATGATGCCTGCTCAATGATTTCATCCATTTGATCTGGGGGCGGGGCCGCAGCACGGTCCGCGACTCTTTTTTTTATTTTATTTTCAAGAATTTTTCACCCAGTGCCAATTATCTAATAATGTAATCCTGGGTGCTGCTCTCCCTCTGCCAGTGGGGAGCAACGGACTTAGGGCTGGGATGCGATTACAAATTTTAATCTAATTAATTACAGGCTCTGTGATTAATTAATCACAATTAATCGCATTTTAATCGCACATCGATATTTGACCTGAGAAGCATTATTTTCCAAGTAAAACACATTTTGTTGTACGAGTGAATCAACGAGTGAGTTTAAATTTGTTTTAATCTACATTTCACATCCCCTGGGCCAAGCAAAGCGCTCTGATCGGCTACTTCTCCCTTTGCGTTTGTTGTCTCTTCTTGGTTGGTGCATCGCTATGATCAGTAAGCCCGAAACTGAAGGTTCTGTGGTGCAAAAAATAAGTGCGTTTGAAATGCGTAATTTTTTTTAATCGCAATTAATCAGTTAAAGTCCCAGCCTTAATATATATATGACACAGAGCCTGTGACATGAAACTGAATGCAGTATTTGTGCCGCGCTTCGCTGGCTGGCGCAAGTAATTACCGGTTGGTTTCAGGGCAACAACTTATTATATCTCCTCCACCTTGGGTGTTGAGAGCCACTGGCCCCTAGAAGCATAAACAAAACCTCCTCCTCCTGCTGCGTCAGCCATTGATGTGAAACCTGGTGAAGATCTGATCTTCAAGGTGATACACCATGAAATTTCACTTTTCCTATTTTAAAACCTTTTTTTGGGGTCCCACTAGCACCTTCTATCCTCACAAAGTCCCATTTCTGACCGTTGTGTCTTTCTCTGGTTTTGAGAAGGAGAAGGTTAAAAGTATCCCACGGGTTCTCAAAACAGGCTATCCAGATTTGCTGCCGATTGTGACGTCATCTGCCGATTGTGACGTCATCATCAACAACAAAAAAATCAGAAAAAAATCTAAAAAATGTTTTTTTTCAAAGATTATTTTTTTTCAAAAAATGTTCTTTTTTTTTTTCAAAAGGTTTGGGGGGGGGGGGGGGGGGGGTGGCGCAGTTCAGGCCAAAGGTGGTACTGCAGCTGAAATGCTCTGAGAGCCATTCACAAATGAGAGAGGCTCTCTATTCAGGAGTAATTTAGCCTCAAACCTTTTGAAAAACGTTTTTGGGACATAAACAATATTACATAAATACTTTTTAAATGCATGGTGTATCACCTTTCAGAGTCTCCAGGCATCAGATGATAGACCTGATCTCAGCTAGCCGTCAGTTAGAAGATCTGTTCTCCAGAGCGTCTCCAGCTACTGTAGACGTCAGAAGATCTGATCTTCAGCTAGATGTCAGATAGACTCTTTGATGTCCTTGGAGAGAGCTCTGCTTTCTGTACTTATTAATGTGGATTTACTGTAAATTATTCATCCTTCCCCCAACCGTGCAGACAGGGGCGTCACAAGGGGGGAAAAGTGGGACTGAGTTACTAGGGCCCAAGGTGGAGGGGCCTTAATTATTTTATATTTTAACAATTGAAAAATAGCAGATATACAAGCTCACAGCGCGGCACCGAGTGCCACGCTGCGAGCTTGTAGATCTGCTATTTTTGAAAAGCAGTGAAGATGTGTGCAAATCTTTGAATATATGAACTTTTTAAACGAACATTTGTAATTCAAATTTTGCTTCTGGGGGGTCCCTGGAACTAAATATTTTGAGATGGGGGTCCGTGGCCAAATTCATATAATTTTGGGGATCTTTCACAAGAAAAGGTTTGACATAGAAACATAGGTTTTTGAGACAAATGTTAAAGATTTTTCAAAAATGTTTGAAATTGTTTGAAATTGTCGTAATATGCATTCCCAGTCTAAATGGGTTAAACCCCCTCCCCCTATGAAGAACATCCATGGGGGGCCCGCAGTGAATCCTTGTACCCAGGGCCCAGAATTTGGTGTGACGCACCTGTGTGTAGATACAGTAAATTATACACACCTGGATCTTGAGACTGTCAGAGTAAAAGGAACACTGTTATCGCCTCTCTCTGGTGGAAACCTCGTGAGGTTGACACTAACAACCCGTGGCAAGTAAATTCAATGTTTGGGCAAAGTGGAGTTTGCTTTCAGGTTGCTCGACGGGCAAGTGTGTTTGAGTGAGCCAATTTGGAAGTAAAGGAAAAGCCTTTTGTGTCAACCCCTCGAAAAGCAAGGGGTTTGTTAGTATGTGTTGAAGGTAACTATAAAATGAAAGAAACGGTCCGAAATAGGCCTCCAATTTTCTCCCTCAAAGGGTTGAGCCAATTGATCTGAACTGTTGCACATTGAGCCATTGGCTTGAAGCCATGTGTTGTTCACTTTTCCACTAATTTTTTTTTTTTTTTTTTTAATACTGTCCTCTCAGGCTATGCGATCTGTAGTCGTGGTTGCGGTCCCATAGCCCGGATGGATGAGGGTTCAAATGGCGTTGATTGATTGATTATGGTTTGGTGTAACTGTCTAGGTTGTTTACATTCTTTCTTCTTTTCCCATTCTTGTCAGGGTGAAATCGGTGAAAAAGGACACAAGGTAAACAACATGAATATTCTCTTTCACAACTCATCACCTCTCTCACACGTCTCACTTTACTTCACCACTTCTTCCATGTCTCTGACACTGTGTGAGTATAAGTTAATACGCCTCTGTGTGTGTGTGTGTGCGTGTGCGTGTGCGTGTGCGTGTGCGCGTGCGCGCGCGAGCGTGCGTGCGTGCGTGCGTGCGTGCGTGCGTGCGTGTGTGTGTGTGTGTGTGTACAGGGGGAGCCAGGCATCGGTCACAGGGGTCCGGTAGGGCAGGCTGGTCCTCCAGGTCAAAAGGTGAAATATCTGTCCTTAAAGGAGTAGTTCACCCCCAAAATGACTTTTTTTCTATTGATTACTCATGCCATGGAGACTTGAGTTCAATAATATTTCAGAATCAATTGGCTTAAATTTACTATATCCAAATTTTTGTCTTTATAGGATTTTTTGTCCTACAAATACAAAAAAATATATATATTATTGAACTCAAGTCTCCATGGCATTAGTAATCAATAGAAAAAAAGTCATTTTGGGGGTGACCTATTCCTTTAATTCCTCTTTACAATGTAGACATTTTATCAGACGCTCTATAATCCAGAGCGACTCAAATCATCACATACAGTGGGCCCTATTTTAACTAGTACCCCTTCTCTCTAAACTTCTTTGCCTTTTTTTTATTTTTTACTATTTTTACAAATATTTTGGAATAGTTCAAATCTACATAATCTACATAATCTCATAACGCTCATCTTTGTGTGATCATAGTAACTTTCGTAATGTTTTCCATCAACAATTATTTTTTTCAGTTTTCAAAATCTTTATCCCACGATTTTGTAACCCCTTTTTCACCCGGTGTCAATTATCTAATGTAATCCTGGTCGCTGCTCTCCCTCTGCCAACCTGGTGAGAGCCCCAAACTGAGCCAGCGCTCATGCTTCCTTCAGTGCATGAGGAGTGAACAGGCCGCTTCTTATCACCTGAAAGGCTGGAGCTTCCCCGGTTTGACGTGGCACGTGGAAGGAACACGTTATTCCATAAAGTTCCTTTCCCCATCATCAGGTGCTCTGGCTGGCCAGGTGGAGGCAGTATAAAGACCAGGATTTTGTGAGGGTACTTAGCCTAGGATAGGTGGGGAGAACATGCGAACTCCACACAGAAGGCCTTTTACAAAACATTGTAATGGATTTAGTTTTATAATTGAATTGAAAAGAAGTAAACTGCATTTAAAAGTAGATGGTGTGGGGGCGCCCGCTGGCCTGGTGGTCAAGGCGCGTACCACACATACTAGGCTATGATGCCTGCTGGCGTCGCCGGTTCGATTCCCGATCCTGACGACCTTTGCCACATGTCATTCCCCATCTCTCTCCACATTTCCTGTCAGTCTACTGTCCTATCAAATAAAGGCATAAAAAGCCCCCCAAAAAAATAAAATCTTAAAAGTAGATGGTTTGAAATCCCTCCTTTCCCTCAGGGGGAGCCGGGGGAGCAGGGGCCCTCGGGTGCTCAAGGTATCCAGGGTATCCGTGGCAACCCAGGAAGTCCAGGGACTCCGGGGTCCCAGGGCCAGGCTGGTGAACCCGGAGCACTCGGCAGAGAGGTAATAATAATACCGTCTATAATATTATCTAAAAGCGTTGCAGAACACTCCACACATGCTACTCGTTAGTTAAATGAAGGTAAATCAAAGTAACACAAAAAGTAACTTTTCTCGTGCAGGGGGACCGGGGTAAACGGGGGAAGAACGGAACGCCAGGGACCCCCGGAGGGCGAGGACCCCCAGGAGAACAGGTAATGCAACCTAGGGTTGTCAAACGTCCCTTTGGAAATGTGGAAACGCAGGGAAAAAGTGTATGTTCCTTATAGTTTTCCACATTAGTAAACTAGTCGTCTCTGTACTGTCGTCTGAAATGTTTTTGTTTTAGTCTCGTTTTAGTCGACTACATTGATAGTTGTTTTTGTCGACAAAATGTTATTTTGTCTGGCCTTGATGGTGTCGTATAGCCGGTCTAAGCAAGACGATCTACAAGCTCACAACGCGTTAGTTGTGAGCTTGTAGATTGGCTATTTTCAGAGCGTAACACTCGAGCGCAACCAAACATAAAATGACTTGTCTTTTAGTTCTACTGGATCTCTTCTAAACTAGTCCCTCCCTAATATTTTCGTCTAGTCTCTTTTTGTTGATGAAATAGAGGGTATGCGCGTGACATCACTGTTGCTGGAAGTTATGTGGGAACACGCCTACTGAGTGGCAAAAAACTAATTTCTGCTATTGACAGCCCATACATCCAAACAGAAATGTCCTATCTGATTGTATTAAACAAAGTTAACTCACCAACATTGCGGCTGTACTGAAAGCTTGAATTATCCTCTTTCTATCTGCAAAGTTTTTGTTTCATAAAAATCCACCATAGGCATGCTATGAGCAACTTTCTGTCAAGACATTATGTGCAGGCTTTTATTTTTCTAAGTGTCAGAGTTTGGAAGCACTCGTTTTCTACAACACAACATCCTGCTGCCTCCTGCATTATGTGCAAATTAGAAACAGGTGGTATGCAGGGCTGTTGGTGATTTGCAACGAGCACTTCCAAACTCCACTGCTCCAAGCTGCTCAATGTTTTGCCACTCAGTCTAGATTAGGGGGGCGGGTCCCAGTGGACGTGCATACCCTCTATTGTCAATATGATCGGTCGGTATCGGGAAGGAAAGAATACCGTAGTATCGATACATCTCTGAAATGAAAAAATAAAATAAAATAAAATAGAGAACGACTGTGCTACACTAAATGGAACAGTCTTGCACCCATTAAGATGTGAAAAATACCTAAAAATGTCTTCTAAATCCTAATGGTTTTCCGAAAAACATTATATTTCTTTATCTGTGGTGACCAAAGTTTTTAAGGTCAAGGACCGCTTGAATTATATGTATTTGACCATGGACCCCCATCTCAAAATATTTTGTTCCAGGGACCCCTGGCCAGAAGCAAAGATTTGAGTTAAAAATGCTTGCTTTATGTATTTCATCTATATTCAAAGATTTGCACGAATGTTCATGTTTTTTTTTGTTTTTTTCAAAAATAGCAGATCTACAAGCTCATCTGCATGTCTTCGGGTTAATTATCAGTAGAACTGGACCTAAGTCCAGGAAGTAAGGAAGAGGCCCAGTTTCTTCATAATTATGGCTGCTGTGCAAATGATCAGCATTGATGTGTGACATGTGTGAGAGGTTTGACAGGAGTGTTGTTTTGTTCAAAGGGTGCTGATGGTACGCCTGGAGTGAAAGGAGAAAAGGTAAAATGATATATTTGATGCTCTGTTTTATCTCATTAAAAAAACGTTTTAATTCATAAAAACTGACCAGCATTATCAGCATTAATACACCTTTTACTATGGTTACCAATACCGGTTTAATTTTCACGGAGGACTGATTGTGCCACAATAAAAAGAGAATAACAGTTTTCATCAAATAAAAAAGGACAAAATAATCAATAAAAAAACACAATCCGTTAATTGTATTCAATCGTGGCAGCAATGGGCTCTCCATATGTTTTGATCCAAGAGAGAGAGATAAAAAAAATAGGTTATGCTACTCAACATAATCATTCAAGTGCTTTTTGACGTAATTTGAAAATAGTAAAAACAGAAACGTTTTAATGGTATTTATTTCATCTAACCCTCCCCAGGGGGACAGTGTTCGAGGGGCACCAGGTGCCAGGGGCATACCGGGCAACTCGGGTAGGAGGGTGAGTTGGCACTGTTGCTTTTGACAGCAAATTTGGATTTTGTTTTAGTCATAGTCTTTTGAATAAAACGTGTATTTAGTTTTAGTCATATTTTAGCTATCCAAAATGTTTTAGTGTTAGTCTAGTTTTAGTCGACTAAATATCATGTGATCTTAGTCGACTTAACCCATTTAGTGCTCCTGACATTAACGGGTTAAAATGTCCAGCGCGCCTCCCCCCGGCCCCATTCACTACCGTTGTCTTATTTTGAAGGCCAGAAGTCCATAGCGTAAACACTTCCGGTCTGACGTCATCGCATCATTCACAGGAAGCGATCATGTTTACGTGGTGCCATGGTGGATCGGATCGGTGCTTTCCAACATGTGCTTTATAAGCGAGCATCTGCCTCCATCTTCGCTTCTAAAGTGTAGTTTTGAGATAATGGACATTAAAGATGAGATCCCCCGTCCACCTCAATGTTATGGGATTACTATTTTGTGCCCGTGGAGCCGTGATGAGGATAAATCAGCGACGGAGATGGACTCCGGACCTTCCGCCATTGTACTCGGTAGGATACCCGCCGTTACAGTAATATATTACTTTTCACGAGTATACTCGGGATCGGCACCATGTTCTTTTCGAGTATTTTTCACGAGTATTCTCGGGATCGGCGCAAAATGAGTTAATGTACAGTTGATTATGACGACTATTTTCTCGGCACTTGATGGTGTCATAATGCCCGACTTATGCTGAAAATAGCAGATCTACAAGCTCACAATGTGTAGCAGCGTGACGCGTTGTGAGCTTGTAGATCAGCTATTTTCTAAAAAAATATGTTTAAAATGCAAGTCATGTGTATGATGTGTTTCATACAGGGTGAAAACGGCACTCCCGGAGTTAAAGGCCCCAGCGGTCCCCTAGTGAGTGACTTCCCTTTGACATACAAACACGTTTAAAGATTCTTTTCTGAGACCATTTTGTCTTACAGTAACCTGAAGACTCACCTCCTCAGACTCCACTTCAGCCCCTAGCACTTTGCCCTAGCCTTGAAGACATTGCCGTCTTGTGCAAAGTTTGAAATTCATTCAAGACCAGTGGTTCTCAACCTGTGGGTCAGTGGCGTCAGTTCAGCAAAAGCAAAGGTATGGCAACATGACTGGTGTTTTGCACGCGCGCAAGACACCAGTCATGTTGCCATACCTTAGCAACAGACACAATGAAAAGTACATTTTATTATTTCCCCTGCAGCCAAGGTATGGCAATGGCCATAGCTTGCCATACCCAATTGACGCCTCTGACTTTGCTTACTGTAAATCGCTCTTGATCAGGAGTGTCCGCTAAATGCTTGAATTGTATCAACACAGGGTCCAAAAGGCTTACTAGGCGGCAAAGGAGAAAAGGTGAGCGGACAATCTCTCATTAATATCTCTCAATATCTGTGCACAGTAAAATGTATTAACATTGAACTCTCAGAGTAAAATGAACACTGGGGACTTAAAGGACAACAAGGGTTCATATTTTAGATTGCAATTGGAGAAAAGAAAGGATAAGATGAGTGTTGAAATGTTTTCATTTCCTGCTTTCTATCCTTTTAGCCTTTTTTTTACGATTTTGATTTCACCACGATCTTTCATGGGCAGATGTGACTTGGGGGCTAGTAGTATTACTGTAAATAGAAATAAAGGGCTAGTAGTGTTACTGTAAATAGTAATAAAGGGCTAGTAGTGTTACTGTAAATAGTAATAAAGGGCTAGTAGTATTACTGTAAATAGAAATAAAGGGCTAGTAGTGTTACTGTAAATAGTAATAAAGGGCTAGTAGTGTTACTGTAAATAGTAATAAAGGGCTAGTAGTATTACTGTAAATAGAAATAAAGGGCTAGTAGTGTTACTGTAAATAGTAATAAAGGGCTAGTAGTATTACTGTAAATAGTAATAAAGGGCTAGTAGTGTTACTGTAAATAGTAATAAAGGGCTAGTAGTATTACTGTAAATAGTAATAAAGGGCTAGTAGTGTTACTGTAAATAGTAATAAAGGGCTAGTAGTATTACTGTAAATAGTAATAAAGGACTAGTAGTGTTACTGTAAATAGTAATAAAGGGCTAGTAGTGTTACTGTAAATAGTAATAAAGAAATCGCCAGCTTATTGTGTCTAAAAATACATATTTAGCCACATGCCCCCACCCACTGAAATCAAAATCGATAATATGGCTAAAACGACAGAAAGCAAAGCAGTAAATGAAAACATTTACACTCATCGTTTCTCTAATGACAATCTGGTGCCTGGTGCCCACCTGCTCGCGTTTTCTTCAAAGTCCAGAGTATCACCAGGTCCCCGCGGAGCTTGGGGCACGGGCCCCAGGCCAGTAGTGGGTACTCGGGGCCGGCCGGTGGGCCTGGTGCCTGGTGCCCGCCTGCTCTGGATTTCTTCAAAGTCCAGACTATCACCGAACCCTTGTTGTAAAAAGGTTGTCCTTTAAATGTTTGTTTATGGAGGCTGCAGTGTTGACATGTGAGCTTGTCTGGAAGTCAGGATTTCCCAAACCTTTTATCTTGAGACCCGAAAGAGACATTATGATTGTCTCCCCAGGACCCAAACAATGAACACTGTTTTTTTGGGGAGAAGCAGTGGGAGATGTTATTGGGGTCCTTGAAAATAAAATAAAACCTGAAGACTTGACATGCAGTAGTTGGGTATTATGATTGAAATAAGAACATTATAATGGTGTGTCAAAAAATAAAATACAAAATAAAATCTGAAATAAGGTAGACAAAGGTTTGAAGGTAGACAAAGCCAACATTTGTCTGTGCATATACATATTGATGACCTCTGCTTCCACTGGCTTGGCATTAATCATTAAAGCCAAGTACTCAAGCTAAAAATAAAACCAAACTAGAGCTACAGCAGTAGAAGCAGCTTCTTATCAATATTTGGGCGTGTCCAAGGTTGCGGGGTCATGCTCAAGCTCCCTCAGCCCTATGTTCCCTCACTGAGGTTAGGGTTTGGGTTAGGGTTAGGTATAGTGGTTAACATTGAGGGAACATAAGGTTACCTGTCACTCAAGTCTCAGCTGGTGTGCCAGATTGGGCCATGACAAAACAGGCCCTTTGAATTTTTCAGCTGTAGATGAGAAATCTGTAAATATTTACCATCAACCCAGATTTGGCACACAAAAAAAGCCACTTAGAGGCGGCTGCTACTCGAAACTGGTAAATGAAAAAAAAAAAAGCCTCTCCTTACCTCCCTCTGACCCTTCTACGCAGTATTTAGAAGCTCTGTCCACCTTAGAGAGTTTTACTTGTTGATCTAATTTCAGATCAGAAACAAAAGGCCTCTTTCTGTCTTTCCAGGGGGATCGCGGGGTACCCGGCTTGAGAGGAGAGCGGGTACGTACGATATATGTGGCTCTGTTTTTGCCACGCTGGTGAAAGTTGAATGATTAGTATATTTTGTACCTGTTTAATGCCCTTACAATCTCCTTTTTAAAAGGATCTCTGGCTAATACGACAAATATGCCTAATACATTATAATTGTCCTCTATAACTACAATGTAAAGTTAAAAACACCTTAATTATTGTATTTCTTCTAGAAATGGCTAATCTTTCACTCAATAGGGGAAATGACTGTCGCAAGTTGATAATGACATAAAACCACGTGTGGTCTATCCCTATGGAATTTATGGCATGCATGTGCAAAAAAACAAAAACAAAACACATTTTAAATATTGATTTGATGCTCATATTAACCATAGGAAGTATCAAGTTTGTTTTTATTTTTCACATGCATGCCATAAATTCCATAGGGATAGATCACACATGGTTTTATGACATCATCAACTTGCAACAGGCATTTACCCTGTTGAGTGAAAGAAGTATATTGTATTTCTAGAAGAAATACAATATTTAAGGTGTTTTTAATGTTACATTGTAGCTATAGAGGACAATTATAATGTATTAAGACATATTTGTCATATTAGCCAGGGATCCTTTTAACGTCTTCCGTTATATTGTCTCTGTTGGGTGGAAGCCTCATTATGTCAAAAACTGTCACTTTTAAGGATTCAAAAATCGAATAAAAAATAGCACAAGTAGCAGATCTACAAGCTCGAAGGGTGTCGCTTTTGTGTGACGCTGTAGGATGATCAAGTAGTAGTACCTCAGTTATATAATAAGATAATGATCCGTTCTCCAGACTGCATGCATTTGAAAATGATTCTTTAACGTTGAAGACATGGTTTTGATTCCACAGGGGAGCGTTCTCCAGATCCAAGGACCCCGAGGGTACAAGGGGACCAAGGGGGAAGCGGTACGTGTCCTCCAAGTTTAAAGGAGGGGTCCCCAGAAGCTAAATGTTAACGTTGTTTTCTCACTCAACAGTAAACAGACCAACATACTGTATAGGTTAATACAGGGTGACAATTTAAGGACTTTAAAGACCTTTTTGGTACCTCTGGTCAAACATTGTCCAAATGGTCAAATATTAGAGGCAGAAATTGTGAAAATAGCAGATCTACATGCTCACAACGCCTCACAACGTAGATCGGCTATTTTCACAATGGAATAGATCAAGTCAAACTAAGTGTAATGCCAACTCTTTACAACTCCAAGTGCTTGTGCAGGGTGGGGGGTCCCCAGTTCATATGGCTATTTTGGGGGTCGCAATACACACCCCGTGAATCATTGAATTCTTGGAGATAGTTTTGTCACATTCTTGAACCAATACTTTGATGACCGTCCGGGTCTCCCGTAGGAGACTCAAATAGCTACATTTTCCATCCATGCCTTCCTTACCACTTATCTGTAAACTTTTATTATTATTTCGAAGAACATTCTAAAATAGTCCCGGGGGTTTAACTACCCTATTTTAACAATTAAAAAAATATATATAATAATAACTAGTGAAAAAAGGTAAAGAGTTTATGGATAAAAGGTAAGGAAGGCATGGGCGAAAACAAGGCCGACAGAGTCTTATATTCACACAGCGGCCATTTTGATCTCACATCATATTTGCGGGTTGGCATGGCATTAACTTAATTAACTTAATGGCAAAATCTCTGCAGTGTGAATATGGTGAACTGACGATGACCCATCCTGTCATCCCAGGAATGCCATATAAAAACTAAAAATAATATCCATTAAGACTTCATGGGGCTTGTAATTGATAAAGGATGTCTCTTATGCTGTTGACACGTCAGAAACCTGCCTACCGCTGACATCATCATTAGGTTAGACATTTGCAATGAAAATGTTTGAGCGCTACTCAGAACTCAAGGGGGTTTCAGGGCCATTTAGGGCAGTCTGTGAAGAACTTACGAGTTATTTTCAAGGTGTGACGTTGGTCTTATTGTTTCAGGGTCTTCTGGGCCCCCCGGGGTTTGACGGTGACAAGGGAGAGAAGGGAGAAGACGGACCTCCTGGAGTCAAGGTACAAACCAGTTCCAAACATCTGAAAAAATATATATATATTTTTGGAGCATTAAACACCTGCACAAGTGCTGTGCGATTCGACGCGACACACTGATGCCTGAAAGCCACGTGATTCCCATCACTGAATTGAAAAGTCTGCGTCCGTCCGTCGGTTTGTCCTTCCGTCCATCCATCCTCCCTCCCTCTGCACTAGCTCTGGTCCAGCAGCAGTGTGATATTAGCGACTTTAAGCTAGATGATTTTCAGGACGGCAATGCCAGGCGGACTACGGCTGCTATGACGTAATCGCAGTAGCGATCAAAATGGTTAAGCAAAGCCTCGGCGGCGACGGGTTCCCACCCCTTTCACTGAACACTTTGGTTCCCATGGCGACGCGTACACGCAGCAGACGGAATAGGCGCTATACGTGGGAAGGGACCTTCTGGCGTTGTAGAGACGGCTGCGGCGACGGCAGGTTTATCTATCGAGCGCGCATCATTTCCGGTTACCGTTGTCATCTGCCGTTGCCGTAGCGTTGCTTAAGGTCGCTATTCTCTGGCTACGCAAGGCTAAAATTGTAGATTGAAAATTGTAACAGAGTCAATTGACCGCTGAAAAACAAAGTAACATGCAGTATCAGATTTCTGTGATTATCCAGGTGATTATTATGATTATGGTTATCGTGATGAATGATGCTTTACTCCCTGTCTCCCCCCTCAGGGTCTGAAGGGGGATGCAGGCACTAAGGGTGCGGTGGGACCCTTTGGAAAGAGAGGACCAGTAGGCCAGAAGGTCTGAATCATAAAGCATCCATCTGTATTTAATAAATCTAACGTTAAATTGATTTCAGGAAATGTTACTGTTGGTCTACAGTAGATCCCAAAGAGGGTGTTGTGGCACCCTAGGGTGCCGTGATGCCAGTCCAGGGGTGCTGCAGAATAATGTGATAATATTTGATATTTGGAACATCAATATCAAATTCATATGCCTTCACTATGCTTAGTAAAACAGACCTGATTTGCATTGTAGTTGATGAGTTATTTTTCCATCTACAGCCACCAAAACATAGCTGAACTACAATCTCATTTTTACTTATTTTCTTTTATGTATCCTAGCGTCATTGTATAATTGATGTAGTGTTCTTTAAATTTGCTATACAAATAAAACTGCCTCACATCAATTAGTCAGGGGATATCTTATAAATTCCTGGAATAAATTCCTTACCAAAATATTTCTTCACCAATGTGTTTAGGTGTCAAGTAACACATCTCACAAAGACTGAAATTCAGTTTCCCTAGGAGAATCTGTTACAGCTGATGAAAGTTGGAGTCCTATTAAATTAACTGCAGGACAAAACACACCAAAATAAATAGCTTTAAGTAGCATGTGTGGGGTCAAACTAGAGGTTTTAATGATTCTGAATCCATTGCAAGCATTTGTTTTGCACGAAAAGCATTCCTTGGGGTAAAGGCCCCAAGGAATGACACTATTTCTTAAGATATCCCCTGACCAAATCTTCTTGAACTTGAAAAGAAGTGAGAAAAAGTATTCATTCATATATTCGTTGTTTGCTGATGTATGAAATGATTTCTTAACAGGGAGGTACAGGAGAGCCTGGGATCAACGGAATACAGGTAGGATTCTATTGCGTGCGCGCGCGCGCGCGCACACACACACACACACACACACACACACACACACACACACACACACACACACACACACACACACTAGGACATTAACGACTTGTGATTTTTGCAAGTCGACTCGACTCAGTAAAAAGTTGAGTTGAAGTCGACTTTATCGTTTGATGACGTCATCACACACGACCCCCCAATTATTTTGGGGGGTCCCCAGATGATTAACACATGGGAAGCCAAGCAAGGTTTCTAACATTTCTAGCTGTTGCTGCTGCAATTTTGAAGAGTCTCGGAAGCTTCGTGTGTGTGCATGTGAGTGTCGACTGACGATTAGGGTTAGGACTCGTTAGGATTTTAACGATTCCGAGTCCTTAGCGATTCCCTCTTAACGATTCCGGTTCCTAACGGTTCTCTTAACGGTTCCAATATATATATTTTTTCATATTTTCTGACACTGACGCTTCTGTATGTCCTATAGAAATAAAACATGAACGATTGAGACCATTTAACAGTAGTTGTTTACATAAGCCTAATGGGCGTTCAAATAAATAATAATTTAGGTATAGTTGTTGTAATACAAATTTATATTGTATTATATCACAGTTAAGGGTCAATTTGTTTCTTACCAATAGGGCTACTTTTGTGTAATGGAAAATGTTGATATATTTATGTGGTGTGGTGTGGTGTGGTAGCTGCAGTGGAAAAGGGGCTATTGTGAAGTCAGGTTTCTAAACGTCGCGCCCATCTGTATGTTTAAGGCTTTAAGCGTTGGTTAAAATAGCTGATCTACAAGCTCACGTTGTCTTGTGGATGCGACGCGTTGTGAGCGCCTCAGTCCGCTCACATATCAACTTTCGCGAGGTCTTCTGCAGCTGCGGGTGTTATTTGGAGCATAATGTGAAATGTGAAAGAAAAGAAAGACGCGAGGACAGAAGACCGCGGACCGAACGAGCCGACGAGTGCCGCTCATGGACGTCAGTTCACCAAGCGGAAACACAGAACGTCAGTTCACGTTCGCCCAAAATATGAAGTGTTGCATCGCATTTATTGCACTTTGCACGCTCATTTTCCAGTGAGCTGAAGTACAGCCAAACTTCCATGCTGTTTGTTTATCACGCTGCTAGCATTCCTTCTGTAGAGGAGGTGGCCTGACGTCACCACAGCTGCTTGCAATGGAATGCACACAGCTTATGCGCGCTGATGAGACCCGTTAAGAGAATCGGACCGGCAAAAATGATTGACCCGGTTCTGGACCCGCTATCATGGAACCGGGTCCTAAAAAGAACCGGTTTCGGGTCCCAACCCTACTGACGATTGAGGAGGATAATCCATTTGTTTACAAACGCTCGCGAAACTAAAATCCAAACCGGGGCCGACCATCGCGGTAAAGTGTCGCCGTGAAAACAGGCAGATCTCTGCTTCCCTGGCGTACCTTTTTCATAGATAAAGCCCTTTTTATGTTTCAGCATAGAATAGAAATCAATGCAGCCTAGACGCGCCATTTTGTCTCTCTGCAAGCTACGTTATGACGTATGGACCAGGGTCTTTCACTGACAACACAGGATACATGCAGCTGCGTGTAACCAAGTTAACCCTTTGTCTCCTTCCTGAACGAGACAACTCCTTTTGGCACAGCGACCTCCAGTGGCCTTGTCTCGTTACTGAACGAGTTTGGCCCCTTGGGTGTTAATGTGAAACATTGTTTTCTCACTCAACTGTAAACAAACACACACACACACACAAACACACACACACACACACACACTCATGGTGTATTTTTGGTCCCTGCAGGGTCGCAACGGGGACCACGGAGAGGACGGATCCAAGGGGGACAAGGGAGACATTGGACTGCAGGGCCAGAAGGGAGATCAGGTATTATGCAGGAAACCATAAAGTTTGTGGTCTAATAGCACACGTTTCCCAAACAGTGGGTCGGGAGTCAGGCTAATCAAGTTTTTGCGAACCCTTTTTTCATTATTTCTGGTAATAATTGTATTATATTAGGCCTACATTTTTCATTTCCTCAAAATATGATTAAAAATAAATGAAAAAGGTTATCTGAAAAACAGCTCACGTATTAGGTGGGCAGTATGAGTCACCAGAAAAAAGAACAAGTGTTTTCACTGAATCTATCATGGTTAAAATGGAGTTAGAAGTTACAATATGGTCTGATAAAATGAATATCATATATCTAAATACTGATTCAAGCAACTTAACCCTACCAGTGCCAGCCCCTAGATGGCGCCAAAGAATGCCAAGCTTTCTCCCATCGGCGAGCGCATTAGCATCCGGGGACTCACGTTGCAGTGACGTGCGTGCTCACGTTCGTGCACGTCATGGAAAGGTCCCGGATGAAAATTGCTACAGAATAGCTATTAGCATTTTGTCATTTAAAAGATCATTTTTAGGCGATTTCGCCGTAAATATACCTCGCGCCACATCCCTAAAAACACAATCCAGAGATATGGGCCTCCAAAGATGTGGTTTTTCATTGGATTCGGCGGCGATTCGCGGCAACGTTCGCGGCTAACGGCCGGCCGGGGGGCGGCCGGATTTCGAACACTGGATTGAAAATTTAGGCCCAGGCTTCAGAAGGCCTCGGATCATTTTATTCATTTCATTAAAAAAGCCGAACATGTTCGGGATAGGCACCCTGGACGTCGTTCCGGAAGCGGCGCTGAACATTCGGTGAACATTGGGGGGCTCAAAAATGTATTTTAAACCATTTTTAATGGAATATATCGTCGGACCATGTAAAATGGCTAGCTGGCTAGCGTAGGACGAGCCAGGACCACCCACGACTCTACAAGCAGCTCAGGGTAAGTCAATTAATAAAAAGAAAATTGTATTGGATTGAAATAAAGCCGAACATGTTCGGGATAGGCACAGAATGAGTTAAAATCTATCCATGGTGTTCATAAAAAGCCTGATTAGACGATACAATGACCAAAAGTTTTCTTGAAAGTGAAATATCCCCAAATGTTAAATGTGTTTACAGGGAGATGCGGGTGAACCAGGCTTAGCAGGAGACACCGGAGACAAGGGAGAAAAGGTAAAGACTGCTCAAATCAGTGGAGAACTTTTTATTTACTCAAGTAAAGTTAAGTTAAGTGAAACTGTTCTTACTTAGAGGTTCTAACTCTGATCGACAGGGATTCAGAGGATTGCCAGGACGCATGGGCACTCCAGGACTGAAGGGAGAACAGGTTAGACCTTTTCAAATGAAACGGCTTAAAGGACAACTCCGCCCTAAATCACTTCTAGGCTCATTTTCCTACTTATATTGATGCCAAATGACTGTCCGTGGGGTCTATTAGGCAGAAATGCTTCTGTTGTCCAGTTTCCCCTGCATTGATTGATTGATTGAAGACTTTATTAGAAGTTTGCATAGGAAAAGGTACAGTTTCATGACGGTACAGTTCACTGGTACAAGGTCTACTAAAAGGAAATCCTAGAAAAGACTAAGCTTATTTCCACAGTAAACCATTAAAGTATCTCATATAACATTGAATGACAGACGAATAGAACACAGTACTATGCAGTAGATATGTAAAGTAAATAAAATGAAAGAACCAAAAAAAAAAAAAAAAAACAGTAAAGGCCTATCCATACTTCGACCGAAATGTTCGGTGAGTTGTGTTTTCCGACGTGCAAATTTCCGAACTCTCGTTCGGTCCAATGCTTTTCAGAAGTCCCGAGGGATATAATTTTATGGTAGAAAAGGACCTTTTGACCGAAAACGGCGGTTTCGGTCGAAGTATGGATAGGCCTTTAGTCTAAACAAACAGAAAGTATATACAAAGAAGGGGCAGGGGAGGGGAGTGCTGGGCTAGGTTTGTTTAAAACCCAGCAGCCCTCATAGCATAGAGTGGAGCCTATCGTGGAGCCTATCGCTTTTACAGTATTTGTTGTGGTCAAAAGTTTTTTTCATCCATCTATTATTAGTTGTCATTACAAACACATCCATGCCTTGGTTGCCCCACATGAGCCACCACAGTCTCATAAATCATAAATCACGTTTTGGGGTGAGCTTTCGGCACCACTGTCAATCAAAGTGACTGTACTGACTATGATTGGCCATGTCTTTTACGGGACTTGGCAAAACACACAACAGCATAACATCTGTTTAGCAGAGTGTGGCAGCTTGTGTGGGACAACGATGGCATGGATGTGTTTGTGATGACAACTAATAACACATTCCTAAAAAAAAAAAAACTTTTGACCACAACAAAATAAAAGCGATAGTAGGGGTGTAACGATATAGTAACTGCATGGAAATATCGTTTTTAACTTGAAATGAAAACAGCTAAAATTGAATTGTATCGGTTGAATTTGTATCGTATTGAATCGGCAGTGCAAAGAATCGATTGTATCGATACTACCTACTTGTGCATTGTATTTAGGCATTTTTAAGAAGAAAAAATTAAAAGGAGGGTTTTAATTACTTTTCCTTTCCATATAGCTACACTGGTGTATCGATAAATGTGTGTAATCTGTGGGTTCATGTCAAGGTGCAGGTTTGTCAATATACAATGTCCATGTATTTGCCAGATAATCACAGTGTTTACTTATTTATATCCATAATAATACATGTTTCCCTTAAAAACCTGCACTATCCACACCTTTCACACAGATTTAACTTCTTTGCTAAATAGTTACTATATTGATTTTAAATGATTGAATCGAATCGTATCGCCATGAATGAACCAATATCGTCCATGTCTCAACCATGTATCGTGATATGTATCGAATCGCTATTAAAAAGTATCGTTACATCCCTAAGCAATAGGCTTAGGGTCGATTCACACTCTAATAGTGAGCCTAACTAATTTCGGTTCGGCACAGGCCAGACCCAAATATGGGTCGTCGTTCCCGGTTTGGGGGGGGGGGGGGGCGTCAACCGACTAAATTCGGCTCCACGGTGCTGCCGAAATGTTGTGACCTCCCGACTTAATTTCGGTACTCAGCGGTGTCTTCTCATTCATTTAGCCCGGCTTCACGTTCATATTCTCGGCTGTGAATCCAAGGAAACAGCGGTCGTTTGGGAGGGAGACAAGCCGACTTCCAAATGATTTTGGACGCCGTGTATTGAGTGTTTCATAGCGAATACAGACAGTGCAGCTGGGTCTCGCTCTGGCTGGAGAGTGATGGCAGGCAGGCGCGCGCGCGCGACACACACACACACACACACACACACACACACACACACACACACACAGCTTTGGTGTATGTCTTGCTACTCGCCGACCGTTTTAAAGAGAAAAGAAAAGCATAGACACAACTTTGCTAATGTTCCGTGTTGATAGGTTTTCCACGACGAGTTGTGACTGCGTGATGATATGCATGCTGCAAGAGAGGCAGCCGCGGCACATCTATAATGTGAGCTTGTAGATTAAATGTTTTCGACAGAGCTCGAGTGTTTGTGAGAGTGAGTGAGAGAGAGAGAAGAGACCTATGGAAGAGACCCTGTGTCCCCGTCACTGGTGCTGCTGCCTGCTGGAGCTGCCTGCTACTAAATGGACCTCCAGTCATTCAGCGTGCAGCGCGAGGGCCTGTCAGATATGTATCCGCCCTGCAACGCTCATGTATCGGCCACAAACGTTGTCATGCCATGGACCTCCAATATTTACAAGCGACTTCGGCACTAGCCGTTAAGAAAGTATGGATGAACTCCCCCCCAACCTAAATAATTTCGGGTCGGGGAGCCCTCCCGAACCGAAATTAGTTAGGCTCCTTATTAGAGTGTGAAACAACCCTTATGGTATCCACTCTATGCTATGAGGGCTGCTGGGTTCTGCTCTGCCTAATAGACCACATGCACAGTAATTCAGTAAAATGAGCCTAGATGTTATTTAGTCTGGAGTTGTGCTTTAGTATCAGTATATGTGACATGACAATGACTGATGACATCATCTTTGTGTGACAGGGAGACGCGGGATCACCTGGCACTGTTGGTGTACCAGGACTCCATGGACCCCCAGGACGACCGGTGCGCTTTACACCAACACACACACACACACACACACACACACACACACACACACACACACACACACACACACACACACACACACACACACACACACACACACACACACACACACTTACACTTCACTTTTAGGTTGTGTTAGTAGTTTTTGAGTATTTTTGCTTGTTTGACATGACAGTGAGATACTTGTTGCACTAACTAGCATTGACTGCTATGGTCACTTTGATTTGGACACTGTACTATTTTTGATAGTTGTGCTTAAGGTCACTTTATGTATATATATTTATATATCATTCGTTCACTCTCTTGATGTACCTTGCTCTTTACTGTACTCTGTTCTTGTTCTTTTCTTTTTGAGCGGTGGTCACACCGTCTCCTATACGTGGCCGTGTGTGTGGGTATGTATGCGTGGGTAAACCACCGCTCAGTTCACACGGGTGTGATTTTTTTTTCTTCTTACCTCTCTGTAACTTTGTAAATAACCTTATACTGCTGTGCTGCCTCTGGGCAACTGATTTCCCCCTTGGGATAATAAAGGTATCTATCTATCTATCTATCTATCTATCTATCTATCTATCTATCTATCTATCTATCTACACACACATACACATACACACACTGGCCCTCATTTATCAACGTGGTGCAGATCAAAATTTGGGTGTACACCGCAATTTAGGGAAGTCTCGACATTTATCATTTCAACTTGACTTTGACTTTGGTCTAGGGTAGGATCAAATCTCACGTCAAGTCCTGAGGTGGTGTAGGAATCATCCTACACCACTTTGTTCCATTGTAGACGTGCGGAGCAGCATTGTCTAACTATCTGACAGGCTATGGACACATATATCCACTCGAAAATGTATCTCCAACACAATAATAAATAATCCTGTGAAAATATTGCATTTTATAAAAGCATAGCCTATTATAGCCAGCTACATCATGGACATGCACACCGATTTTATTTCCAAGTTACAATGACAAGCAATTAAAATCTAGCAATATAGAAGCAATCTACTGTTAAGTGCTTTAACAGTCTAAATCTTAAGATTGCAGACCTGGCTCAGAACAAGCACAGATATAGCCTACGAACGCATGCGAGAGCATTTTCGGGACCAGCGCGGAGCGCTGTGATTTTACATTACCGTGAGGCGTGAGCCTCCAATTTATACAGTGACGCGAGTCCTTTTAAATATGGATAAAACCCGAAGGTCCAAATCTGGCTGTGCCCTGCCCAACACACGCACGCTGCGGGGAGAAGACCAGCCCGTGCGGGAACGGTGCATGATTGCAAGTTCAAGTACTCAAACGCGCATTGTGCTCGTCGCCGAAATTGGGTTAAATTTATATCCAAAACGTAACTGTGGGGTCTCTCAATGTACAGTCGCTACAGTACTGTAGTAGGCTTACACTATGCTGGAGTTAATGATGAAACCCGACGTGGTGAGAGTGAGACCGTGACATTCTTTTCGTGGACCGTGAGGTATTATACAAGTGTGTCCTCTATGGAGTTATGTATTAAGGATAAAACCCACCCGACGCTTCAAACCTTCAGATTATAACTGCCTCCTTGTCAGTATCTCTCAGTAACATCGCATGCACGGCATCCCGTGGTTTCGGGAATACATGATTTAGCGTTCTTTTTTTTCTTCTTTTTTTTTGTAACCACTCAAACGCGCACTGCAGCGTCGCCGATATTGGGTTAAATTAATATATTCCATTTGTGACAATGACTGGTGTGGTGTCACTCATGTAGCCTGCACGCTTAGGCTACTATACAAAATAAATGGTAATAATGGTTCCACAGTGAACCTAAATGCTGCTGGGCTTGGTGGTGTGTGCGTGCGTGCGTGCATGCGTGCATGTGTGCGTGGTCTGTGTGGGACGCGGACACTCTTCTATTGGCTTTCCTTTCGTTGTTAGGTCGTATTCAGGTCGTTCTAGTCGTAAAATCGGGGCGTTTCGAGAATAATTAAGGGCGTGTTATTTAAATTTCAGCCTGCGCATTTATCAACGCTGGGATCAAATGTACGCCAGGTGTGTCTGTTTAGGAAGCATTGATAAATGCCGTGCACACGTTGCCCTACGCAAAATTTGGTGAAAAAAATAGACCATTTTTTACACTCCATTGATAAATGAGGGCCACTGTGTGTACAGTATTATTACTGTATCTTCACTCTAGTGTAATAAGTTCATGTTTACTGTATATCCATCCCTAGGGCGATAAGGGGGACGGAGGAATCAACGGCATGGACGGACCCCCGGGACAGAAGGGAGAAAAGGTTTGTTTGTCTGTTTAAAAGTTACATACGGTAAACATCAAATGACCTTCTTCAATCATGGCACCAAAACGTGTTCGTCTTTTCAGACACAATTAAAATGTAGGGTTCCATCAGGCTTTGAAGGTGTAAAGATTACTTTACAAATGTCTCATTCAAACCCATTCAGAACGGGTACACATTACTGTGTATCATTATTTTATGCTTTAACTATTGAAAAATAGCTGATATACAATCTCGCAGCGCGGCACTCGGTGCCGCGCTGCGATCTGCTATTTTTGAAAAGTCGTGAAAATTAGAATTTTGACCCGATTCTATAAGTGTCTTTTGAATCCTTCTAAGGTTTTTTGAAAAACCTATGTTTCTATGTCAGCAATCTGGCTAAATGTCGTCAAAGGAAAAGGTCCTTTTCACTTAACTGGAGCTCAGTTAGTCTGTTCTTGAGAGACTACCATGTCAGTGGTTCTCAAACCTTTTCATGTGAAGGACCCCCAAAATGTATTTGGCCACGGACCCGCATCTCAGAATATTTAGTTCCAGGGACCCCCCAGAAGCAAAATTTGAGTTACAAACGTTTGCTTTAAAAACATATATTCAAAGATTTGAACACATTTTCACGACTTTTTCAAAAATAGCAGATCTACAAGCTCGCAGCGCGGCACTCGGTGCCGCGCTGTGAGCTTGTATATCTGTATTTCTATAGCTAAAGCTATAGCTTGTATTTCTATAGCTAAAGCATTCAATAATTCTAGGCCTAAATGGGTTAAAAAAATTATGTCCACAGGCTTCCATTGACTCCAATGCATTCCGCCAAACTTCCGGCTGCATTTTGGCACCCATGGTGCGTCAAATCTGCCGGTTGGAATTGCACGATTCGGAAAATGACGTTTGATGCTTAGTTCATTTCCACAACAGGCAGTGTAAATCAGTGGTTCCAAAGCTTTTTAGCTTGTGACCCAAAAGAGGATTTAGACGTTTGTGCGGGACACACTTTTCTTTTTACTTAATTTTTTTACTGCATAGTACTGTGTTCTATCCGTCTGTCATTCAATATTATATGAGATACTTCAATGGTTTCCTAATGGAAATAAGCGTAGTCTTTTCTAGGATCTCCTTTTAGTTGACCTTGTACCAGTGAACTGTACCGTCATGAAACTGTACCTTTTCCTATGCAAACTTCTGATAAAGTCTTCAATCAATCAACCCAACCTAGTGAAAATGGCCGATGGCGCCGCGTTGTGAGCTTGTAGATCTCCTATTTTCACTACTTCTTTTTTTATTTAATTTTTTATTCATGATATTTCTAAGATTAGTTTGTTTCTTTGTTTTAAAATGTGTTCTTCTCCTCCATTACCGTGACGCAGGGCCTCCCCGGCTTCTCGGGGTTCCCGGGGTTCAAGGGCTCGGCCGGGAGTTCCGGGAGCAACGGAGACGGAGGACAGCCGGGACCGTCTGGCCTGAGGGGGGACACAGGACCAAAGGTATGTCCACTAGGGCAGGGGACGCGTGTTCATGTCGAATAAATTAATGCTCTGACCGGTTGGCAAAACAAAATACGGTTTAATCAGAATCCAGAAGTGAGTGGTTTTGAGTGGAGCAGGTGGTGGAGTGAAGCATGGAGGTCTCTCCACTCCACTCCACTCTACTCCACTCCATGTCTGAGGAGAGGCCGGGCGACAGAGCATCATTCTGACTGAGAGGGAATGAAGCTTTAGCGTTAGTTTATGCAGGACACAAGAGTCTCGCCCTGTAATCAGCTGTCAGTCAGATCCTGTTCCTACTACTAGGGCTGTCACAATTATTACATAATTGTCTAATCGCAATTATTTGAGGTAATCGCAATTATTTTGCATAATCGTCATTATCGTTTCCATGTTGAGAAATGTTAATATGGTTGCAAACTAGGGGTGTAACGATATAGTAACTGTATCGAAATATCGTTTTTAACTTAAAAAAATCGAAGTATATCGAAATGAAAACAGCTAAAATCGAATCGTATCGTTTTATTTTGTATCGTATCGAATCGGCAGTGCAAAGAATTGATTGTATCGATACTACCTACTTGTTCATTGTATTTAGCATTTTTAAGAAGAACGTTTTAAAAAGACGGGTTTAATTACTTTTTCTTTCCATATAGCTACACTGTTCTATCGATAAATGTGTGTAATCTCTGGGTTCATGTCAAGGTGCAGGTTTGTCATTATACAATGTCCATGTATTTAGCAGATAATCACTGTGTTTACTTATTTATATCCACATGTTTCCCTTAAAAACCTGCACTATCCACACCTTTCACACATATTTAATTTCTTTGCTAAATAGTTACTATATCGATTTTAAATCATTAAATCGAATCGTATCGTATCGCCATGAATGAACCAATATCGTCCATGTATCGTATCGTCAACCATGTATCGTGATATGTATCGAATCGCTATTAAACCCCCCTGTTACACCCCTACTGAACACTTTCAAAAAGTAGTGGAAATAGCAGATCTACAAGCTCACAACGTGTCACAATGCGACGCGTTGTGAGCTTGTAGATCGGCAATTTCCACTATCAATGTTCAAAGTATAAAATTGTCAAATATGTCGGTAGTTTCTTTGTATATTTAAGTTATGTGTCATGATTGCCATGTGCAACTTCAAAGCCTAAAAGCCAAACAGAAATGTAATTCATCAACAATTAAAGGGTTAATCGCAATTATTTGAGTGACAATTAATCCTCATGTAAAATGTCATAATCGTGACAGCCCCACCTACTACTCATTCACAGCTCTGCTGGTCATTACGTCACACTGTCATACTCCAATCAGAGCTCAAAAATGCCATGAAGGCGCACAAGTTACCAGTTGCAATTTGCAAATGAACCTAGACCAAGTCTACTAGCTTGACAAAATACATTTACCCTGCTGTTTATTTTTGTGTAAATATGCTTTAAAGGTATATTCAGTGATTGTATTTCATTCAAATAAAAATATAATTGGTACATTTTCCATTCATTCTCCTCACTAGAATGTGTGCTGACCATTATAAGGACTTCCACCATGGCCCATGTTACGAGCATAGCTAGATTCGGTTTTCAGAGGTGGCCAGCCAGTCCTCGACCAATCAGGGTAGAGTATGGCCATAGTTATGTTATGATGTTTAGTTATGATGGTCAAAATAAAGTCGCTCTGAATTAATGCCTGCTAAATGCTTAGATTGTAAAATACTGAACTCATAAAATGCCAGTCTCGCAGTAAATCAGTATTATACATATCCTGAAGCTGTAGACGTAGGCCTACCGATATTCAGTGATTGGGTCTAATGATCAAAACAAGAACATTATAATGGTGTAAAAAATCTATAAAAAACTAAAGATGTCCATGCTGTAAGGCCAGTAAGGGACAAGATGACCCCCGGCCACTTTAATTATCACTGAATACACCTTTAACTGCTCCTAGTATTGATGATCCCTTGTCTATAGTCAGGGACCCACAAGCCCAAAAGCTCAAGGAATAGGGTTGAACCTGTGATGTCATGCCGTACTTTTTATTTCTGTTTTATCTATTTGTTTGGTCATTAAGGTCCACAGAATGAGAGGCCTGCTCTGCCGGAAACATCGTGAAAAAAAGTTATGGCCATTTGTATATCACTGTCCCATCGACTTCACTATAAAGAAAAATAATACAATAAATATGCTTTAAGTAGCATGTGAGAGGTCAAACTAGGGGTTCCTCATGATTCTGAATCCATTGCAAGCATTTGTTTTGCATGAAAATAATTCCTTGGGAGAAAAAAATCATCACTTTTCACAGTTTTGGGGGGCCGATATTTTGCCCTAGAATGTTTTTCATGCAAATTCAGAATCATGAATAACCCCTAGTTAGACCCCTCACATGCTACTTAAAGCACATTTATTTTATTTTTTTAATATTTTTCTTTTCCTGTATAGTGAAGTCGATGGGGCAGTGAACATACAAATGGCCATAACTTTTTTTCGCGATGTTTCCGGCAGAGCAGACCTCTCATTCTGTGTACCTTAAAGGAGTAGTTCACCCCCAAAATTTATTTTTTTCTATTGATTACTCATGCCATGGAGAGTAGAGTTCAATAATATTTTTTGTTTTTTGTCACATTCCTAAGACAAAAATTTGATTCAAGTAAATTTACCCCCATTGATTCCGGATGGGGACCCGTTTCCCCATCCGGAACGAATGAGGGTAAATGTATTGTTATCACATTTTTGTCTTAGGAATGCGACATTAGTCTCCATGTTGTGACTAATCAATAGAAAAAAAGTCATTTTGGGGGTGAACTACTCCTTTAATGACCAAATGAATAGAAAAAACAGAAATAAAAAGTGACATGACATCACAGGTCATCTCCCATTCTGGGCTTGTGGGTCCCTGGCTGCTAGTATAGCATCAGGCACGACTAACTTGGTGTAGTGCAGCCTGTCTTCTACCCTGAGACATCCCAGAGTAGCGAAGTGTGTAGATATAATCCTTCTATCAATCTGAAGTTTTCATGTGTTTTTTTATTTTATTGTATGTTTATCAGGGAGAGAGAGGCAGGAGGGGCAAAGCCAAGCCATGTCAGAGAGGACCCCCAGGCGTGTCTGGAAAGAGGGGAGACACGGTAAGGGCGGTGGGGTTCCCTCGATCGGGGGACCCCCAGGGCTTCTAGAGTAGGGGTTTTCAAAGTGCATGACAGGGCACCCTGGGGTGCCGCGACGGCAGTCCAGGGGTGCCGCGAGATCATTTGATAATATTTGGGATTTATTTGGACACTTGAAAAAATATTTAGTAAAATTTTAAACTTGAAGTACAAAGTTATTTTCAGTCAGTTCTAACCAAAATGGCTATTATCTCAACGTTTTCCTCGCAACATAATCACTAAAATATCGTCACTGTCGGGCAGAAACCTCGTATTTCCAAGTTTCAAATGTGTATGTCTTTTGTTAAAGCAAAGCCCTGCTTCATCATACAAGACTGTCACACAAGACTAGTGACACAAGACAACGCGTCGCAATGCGACGCGTTGTGAGCTTGTAGATCTGCTATTTTTTGGCAAATGTTCGGGCCCCAGCATAATGGATTTTGATTATCGCGATAATGTCGTAAATGGCGATTTCTTTTGTCACAGTAATCGTGATATGACATTTTCATATCGTCCCATCCCGAGCTGAGGTGTGGTCAGTGGATATTATCCCTTTTCATTGCATTTGTAGTTTAAATGTATTGCTCTGGTGCACTTTGAGAGCAAAATGACAAAGATAGATCTATCTATAATAGGGGTGTAATGATACATTTTAACAACGACACGATACACATCACGATACATGGTTGACAATACGATACATGGACGATATTGGTTCATTCATGGTGATACGATACGATTCGATTTAAAGGAGTAGTTCACCCCCAAAATGACTTTTTTTCTATTGATTACTCATGCCATGGAGAGTAGAGTTCAATAATATGTTTAGTTTTTTGTCGCATTCCTAAGACAAAAATGTGATAACAATAAATGTACCCCCATTCGTTCATGGGGGTACATTTACTCAAATCAAATTTTTGTCTTAGGAATGTGACAAAAACCCAAAAATATTATTGAACTCTACTCTCCATGGCATGAGTAATCAATAGAAAAAAAAGTCATTTTGGAGGTGAACTACTCCTTTAAGGATTTAAAGCAAAGACATTAAATCTTTGTGAAATGTGTCAATAGTGCATGTTTTCTTTAAGGGAAAATCGATTATTATGGATATGAATAAGTAAACACTGTGATTCTCTAGCAAATACATGGACATTATATTTCAACACATATGGACAAATCCGCACCTTGACATGAACACAGAGATTACACACATTTATCGATAGACCAAGAGTAGCTATATGGAATGGAAAGGTAATTAGACCCCTCTTTTTCTTTTTCCTTTAAAAATTGCTAAATACAAGGCACAAATACTTAGTTTCCATACAAACAATTATTATATACCGATACGATACAAAGCCAAAACTTTTTTTCTTTCTTTTTTTCGATTCAGTTACTATATCGTTACACCCCTAATGTATAATGTCAAGTGGTTCTCAGGACATAATTTAACATCTTCAGAGGTTTATAGTTCCTGCTATTGTTTGCACTTTGTCAGTGGCGTCAGTTCAGAAAAAGCTAGGGTATGGCAAAGATGGGAGTCCTCATGGAAAAGAGTCATTACATTTTGTATAACACGGTTCTATTGTGAAAATAGCAGATCTACATGCTCACAACGCCTCACGCTGCAAGGCGCTGTGGTAAAGTCCCTGCCCACCACCACGGAGGTTGTGGGTTCAAATCCACCGTGGTGAAACTGGCTTTGCCGGGCATCCACGCAAACACAATTGACCCGTGTTTGTTGGAGGGAAGCTGGGCTGGGAGGGTGATAATAACCAATTCAATTCAAAGGAGCTTTATTGACATGAGAAAACGTACTTTTACATTGCCAAAGAAAGTTTCAAAACATAGTAAAAACAGTTGAAAATGTAAAAATGTATGCAGACCTATGTCACATTTTGTCGTTATGTACAGTATATACAGGGTATGAAGCTTTTTTGAACAAATAACAGCATTTATTTTTTTCTCAATACGATTTCAATAGTATACAAATAAAGGGGAAAAACACGTGTTTAAAGGTAGGAAGCTCTGTTTATAATGGGGAATTTAAGGAGCCCGTTTCTACTACCGCGACTTGAGGTGGGACTACGGCTGCTATGACGTAATCGCCGTTGCGGTCCAAATCATTAAGAAAACAGCCGTCGGCGAACGGGGTCCCACCCCTTTCGCTGAACTCTTTGGTTCCCATGGCGACGCGTCTACGCAGCAGGCGTTGTAGACGCTACGTGGAAAGCTAGCTCCTGCTGTAGTAGAGACGGCCGTGGCGGCGGCAGGTTTATCTATCGAGCGCTGATCATTTCCGGACTGCCGTTGTCATCTGCCGTAGCAGTGCAAAGCTTAAATTGGCTACTGTATGTGCAGTAGGTCTAGATGCCGTTCAATGGTTTGTAGACCTTAGGGTGGTTGTAATAATAGTCACTGCATGCACTCCCATGGGTTGGGGCGGCACCTGTCAGTAGGGGGTGTTGGGCGGGGGGTGTAGGACAAAGGCTCTACATCCTACCAATACAGCAGTACGTCCTCCCGGTGGGGGCTCCTCACTGGCAGGTGAGTCAGTAGGCTACAACAGTACGTCCTCCCGGTGGGGGCTCCTCACTGGCAGGTGAGTCAGTAGGATACAACAGTACGTCCTCAGGGTGGGGGCTCCTCACTGGCAGGTGAGTCAGTAGGATACAACAGTACGTCCTCAGGGTGGGGGCTCCTCACTGGCAGGTGAGTCAGTAGGATACATCAGCAGTGACAACACAGCAATGTGTGTGGGGAGGAATTATTACTAAATTGTGAAGAATATTTTTTTAAGAGAAAAAACATATACAAAGAATCAACAACCAGGAGGGTATATTTACAAGTGGTGAATGTGAAGCTGGGGAGGAATTCATGAAAATCATGCACTTGGTGATAAGTTTTAGATTTTTGGCATATACATACAGGAGGTACTGTATATGTTCACAAGGTTTTCAGAAATCATCACAAGCAAGTTGGGCTCGCCCCCTAGTGGTCTGTTTGCAATGAATCAAATATTAGATAGGTCACATCCACAATCAATTAATGAGAGATTTTTCAACGGATTCTGTTACTATTGGGTATGCTAAATGACATACTAGAGACAATAGGAAAATCCAAGTTCTGAGAAGGCATTATTTTCAACATGGTGTCCACAATGGCTGCCGTGAGCTTAGAATGCCTATAAAATGGGATTTAATCGCGACCGCCAAGTCACAAGTTACTATGTAAAGCTCCACCAGCTGTCCGTCTGCCTGTCTGTCTGTCTGTCTGTCTGTCTGTCCGTCCATGAAAATCTCTGGGTCCTGTGCCACAGTTGAGAACCACTATTCTAGAGGGGGATCCCGGGTGTTAACCCCCCAATTCAAATATGGACATATATACTACATACTACATCACTACAAGAATAGTATTAAAGGAAGGTGAAATAGCTCAAGAAACAATCGATAGACCTGGATGACCACAGTATATTTCTTTAAAAGTATCTGTATTTGAAATCACAGATAACATCAGCTTATATTGAAATATCCTGGACAGTGCATTCCTGTGTCCCCACACTCTCCCCCTGGGTGTTGATCATAGCGAGCCAGAGGGAAGCGGTTGATCCAAATCTATTCGATCGTACAGAATGTTGCGCTGGACACATCATCAGAGAGGGCGACGACAGCCGAACCATGCTTCTGTTGCGGTGAAGCACCTGGTGTACTGCTTCGAAGGCGTGTCCGACAGGACCAGCAAGTACCAGATGAATGTCCACGTCTTCAACACTGTGTCTTTGTGCCGCACGGATTTACCTCCAGTGGCGACTGGAGGAGGACGACATCCCCCAGAGGTTCCCCCCATGACCATGAGTCATGGATACACGGCTGTGCTTGTAGAAGATGTCATCTACATCTGGGGAGGAGGCCGTGGATACCGGAGTGCGTACATAGGAGCCCGGCTTTATGCGTTTGACGTCGCCACACATGGATGGTTGAACTGTGAGGTTTCTGGGACTGTTCCAAAGGGGAGGTGGGGCCACTCGGCCTGTGTCTTGGGGAAGGTCATGTATGTCTTTGGGGGACACACCA
This sequence comes from Nannobrachium achirus, assembly GCF_963921795.1. Taxonomy (NCBI): domain Eukaryota; kingdom Metazoa; phylum Chordata; class Actinopteri; order Myctophiformes; family Myctophidae; genus Nannobrachium; species Nannobrachium achirus. The sequence goes on from NC_137830.1 coordinate 7,414,093, forward strand.
ATGCTGGATGCGCAAATGACATGTACAAGTTGGACACAAGCACAATGGTGTGGTCTTTAATTATCACCAGAGGAACTCCGCCACGTGCTTCATACGTCATAAATTACTCTGCCACCATCATCGGGACAAAGATGTTTGTTATGGTAATGGATGTCTATAATGTCTATAATGGGTACCACATCAGAGTGTTTGACACAGAGACCAACTGCTGGCTGAGCACACCTCCTGTACAGCCTCTTACCAAAGGAGTGCATTCAGCCTTTGCCTACAATGGAGAGCTGTACATAATAGGTCGTGGCACGGGTGACCTAACCTGCAATTATCTGTGGAAATTGGACTGTATTAAGAAGGTTAAGCTCAAGGGGAAAGGCCCTCCACTGTATCAAGGTGCGCACTGTTGCGTGGTGGGAGATTGTGTTATTCTTTTTGGAAGATCCAACGGATGTTTCCACGACCTGTACATCTTAGACTTGAGTCCTAGTCTGAAGACCTTATGTAAACTAGCAGTTGTTCAGTACGGTCTGGAGCAGTCACAACTCCCACACAACATCCGGTGGGAGCTGGCAACCATGACTACCAACCACAAAAGGAAGAGAGAGAATTGAGGCGCTCGGGTGGCGCCGTGGTAAAGTTCCTCCCCACGACCACGGAGGTTGTGGGTTCAAATCCACCGTGGTGCAACCGGCTTTGCCGGGTATCCACGCGAACACTAGAAGGTATGCACATGCATAAAGTGAATGGCAAATCAAGTGGCAAAGTGTGTTTAACATTGTTTAATGCAATCAGATAGGACCTTTCTCTTTGGATGTCTGGGCTGTCAAGGCCAGAAAGGAGTTTTTTGCCACTCAGTAAGCGTTCCGCCATAACTTCTGGGTATGATGATGATGTCACTCACATAGCTTCTGTTGACCCGTGTTCGTGGGAGGAAAGCTGGGCTGGGAGGGTGATAATTGCCTGCCTATTCAATTCAAAGGAGCTTTATTGGCATGAGAAAACATACTTTTACATTGCCAAAGCAAGACGTTTCAAAACATAATAAAAACAGTTGAAAATGGGGAACATATATACAGTTGGAGGGGGTACAGCATTGTGTAAACAGAGCCATGTCACATTTTGTCGTTATGTACAGTATATACAGGTATGAAGCTTTTTGGAACAAATAACAGGATTTTTTTTCTCAATACGATTTCAATAGTATACAAATAAAGGGAAAAAAATGTAAAACGTGTTTAAAGGTAGCATTTCTGTTTATACTGTAAGTGCTGTACGTCTGGATGTCGTTCAATGGTTTGTAGACCTTAGGGTGGTTGTAATAATTGTCACTGCATGTACTCCTATGGGTTGGGGTGGCACCTGTCAGCAGGGAGTGTTGGGCGGGAGGCATAGGACAAAGGCTCTACATCCTACCGGTGGGGTCTCCTCACTGGTAGGTGAGTCAGTAGGATACAACAGCAGTGACAACACAGACATGTGTGTGGGGAGGAATTATTACTAAATTGGGAAGAATATTTTTTTTTGAGAAAAAACGTATACAAAGAATCAACAACCAGAAGGGTTTATTTACAAGTGGTGAATGTGAAGCTGGGGTGGAATTCTTGATCATGCACTTGTGATAAGTTTTAGATTTTTGGCAGATACATACAGGAGGTACTGTATATGGTCATAAGGTTTTCAGAAATCATCGCAAGCAAGTTGGGCTCGCCCCCTAGTGGTCTGTTTGCAATGAATCAAATATTAGGTCAGTATGAATCCACAATTAATTGATGGAGAGATTTTTCAACGGATTCTGTTACTATTGGGTATGCTAAATGACATACTAGAGAAAATAGGAAAATCCAAGTTCTGGGAAGGCATCATATTCAACATGGTGTCCACGATGGCTGCCGTGAGCTTAGAATGTCTTTAAAATGGGATTTAATTGTGACCGCCATGTCGCACTCGCAAGTTACTATGTAAAGCTCTACCTGCTGTCCGTCTTTCTGTCTGTCCGTCCGTCCGTGAAAATCTGTGGGTGTCTCTAGCAAATACATGGACATTATATTTCAACACATATGGACAAATCCGCACCTTGACATGAACACAGAGATTACACACATTTATCGATAGACCAAGAGTAGCTATATGGAATGGAAAGGTAATTAGACCCCTCTTTTTCTTTTTCCTTTAAAAATTGCTAAATACAAGGCACAAATACTTAGTTTCCATACAAACAATTATTATATACCGATACGATACAAAGCCAAAACTTTTTTTCTTTCTTTTTTTCGATTCAGTTACTATATCGTTACACCCCTAATGTATAATGTCAAGTGGTTCTCAGGACATAATTTAACATCTTCAGAGGTTTATAGTTCCTGCTATTGTTTGCACTTTGTCAGTGGCGTCAGTTCAGAAAAAGCTAGGGTATGGCAAAGATGGGAGTCCTCATGGAAAAGAGTCATTACATTTTGTATAACACGGTTCTATTGTGAAAATAGCAGATCTACATGCTCACAACGCCTCACGCTGCAAGGCGCTGTGGTAAAGTCCCTGCCCACCACCACGGAGGTTGTGGGTTCAAATCCACCGTGGTGAAACTGGCTTTGCCGGGCATCCACGCAAACACAATTGACCCGTGTTTGTTGGAGGGAAGCTGGGCTGGGAGGGTGATAATAACCAATTCAATTCAAAGGAGCTTTATTGACATGAGAAAACGTACTTTTACATTGCCAAAGAAAGTTTCAAAACATAGTAAAAACAGTTGAAAATGTAAAAATGTATGCAGACCTATGTCACATTTTGTCGTTATGTACAGTATATACAGGGTATGAAGCTTTTTTGAACAAATAACAGCATTTATTTTTTTCTCAATACGATTTCAATAGTATACAAATAAAGGGGAAAAACACGTGTTTAAAGGTAGGAAGCTCTGTTTATAATGGGGAATTTAAGGAGCCCGTTTCTACTACCGCGACTTGAGGTGGGACTACGGCTGCTATGACGTAATCGCCGTTGCGGTCCAAATCATTAAGAAAACAGCCGTCGGCGAACGGGGTCCCACCCCTTTCGCTGAACTCTTTGGTTCCCATGGCGACGCGTCTACGCAGCAGGCGTTGTAGACGCTACGTGGAAAGCTAGCTCCTGCTGTAGTAGAGACGGCCGTGGCGGCGGCAGGTTTATCTATCGAGCGCTGATCATTTCCGGACTGCCGTTGTCATCTGCCGTAGCAGTGCAAAGCTTAAATTGGCTACTGTATGTGCAGTAGGTCTAGATGCCGTTCAATGGTTTGTAGACCTTAGGGTGGTTGTAATAATAGTCACTGCATGCACTCCCATGGGTTGGGGCGGCACCTGTCAGTAGGGGGTGTTGGGCGGGGGGTGTAGGACAAAGGCTCTACATCCTACCAATACAGCAGTACGTCCTCCCGGTGGGGGCTCCTCACTGGCAGGTGAGTCAGTAGGCTACAACAGTACGTCCTCCCGGTGGGGGCTCCTCACTGGCAGGTGAGTCAGTAGGATACAACAGTACGTCCTCAGGGTGGGGGCTCCTCACTGGCAGGTGAGTCAGTAGGATACATCAGCAGTGACAACACAGCAATGTGTGTGGGGAGGAATTATTACTAAATTGTGAAGAATATTTTTTTAAGAGAAAAAACATATACAAAGAATCAACAACCAGGAGGGTATATTTACAAGTGGTGAATGTGAAGCTGGGGAGGAATTCATGAAAATCATGCACTTGGTGATAAGTTTTAGATTTTTGGCATATACATACAGGAGGTACTGTATATGTTCACAAGGTTTTCAGAAATCATCACAAGCAAGTTGGGCTCGCCCCCTAGTGGTCTGTTTGCAATGAATCAAATATTAGATAGGTCACATCCACAATCAATTAATGAGAGATTTTTCAACGGATTCTGTTACTATTGGGTATGCTAAATGACATACTAGAGACAATAGGAAAATCCAAGTTCTGAGAAGGCATTATTTTCAACATGGTGTCCACAATGGCTGCCGTGAGCTTAGAATGCCTATAAAATGGGATTTAATCGCGACCGCCAAGTCACAAGTTACTATGTAAAGCTCCACCAGCTGTCCGTCTGCCTGTCTGTCTGTCTGTCTGTCTGTCCGTCCATGAAAATCTCTGGGTCCTGTGCCACAGTTGAGAACCACTATTCTAGAGGGGGATCCCGGGTGTTAACCCCCCAATTCAAATATGGACATATATACTACATACTACATCACTACAAGAATAGTATTAAAGGAAGGTGAAATACCGGAGTGCGTACATAGGAGCCCGGCTTTATGCGTTTGACGTCGCCACACATGGATGGTTGAACTGTGAGGTTTCTGGGACTGTTCCAAAGGGGAGGTGGGGCCACTCGGCCTGTGTCTTGGGGAAGGTCATGTATGTCTTTGGGGGACACACCAATGCTGGATGCGCAAATGACATGTACAAGTTGGACACAAGCACAATGGTGTGGTCTTTAATTATCACCAGAGGAACTCCGCCACGTGCTTCATACGTCATAAATTACTCTGCCACCATCATCGGGACAAAGATGTTTGTTATGGTAATGGATGTCTATAATGTCTATAATGGGTACCACATCAGAGTGTTTGACACAGAGACCAACTGCTGGCTGAGCACACCTCCTGTACAGCCTCTTACCAAAGGAGTGCATTCAGCCTTTGCCTACAATGGAGAGCTGTACATAATAGGTCGTGGCACGGGTGACCTAACCTGCAATTATCTGTGGAAATTGGACTGTATTAAGAAGGTTAAGCTCAAGGGGAAAGGCCCTCCACTGTATCAAGGTGCGCACTGTTGCGTGGTGGGAGATTGTGTTATTCTTTTTGGAAGATCCAACGGATGTTTCCACGACCTGTACATCTTAGACTTGAGTCCTAGTCTGAAGACCTTATGTAAACTAGCAGTTGTTCAGTACGGTCTGGAGCAGTCACAACTCCCACACAACATCCGGTGGGAGCTGGCAACCATGACTACCAACCACAAAAGGAAGAGAGAGAATTGAGGCGCTCGGGTGGCGCCGTGGTAAAGTTCCTCCCCACGACCACGGAGGTTGTGGGTTCAAATCCACCGTGGTGCAACCGGCTTTGCCGGGTATCCACGCGAACACTAGAAGGTATGCACATGCATAAAGTGAATGGCAAATCAAGTGGCAAAGTGTGTTTAACATTGTTTAATGCAATCAGATAGGACCTTTCTCTTTGGATGTCTGGGCTGTCAAGGCCAGAAAGGAGTTTTTTGCCACTCAGTAAGCGTTCCGCCATAACTTCTGGGTATGATGATGATGTCACTCACATAGCTTCTGTTGACCCGTGTTCGTGGGAGGAAAGCTGGGCTGGGAGGGTGATAATTGCCTGCCTATTCAATTCAAAGGAGCTTTATTGGCATGAGAAAACATACTTTTACATTGCCAAAGCAAGACGTTTCAAAACATAATAAAAACAGTTGAAAATGGGGAACATATATACAGTTGGAGGGGGTACAGCATTGTGTAAACAGAGCCATGTCACATTTTGTCGTTATGTACAGTATATACAGGTATGAAGCTTTTTGGAACAAATAACAGGATTTTTTTTCTCAATACGATTTCAATAGTATACAAATAAAGGGAAAAAAATGTAAAACGTGTTTAAAGGTAGCATTTCTGTTTATACTGTAAGTGCTGTACGTCTGGATGTCGTTCAATGGTTTGTAGACCTTAGGGTGGTTGTAATAATTGTCACTGCATGTACTCCTATGGGTTGGGGTGGCACCTGTCAGCAGGGAGTGTTGGGCGGGAGGCATAGGACAAAGGCTCTACATCCTACCGGTGGGGTCTCCTCACTGGTAGGTGAGTCAGTAGGATACAACAGCAGTGACAACACAGACATGTGTGTGGGGAGGAATTATTACTAAATTGGGAAGAATGTTTTTTTTTGAGAAAAAACGTATACAAAGAATCAACAACCAGAAGGGTTTATTTACAAGTGGTGAATGTGAAGCTGGGGTGGAATTCTTGATCATGCACTTGTGATAAGTTTTAGATTTTTGGCAGATACATACAGGAGGTACTGTATATGGTCATAAGGTTTTCAGAAATCATCGCAAGCAAGTTGGGCTCGCCCCCTAGTGGTCTGTTTGCAATGAATCAAATATTAGGTCAGTATGAATCCACAATTAATTGATGGAGAGATTTTTCAACGGATTCTGTTACTATTGGGTATGCTAAATGACATACTAGAGAAAATAGGAAAATCCAAGTTCTGGGAAGGCATCATATTCAACATGGTGTCCACGATGGCTGCCGTGAGCTTAGAATGTCTTTAAAATGGGATTTAATTGTGACCGCCATGTCGCACTCGCAAGTTACTATGTAAAGCTCTACCTGCTGTCCGTCTTTCTGTCTGTCCGTCCGTCCGTGAAAATCTGTGGGTGTCCTGTGCCACAGTTGAGAACCACTATTCTAGAGGGGGTTCCAGGGTGTTACCCCCCCCCCCCCCCCCTCCATCAAAATATGGACAATATACTACATACTAACCTGACTTTCGTCAGATGGTGGCAGTAGTGCGTAGGCTACCGCTCTACTTTACCATCTGAGCTCTCTTGGTGGGAGTTGATAACGCTCGTAAAGCCCCGGGCCGGACCAATCAGCGGCAGCTACGGGCGGGCTCTGAGCGGCTCTTAGCCAATAGAGTCTGATTTCAGACCACGTGGATGCAGACAGGCCAATATGAGTGGTTGGAGTTGGCACTCCCAGACTGTGACAGAGAGACGGCCACATCCAATCACCTGCTAAAAAAATTCAAAAAATGGCCCGCCCCTTATATCGAGTCTGCCCGAGAGAGCCCAGATGTAAGGCAGAGCGTTACGCACTGCTGCAACTATCTGGCGCAGTCAGGTTAACTACATACTACATCACTACAAGAATAGTATTAAAGAAAGGTGAAATAGCTCAAGAAACAATCGATAGACCTGGATGACCAAATTGCTTTACAAAAACTGCATTTGAAATCACAGACTACATCAGCATATATTGAAATATTCTGGACAGTGCATTCCTTCGTCTCCACACACTCCCCAAGGGTGTTGATCGTAGAGAGCCGGAGGGAAGCGGTAGATCCGAATCCATTCCATCATACAGAATGTTGAGCTGGACACATCATCAGAGAGGCCGACGGCAGGCGAACCATGCTTCTGTTGCGGTGAAGCACCGGGTGTACTGCTTCGGAGGTGTGTCCGACAGGGCCAGCAAGTACCAGATGAATGTCCACATCTTCAACACTGTGTCTTTGTGCTGGACGGATTTACCTCCAGTGGCGACTAGAGGAGGACGACGTCCCCCAGAGGTTCCCTTCATGCGTCATGGATACACGGCTCTGCTGGTAGAAGATGTCATCTACATCTGGGGAGGAGGCCGTGGATATCGGAGAGCGTACATAGGAACCCGGCTTTATGCGTTTGATGTCGCCACACACAGATGGTTGAAGCGCGAGGTTTCTGGGAGTGTTCCAGAGGGGAGGTGGGTCCACTCGGCCTGTGTCTTGGGGAAGGTCATGTATGTCTTTGGGGGAAACACCAATGCTGGATGCGCAAATGACATGTACAAGTTGGACACAGGCACAATGGTCTGGTCTTTAATTATCACCGGAGGAACTCCGCCACCTGCTTCATACGCCATAAATTACTCTGCCACCTTCATCGGGACAAAGATATTTGTTATGGCAATGGAAGGCTATAATGGCTACCACATGTTTGACACAGAGACCAACTGCTGGCTGAGCACACCTCCTGTACAGCCTCTTACCAAAGGAGCGCATTCAGCATTTGCCTACAATGGAGAGCTGTACATAATAGGTTGTTGCACGGGTGAACTAACCTACAATTATCTGGGGAAATTTGACTGCATTAAGAAGGTTAAGCTCAAGGGGAAAGGCGGGAAAGGCCCTCCACTGTATCAAGGTGTGCACGTGGTGGGAGATCGTATTATTCTTTTTGGAAAATATAACGAATGTTGCAATGAGCTGTACATCTTAGACTTGAGTCCTAGTCTGAAGACGTTATGTAAGCTAGCAGTTGTTCAGTACGGTCTGGAGCAGTCACAACTCCCACACAACATCCGGTGGGAGCTGGCAACCATGACTACCAACAACAAAAGGAAGAGAGAGAATTGATGGGCACTCGGGTGGCACAGTGGTAAAGTCCCTGCCCACCACCGTGGCGCAACTGGCTTTGCCGGGTATCCACGCGAACACAATAGAGGGTATGCACATGCATAAAGTGAATGGCAAATCAAGTGGCAAAGTGTGTTTAACGTTGTTTAATGCAATCAGATAGGACTTTTCTGTTTGGCTGTATGGGCTGTCAAGGCCATGACGTTTTTTGCCACTCAGTAAGCGTTCACGCATAACTTCCGGGTATATGATGATGTCACTCGCATACCCTCTGATGATCCGTGTTCGTGGGAGGAAAGCTGGGCTGGGAGGGTGATAATAGCCTATTCAATTCAAAGGAGCTTTATTGGCATGAGAAAACATACTTTTACATTGCCAAAGCAAGACGTTTCAAAACATAATAAAAACTGTCGAAATGGGGAACTTATATACAGTTGGAGGGGGTACAGCATTGTGTAAACAGAGCTATGTCACATTTTGTCGTTATGTAGCCTACAGGGTATGAAGCTTTTTGGAACAAATAACAGGATAAATTTTTTTCTCAATACGATTTCAATACTATACAAATAAAGGGAAAAAAATGTAAAGGTGTTTAACATATGGGAAGCCAAGGTTTCTAACATTTCTAGCTGTTGCTGCCGCCGCCGTTCACTCACGCTTTATTTTGAAGAGCCTCAGAAGCTTCGTGCTTGTGCACGTAAGTGTCCACTGACGATTGAGGAAGAAAATCCATTTGTTTACAAACGCTCGCGAAACTAAAATCCAAACCGCGGCCGACCATCGCGGTAAAGTGTTGCCGTGAAAACAATCAGATGTCTGCTTTCCTGGCGTTCTTTTCAACTCATTCATAGATAAAGCCCTTTTTATGTTTCAGCCTAGAATGGAAATCAATGTAGCCAGGTCGTGCCATTTTCTCTCTCTGAGCTACAGGGTGACGTATGGACTAGGGTCATTTACAGGGCACACAGCATGCACGTAGAGCTGTACTCTCTCTCTAGGTCGTCCTCAGACGAGCCCTCCATCGTTGTTTCCAGTCATCTCGGTTCTCCATACATCTGGCCAGCTCATTGGTGTTCTGTGTCCCTACGTCTTCCTTGAGTACGTCCACGTATGTTTTTGTGGGACGTCCTCGCGACCGGTGCCCATGTGTTGGCTCCCACAGTACCAATTTGCTGGCTGGAAGCTCCTGGTGTCTTTGGCAGTGTCCTGCTAGTCTCATTCTTCTGGTGGCAATTTTCTCGCTTACCCTTGGTATTCCCTCATACAGGCTCCTGTTGGTAACATGTGCACTCCTGTTGATGTTGAGTACTGCACGCAACATTCTAGTGTAGCACCCATCTAGAGACTTCTGCAGGGTTGGCTTCAGGGTCCAGCATTCACTGCCATAGAGGAGAACAGACTCCACTGTTGCAAAGAAGAAGCTAAGTTTGATTTGGCGGGGGAGGCTAGAGTTCCATACACTGTTCATGCCGTTCAGGGCCCTCCAAGCGAGTGCCTTCCTTACTTTAAGGTCTTTCTCAGTTGAGTCGACCCATGCGCCCAGGTACTTGAAGTCCTTGACTTCCTTCAACACAGCTCCTTCTGTTGTTGTCAGAGGTGAGTGATCAGGTAGGTTATAGGTGATAACCTCAGTTTTCTTAGCATTTAGCCTGAGACCAACTTTGGCACACTCTATCTCCACCCTGTTCAGGAGTTCTTGTGCTTGTTCCATGCTGTCGGAGAGCAGGCTGATGTCGTCCGCATAGTCCAGGTCTGTCAGAACTACTGCGGGATGCCGCCTTGACCTCCTTGGTGTTAGCATGAAGCCAAGCTCTTGTTCTCGTCCACCTATGGCTTTCCTGAGCGCATAATCTAGAACTATGATGAAGAGGTAGGGGGCTAGGGTGTCTCCTTGCATTACACCAGCTCGGATGTCAAACACCTCACTGCTGCCATCTGGGGTCACAACTTTGGCCCTTGTTCTTGCGTACATGGTCTCGATAGCCCGGAGAATGTTGGGAGGGACATTGTAGGCCTCAAGGATCTTCACCATCTTGCTTCTGTGGATAGAATCAAAAGCCTTTTTGAAGTCAATGAAGCACAGTACAGCTGCTAGGTTGTCCTTTTTCACCTCCTCTATTAATCTCCTTAATGCCAGGATCTGTGCTACGGTTGTTCTCTCCTCTCGAAAACCATTTTGGTTCTCTCTCAGGTGAGGGTCGATGGCATGCCGTGTACAGTTAACCCCTTGTTGTCTCGTTCAGGAACAAGACAATTCCTTTTGGCAGGGTGACCCCTAGTGGCCTTAACTCGTTACTGAACGAGTTTGGCCCCTTGGGTGTTAAGGGTAGCAGCTCTCTTTATACTGTATGTGCAGTAGGTCTGGATGTCGTTCAATGGTTTGTAGACCTTAGGGTGGTTGTAATAATTGTCACTCCATGAACTCCTATGGGTTGGGGTGGCACCTGTCAGCAGGGAGTGTTGGGTGGGAGGCGTAGGACAAAGGCTCTACATCCTACCGGTGGGGGCTCCTCACTGGCAGGTGAGTCAGTAGGATAGAACAGCAGTGACAACACAGACATGTGTGTGGGGAGGAATTATTACTAAATTGGGAAGAATATTTTTTTGAGAAAAAACGTATACAAAGAATCAACAACCAGAAGGGTTTATTTACAAGTGTTGAATGTGAAGCTGGGGAGGAATTCATGAAAATCATGCACTTGTGATAAGTTTTAGATTTTTGGCATATACATACAGGATGTACTGTATATGGTCATAAGGTTTTCAGAAATCATCGCAAGCAAGTTGGGCTCGCCCCCATAGTGGTCTGTTTGCAGTGAATCAAATATTAGATTGGTCAGTATCAATCCACAATTAATTGATGGAGAGATTTTTTAACAGATTCTGTTACTATTGGGTATGCTAAATGACATACTAGAGAAAATAGGAAAATCCTAGTTCTGGGAAGACATCATTTTCAACATGGTGTCCACAATGGCTGCCGTGAGCTTAGAATGCCTATAAAATGGGATTTAATTGTGACCGCCAAGTCGCACTCGTAAGTTACTATGTAAAGCTCTACCTGCTGTCCGTCTTTCTGTCTGTCTGTCCGTCCGTCCGTGAAAATCTGTGGGGTCCTGTGCCACAGTTGAGAACCACTATTCTAGATGGGATTCCAGGGTGTTACCCCCCCCCCCCCCCCCCCCCCCTCCATCCAAATATGGACATATATACTATGTACTACGTAACTACAAGAATAGTATTAAAGGAAGGTAAAATAGCTCAAGAAACAATCGATAGACCTGGATGACCAAATTGCTTTAAAAAAACTGCATTTGAAATCACAGATTACATCAGCTTATATTGAAATATCCTGGACAGTGCATTCCTTCGTCTCCACACACTCCCCAAGGGTGTTGAGCGTAGAGAGCCGGAGGGAAGCGGTTGATCCGAATCCATTCCATTGTACAGAATGTTGAGCTGGACACATCATCAGAGAGGGCGACGACAGCCGAACCATGCTTCTGTTGCGGTGAAGCACCTGGTGTACTGCTTCGAAGGCGTGTCCGACAGGACCAGCAATGTCCACGTCTTCAACACTGTGTCTTTGTGCCGGACGGATTTAACTCCAGTGGCGACTGGAGGAGGACGACATCCCCCAGAGGTTCCCCCCATGAGTCATGGATACACGGCTGTGCTTGTGGAAGATGTCATCTACATCTGGGGAGGAGGCCGTGGATACCGGAGTGCGTACATAGGATCCCGGCTTTATGCGTTTGACGTCGCCACACACAGATGGTTGAACTGTGAGGTTTCTGGGACTGTTCCAAAGGGGAGGTGGGGCCACTCGGCCTGTGTCTTGGGGAAGGTCATGTATGTCTTTGGGGGACACACCCATGCTGGATGCGCAAATGACATGTACAAGTTGGACACAAGCACAATGGTGTGGTCTTTAATTATCACCGGAGGAACTCCGCCACGTGCTTCATACGTCATAAATTACTCTGCCACCATCATCGGGACAAAGATGTTTGTTATGGTAATGGATGTCTATAATGGGTACCACATCAGAGTGTTTGACACAGAGACTAACTGCTGGCTGAGCACACCTCCTGTACAGCCTCTTACCAAAGGAGTGCATTTAGCCTTTGCCTACAATAGAGAGCTGTACATAATAGGTCGTGACACGGGTGACCTAACCTGCAATTATCTGTGGAAATTGGACTGTATTAAGAAGGTTAAGCTCAAAGGGAAAGGCCCTCCACTGTATCAAGGTGCGCACTGTTGCGTGGTGGGAGATCGTGTTATTCTCTTTGGAAGATCCAACGCATGTTTCCACGACCTGTACATCTTAGACTTGAGTCCTAGTCTGAAGACCTTATGTAAACTAGCAGTTGTTCAGTACGGTCTGGAGCAGCCACAACTCCCACACAACATCCGGTGGGAGCTGGCAACCATGACTACCAACAACAAAAGGAAGAGAGAGAATTTATGGGCGCTCAGGTGGCACAGTGGTAAAGTCCCTCCCCACCACCACGGAGGTTGTGGGTTCAAATCAACCGTGGTGCAACCGGCTTTGCCGGGCATCCACGCGAACACAATAGAGGGTATGCACATGCATAAAGTGAATGGCAAATCGAGTGGCAAAGTGAGTTTAACGTTGTTTAATGCAATCAGATAGGACCTTTCTCTTTGGATGTCTGGGCTGTCAAGGCCATGATGTTTTTTGCCACTCAGTAAGCGTTCCCCCATAACTTCTGGGTATGATGATGATGTCACTCCCATACCCTCTGTTGATCCGTGTTCGTGGGAGGAAAGCCGGGCTGGGAGGGTGATAATAGCCTATTCAATTCAAAGGAGCTTTATTGGCATGAGAAAAGCAAGTTTCAAAACATAGTAAAAACAGTTGAAAATGGGGAACATATACAGTATATACAGTTGGAGGGGGTACAACATTGTGTAAACAGAGCTATGTCACATTTTGTCGTTATGTACAGTATATATCGGGTATGAAGATTTTTGGAACAAATAACGGGATTTATTTTTTTCTCAATACGATTTCAATAGTATACAAATAAACGGAAAAAAAATTAAAACGTGTTTAAAGGCAGAAGCTCTGTTTATACTGTATGTGCTGTAGGTCTGGATGTCGTTCAATGGTTTGTAGACCTTAGGGTGGTTGTAATAATAGTCACTGCATGTACTCCTATGGGTTGAGGCGGCACATGTCAGCTGGGAGTGTTGGGCGGGAGGCGTGGGACGAAGGCTCTTCATCCTCCCGGTGGGGGCTCCTCACTGGTCAGTATAGGATACAACACCAGTGACAACACAGAAATGTGTGCGGGGAGGAATTATTACAACAATGACTTCTTTTTTTTTCCAAGAGAAAAAACTTGATACAAAGAATCAACAACCAGGAGGGTTTATTTAAGTGGAGAAATGTTAGCGTGAAGCTGGGGAGGAATTCATGAAAATCGTGCACTTGGTGATACGTTTTAGATTTTTGGCATAGTGTTAGGTATGGTCGTAAGGTATGTTCTGTATCAAATATTAGTCCATGGGCCATACGAGATGTCGGTATCCGAAAAGTAGCAAAGGTTACCATGCATTTTTGAAAAGCTCTATATCCGTAGATTATGTTTTGGTATGATAACCCTTTCTGAGACACAGCTAAATTCGTGTCATCTGTTTTGCACGAAAAACATTCCATGGGCTAAAACGGCCCCCACAAAAGTGTGAAAAGTGACTTTTCATCACTAAACCATAGTCTTGTGGGGCCGTTTTTAGCCCAAGGAATGTTTTTCTTGCAAAACAGATGCTTGCAATGGATTCAAAATCATGAAAAACCCCTAGTGTGACCCCTCATATGCAACTTAATAGCAAATTATTTTTTTGCTTTGTTTTCCTGTATAGTAGTTAATGGGACACCAACTCTAGCGGCTGATAACACCAATTTAGCTGTGTCTCAGAAAGGGTTATTATCATACCAAAATATAATGTACAGATATAGAGCTTTTCAAAAATGCATGGTAACCTTTTCCACCTTTCCGGTACCGACATCTTGTATGGCCCATGGACTATATTAGATAAGTCAGTATATGAAACCCCAAATAATTTATGGAGAGATTTTTCGATTGATTCTGTTACTAATGGGTATGCTAAATGACATACTAGAGAAAATCGGAAAATCCAAGTTCTGGAAAGGCATAATTTTCAAGATGGTGTCCACGATGGCTGTCGTGCCTTTCCAGAACTTGGATATTCCACATTTTTTAGTTTGTTATTTAGCATGCCCAATAGTAACAGAATCGTTTGGAAAATGTCTCCTCTGTCTCGGTCTAGAATATGTAGTCACCAGTGTATTTCTTGTCTTGCAGACACCAGTGTCTTGTCGAGTCCCCATTTTTAAACCAATCCAGTATCTTTGATTTGTGCAGGGCTGAGCATCAGATTGTAAATACCCATGTATTTATTTCACAGCAGATATTCTACATATTAGATTTATCCCTTAAATTCAACAAAAGCTTTCAATGGACTAAACATCTTGTTTTATTTGATGGCATTCCTGCCCTGGCATTTGGCCTTTGTGTCCTCAAAAAATGGACAACACCAAAGGCCACGTGGCCTTGCCCCTAAAATGATGAAATTCCAGGCCTGTTATAGGGGTCCCGGACCCCCTGTTGAAGACCCCTGGTATACAGTAAGTCTTTGTGTATATGTGGAAGTGTTTGTGCATACGGTAAGTGTTTGTCTGTCTGTGTCTTACAGGGGAGCGTGGGGAATGAAGGAGGGAAAGGAGAGAAAGGAGAGCCCGGTCTCTCTGTGAGTATTTTCCAACGCACGCACGCTCGCTCGCGCGCGCGCGCGCGCCACACACACACACACACACACACACACACACACACACACACACACACACACACACACACACACACACACACACACACACACACACTAATAGAGTACCCTCTATGTCTATATCGTCGTTGTCGAGTGGAAACCTTGTATGTCCAAAACTCTTCGTCTTGCATTTATCATTTTAAGAATGATTTAAACTAGTGAAAACAGTCGATCTACAAGCACACTACGCCTGCTTGTAGATCTGCTGTTTTCACTACCTTTGTGAGACGGCCTTGTAGGGCTTTACTTTGCGAAAAAACGTACAAATTTGAAACTTGGAGATACAAGGTTTCTGCCCAACAACGACGATATATTGAGTTACGTTGTGTTTGGAGATCAAAGTTAATATTGTCTTTCCTCCACGGTGGAAAGTCTGGCGATGTGAGGATTGCACTATGTAACCACATGCCTATACATACTACGCAGGCACACGTGCACACGCACACAGTACATACATTATTGAATGTCATTGACTTTTGACTCTCCCTCTGTGTCTCAAGGTTGAAGAAGTGAAGGATCTGGTCACCCAAGAGGTGGTCGAAAAGTGTGGTGAGTGCGTGCTGTGTGTGTGTGTGTGTGTGTGTGTGTGTGTGTGTGTGTGTGTGTGTGTGTGTGTGTGTGTGTGTGTGTGTGTGTGTGTGTGTGTGTGTGTGTGTGTGTGTGTGTGTGTGTGTGTGTGTGTGTGTGTGTGTGTGTGTGTGTGAGTGCATAGCAGACACAGACATAGTCCAGTACAAGCACACAACGCCTCGCGGTGTGTGGCGTGGTTTAACTACTTTAAAACGTTTTTTTTAAATAATAAAACAAGGGAATATATAAATACCGAAAATAGTATCAACGCGTTGCGGTGAGCTTGTAGCCTACCATTTGCTATTTTCGGCTTTAACAGGTTACAGAAATGCAAAGGAATTGTTAGAGATGGCGTTTGTAAAAATCGTCGTCCTAAAAGGTCGATGTCCTTACAAGCATGCAAAGGTGTGTGTGTGTGTGTGTGTGTGTGTGTGTGTGTGTGTGTGTGTGTGTGTGTGTGTGTGTGTGTGTGTGTGTGTGTGTGTGTGTGTGTGTGTGTGTGTGTGTGTGTGTGTGTGTGTGTGTGCGTGCGTGCGTGCGCGTATGCGCGCGCGTTTATGTGTGTTGCGTGCGCTACCGGTCAGAGCTCCCGTGGTGGAGGTGGCATGATGGCACCTGTGGCGGCACGGTGCCACGCGGTGCCATCTGTCGTGTACCCTCGGAGGAACACACGCCCACGGTGCCAACCCACAACGGAGCCATTCACAAACCAACGCCACAGCGTGGTTAAACCAGCAGAACCGACGCAGCACACTTTTTCAGCAGCACGGTGATGCAACCGATGGGTTTTTCCACATCGGTCTGGCTGTGTGAGTCACGATGTGTGTCCCTAGAGTACTTTAGGTCTGGGTCGTGTGTCTAGTTTACCATGACGTAACTATGTGTCCCCATGGCTAGAGCACTTTGCTAGAGGTTTGGGTTGTGTGTGTACTGTGTAGTTTGCAGGCGGATTATGAGAAAATGGGCCCCTGGGCACCAAAATGCAAAGGGCCCTAGGTAGGGATGTCCCGATACCACTTTTTTGCTGACCGAGTACGAGTACAAGTACTTCATTGTGAGTACTCACCGATACCGAGTACCGATACGAGTACAATTAATAATACAAAACAATGTGTTGTCATCCTCACAAATCTTAACATTAGGGATGTTCCTAGCGACTAATTTCACTGACATGTACACGACAATTTTGAAACCTATTCGGATAACCGAAAATTAATTGATGAATTTATTTATTGACATTAACAAGCAGAAAATAGCCTAAATCTAGCACATTTCAATATATTAGGCTAAACCTTATTTGAAAAAGATATCAAGAGTATATGAAAGCCTTTTAATAATGTTTATACTATTGGAATCTGCTCCAAAATAATTGATTACATCACCAGTGAAAGACGTAAAACTAGGGCAAGTACCAATTAACTCCCCAGCACAGCGCACAGCAGCGCAGCTGGACTGACAGGACTCTCGTTAAGCGACCTCTCTCATCTCGCTCATCTCTCATCACTGTTAGGCCTACTTTAAACCATTATTTATGGCATTCGCAGCCAACTTGACTGAGACTACTTTCTCCATGTTCTCAAAATCTCACCTCAAAATGGATTATTCTTCAGATGAGCGGATCACACTGATGCAACAGGCTCGAGCCGAGCTGCCGAGGTAATGAGTGAGTGATTCACATCCAGTCGCCTTTTTTGGATTTGATTTCTCCATCAAAGGCAAAGCACTCAGACAAACTTTGCATCGTAGCAAGTTTTAAGATAATGAATGATGAATGATGCTGCTAAATCACTCAATGTAGGCCTACTCATGTTGAAGCAGCAGAAAGACAGACAGACAGCCTGCTGCCGCTGAATGCCAGCGTTCACTCCGTTCAGCGTGCACCCGCTGTGGGTCATTGTGACCACAATTACCAGTATGACAGTCAGGCTCCGCAATGTTCTTCATGGGGTATTTAAAAAATAGCAGATCTGCAAGCTTGCAGTGCGGCACTGTGAGCTTGCATATCTGCTATTTTTCAATAGCAAAAGTATAAAATAATTAAGGCCCTGGCTTTCACCTTGAGCCCCAGTAACCCAGTCCCACTTTTCTCCCCCTTGTGACGCCCCTGTTCGGTATCGGCCGCTGCCGTCAGAAGTATCGGGCGAGTACGAGTACAGCAAAATAGGGTTGTATCGGCGCGAGTACCGATACCGCGAGTACCGATACCGCATCCCTAGCCCTAGGGCTGTCACGATATGACATTTTACATGACGATTAATTGTCACTCAAATAATTGGCGATTAACGATTTAATTGTGTTTTTGTCGTTGATAATTACATTTCTGTTTGGCTTTTAGGCTTTGACGTTGTACATGGTAGATATGACACATAACCTAAATATACAAAGAAATGACTGACATATTTGACAACTTACTACTTAAAAAATTACTTTGATAGTGGAAATAGCCGATCTACAAGCTCACAACGCGTCGCGATGCGACGCGTTGTGAGCTTGTAGATCTGCTATTTCCACTATTTCGGACATTTTTCAACATTCACGATTATGACGATTATGACAAAATAATTGCGATAATGTCAAATAATCACGATTAGATGATTATGTAATAATTGTGACAGCCCTAAAGGGCCCCCCTTCTTACGACCGCACGGCGACGCAGCGACGGTGTGCGTTCCGAGTGCGCTGTGCAAGTCCCAAAAAGGAGCCCCTAAAATGTTTAGAATAGTTGTAACTATAACACACAATATTGTGTAGCTTATGTACGTTTTGCTGTTTGAAATTGGCAATTTAATTGTTTCCAAAATAAGAAAAAGTCAATTGTGTGAAATAGCATGCATGATTTGAACCTGCTACCCTTCAACTTATTGTTTATGCCAAAATGACACATTTCTTGGAGATTTTTTTTAATAATCTAACAATACTGTATATAAAATTAGGTGCTGACTTATTTATTTCACATATATTATTATATATATTTTAATAATAAATGATTCATTATACTTCTTGCAATAGTTTGGCCCCCTATACCGTACATTTTTTCTTATGTTTATGTAAAGAATATCACTTGTCCCAGGCAGCCAGGTAAGGCTGGTGGTAACACATACTTAAAGGACCATACAGTTAAGTGTTTATGATGCTATGTTATGAATGAGGGGGCCCATTTAGAGAACATGATGATGTTATCTGCCCCGATTTATCTAAATGGGCCCCCTCATTGTTGTAATGCATGGACATTAACAGTTTTACTGCCAGATGTTATTATTTATTTATTGGGTCTTGTGCCAGCAAAAGCAGCTTACCTTTGCGAGGTTATAGACAAAGATCTTTTTTTTTCTTTCTTTTTTTCCATTACATAGTGCACTTTGGTCATACTAGCAGAAGAGGGCAGCCTCATGCAAGAATTAATGTGAAATGGGCCGCTGCAGCTTCCATACATTCAGGGCGCAGAGTCGCATCAGAGCAATAGAACGACAGCTAGCAGCCAAGAAGTGAATTTGGACATTATTGATGTTTACGTGAGGTGGAGATTTCAAAGCAGGATTACAGGAGATGCTTATACTGTACACACCCCCGCGACCCCTCATCAGTTTACCGACATCAAAACAAGGTACAAAAGAACGAGCGAAAGAACGTACAATTGGCATCGCCCCGCCGTGAAAAATTGGGCGAACGGGAACGTCCAAAGCGGTAAAAGAGTTAAAACATCTAATGCTGTTGTTGTTTTGCACTTTCTTTTTGGATCCCTCCCTCTAACTGAGGGGTTAAACACTTACAGTAACATGTACAAGATCAATGAGGGTTTAGGACCTTTGGGGGTAGGGCTGTCACGATATGACATTTTACATGACGATTAAATGTCACTCAAATAATTGGCGATTAACGATGTAATTGTGTTTTTGTCGTTGATAATTACATTTCTGTTTGGCTTTTAGGCTTTGAAGTTGTACATGGTAGATATGACACATAACCTAAATATACAAAGAAATTACTGACATATTTGACAACTTACTACTTAAAAAATAACTTTGATAGTGGAAATAGCCGATCTACAAGCTCACAACGCGTCGCGACGCGTTGTGAGCTTGTAGATCTGCTATTTCCACCATTTTTGACCTTTTTTTAAATATATGAACATTTTTCAACATGGAAACGATTATGACGATTATGTTAAAAAATCACGATTAGACGATTATGTAATAATTGTGACAGCCCTATTTGGGGTTATTATTTTATTGACATGAAAGCGCAGCCCCTCCACCTTGGGCCCTATGGTAACTCAGTCCCACTCCGCCCCCCCCCCCCCCCCCCCCCTCCCCCCCCTTGTGACGCCCCTGTGCAGGGGTGGATTACCAGTTCATAGTGACGTCCAGGGACCTGGACAGTGAGGGCGTGGCTGGAGGAGGAAGAGGAGACGCACGTGATGAAGACCAGACGGAGGAGGACCCCACCAGCCCCCCTCCTCCTCCTCCTGTTGTGATCCTTGCAGAAGAGGGGACCCCCCTCGCTGCTGGTGAGACACACGCACACGCGCACGCACACACACACACACACACACACACACACACACACACACACACACACACACACACACACACACACACACGCACAGATCAGAAGTCGCACTAGGATTTTTAACTGCCGGTCACCGTGACTGGCATGATTAAAATCTACCGGGCATCTGATAAAAATAATGGACATAATCATTTTAAAGTGTGAATGACAAGTTATTGGCACAAACGTAGCCAATAACAGCTAAAGTATTAGGCCTATTCTGTATAGTTGGGACAAAAATGAATTGAATGTAAAGGAGTAGTAGGCTATACAACAAACGTACAGCTTCATCTAGAATAAGGGAATTCATTATATTGGTCTATAATCGCGTACCTTAGGCTGTGCGTAATGGTTTCACATGTCATGTTTCATGCCAACACATGTCTTGATGAGAAATAGTCTAAAAGTCGGGTGACTCGGGTCTGTGAACATGTTTTCAATGTTTTGCAATGAATCAAATAGGCCTATAGGCTACTGACTGGTATAGTGGTGTGGTGTGGTGTGGTGAATAGTGGTGGTCTTGAATCTTGAAAGAATAATGACTTTTACAGAATACATCTACATTGCAGCATAGAGCAGTGGTTCTCAACCTTTTCAGGCCACGACCAACATAATCATATTTTAACTGGGGACCCCCATCCCCACCCTGACGAGCACTAAGAGTTGAGGCGTATAACACGGTTCTATTGTGAAAATAGCAGATCTACATGCCCACAACGCCTCGCAACAATTTCTGCCTCTAATATATTGACAATTTGGTTCAATTTGCCACTTTAGAGAAGTCCTTAAATTGTCACTTTAGAAATGTGCATGTACCGTCTAGTCTATACACTCAAAACCTATGTTGGTTTGCTTACTGTTGAGTGGGAAAACAATGTTTCACATTAAGCCAATTATCTGGGGACCCCCCTGGGGGTCCTGACCCACAGGTCGAGAACCACTGGCATAGAGGATATGTGTGTGACATCATCATCATACCCGGAAGTTATCTGCATACCTTTCGGGTATATGATGATGATGTCACGCCTACTGAGTGGCATGTGCATACCCTCTATTGATACTTTTAAAGAGGTGGTGCCATGTTTTGTACTTTTTCTGGTTTTCATGTGTCTATGAGGGTTATGAGCAATTATGTATTCCCTTTGTAGTATTTGGGTTTCTTCCTGGAGGCTGACACCTTGTGGGTCAAAAGTGCCGGTCCAAAAACACAGATACAATGACATCATAGAATCAACCTCTCCCCTTTTACCATTCACCCAACACTGTGGGTGTGGCTAACTTCAGCTGGGTCACCACCCACCATGACAACTTGGCATACTTAATGAACTGGTGTGTGGCCACATAAAAACCTAATTTTAACTCTTTCTGTACACTTTTTGGGAAAAAAAACTTCCTTCTAGTATAATCATAATATTCTTTAAGTAAAACTGGTGAGTACTTTTCCCCACCCCTGGTAGGTTCTGCTGGGGAGGTGCTTGTGGAGTCCACCCAGCAGAGACAGAGGAGAGGAACGGTTGGAGTCAAGCCTGTTATTGGTGAGTCAGACCAACCTCTCTGCCTCTCCCACATTCATTCATTCATTCATTCATTCATTCATCCATTCATCCATTCATTCATTCATTCATTCATTTCAATGCGTCGTCTTTTTGTTTTCATTACTCATCCTAGTCTGTCTGTTTCTTTCTTTCACTTTCTCCCTGAGACTGTTGGCGTGTGGGAGGGGGGAGGCGACTTGGGTGAGAGAGAGAGAGAGAGAGAGAGAGAGAGAGAGAGAGAGAGAGAGAGAGAGAGAGAGAGAGAGAGAGAGAGAGATAAGACCACACTTTAATCCAGGGATCTGTGGGTGTGTGTGTGTGTGTGTGTGTGTGCGTGCGTGCGTGCGTGCGTGCGTGCGTGCGTGCGTGCGTGCGTGCATGCGTGTACACGTGCGTGTGCAAGTGCGTGTTCAGTGGTATTAAAGTGGAGAGACCAGAGACTGATGAGGATCAGGTGTTTCTCTCTTGTTTCCTGTATTTCCTTTTGATTTCTTTTTCTACTAGATGGGAAACAAAAGAAAGCAATATTGCACACTCTCCTCTCCTCTCCTCTCCTCTCCTCTCCTTGTGTCAGGACATTTAAATTTAGCGTTAGTCTAGTTTTAGTCAACTGAAATATCGTAAGATGTTAGTCGACTAGCCTAAATGTACAGTGTACATTTAACACTTTGCAAGCCACGGGGAGCCCCTTAATATTAAAACCGGAATACACCGGACATCTGAGCAAGGAGTCTCAGCCGCACCGTCTTTTACCGTACTGGGTCATTAAAAACGAAATAAATGATTTTTATCCAAAAATCGGCGATCGCCTAACCTTCCCTAGTCACCACTCGTCCATCGATAGCGCATGGCTGGTCTGACATGAAGCAGAAGTGACGTCAGGTCCATTCCTTGCAGAGGCTTCCCAGCAGCCGTCCATTTTCTGTTTATACGTTAGTGCTAGTATAGCAGGAGTGCTGGGGGCTATGCGAGCGAAAATGCTCATATCTACTCTTGAGTCATACGTGGATTATTTGAGCCGACATTTACGTGAACGGATCGCGCACGCGAAACGCACAGGGATAAGATGCGTCGGCCGAAACCCCCACTCTAAGCCAATGCAGATTGAAGAATTTCACTGGGAACTGTGGTGAGTATACAACGGGGATCGCGGTATGATAATGGGGGATGAAGACCACGTGATATAGCGCTGAATGTCTTGTAAAATGAATGCGGTTCAGATCATAATATAATAATAGAAATTTCACGGCTAATCTACAACAAGCCATTCTATTTCGGCTGGCAAAGTGTTAATACAGTAAACTGTATTTTGGCGGTGACTTGATGGTGGCTTCGTAATGCTTGGTGTTACCAGGGGTGTCACGCCAAATTCTGGGCCTTGGGTACAAGGATTCACTGACATTTTGTGCTTTAACTATTGAAAAATAGCAGATCTACAAGCTCGCAGCGTGGCACTCAGTGCAGCACTGCAAGCTTGTATATCTGCTATTTTTCAATAAAATAATTAGGGCCCCTCCACCTTGGGCCCTAGTAAAGCCCTTTGCACACAGGCGCGTTTATCCGCACGGATAAAACGGACAATTTTTTTTTTTTTAAAGAAAACAATGATTCTCTACGACCTCAAGCACACCGGATCCAAATTAGCCGTGCGACGAGTGGCTGCGGCCGTGCGTTTTTTTCCCCGATCAAACCCAGTTCGATTTGTGCGTCTTGTCGCATGCGGTAAAAAAACTCATCACTCCTTTTATGACTCCTTTTGGGATCTGCAGCGCCGATTCTGCACAGCATTGCACACCAAATCCAAAGCGTTTTATTCATGCAGCAAACGAAAAAAAACGCAACTGTCCTGTGTGCAAAGGGCTTAAAGGACAACTTTGTTTTTTTTACAACAAGGGTTCATATTTTAGGTTGTAATTAGAGAAAAGAAAAAGTGAGTGTTAAAATGTTTTCATTTGCTTCGTTCTATTGTTTTATCGCGTTTACCGTGCTAAAATGTGGGGCATGGGTACGCATGGGGGCATGCGTACAAGTGGCTAAATATGTATTTTTAGACACAATAAGCCAGCAGTTTCTTTATTGCTATTTACAGTAACACTTCTAGCCCCCATAAGTCACATCCAACCATGAAAGGTTGCGTTGTATCTTGGGAATGGGCTTATTCTGTGTAAAATGACATATTTAGCCACTTGTACGCATGCCCCCAACCACTGAAATAAGAATCTCTAAAACAATAGAAAGAAGTAAATGAAATCAATTTAACACTCATCTTTTATATTCTTTAATTACAATCTAAAATGAACCCTTGTTGTAAAAAACTAAAGTTGTCCTTTAACTCAGTCCCACTTCTATTCCCCCCCCCCCCCTTGTGACGCCCCTGGGTGTTACACTTGGTTGCATGCTGAAAATAGCCGATCTACAAGCTCACAACGCGTCACAGCGCAAACTAAACATAAGATTCCTCCCCTCCCTTCCCCTCCTCCTCTCCCCTCAGACGCCTCCGCCGAGCGATGTTTGGAGCCCATGTCGGAGGGCAGCTGTTCGGACTACGTGCTGCTGTGGTACTTCCACCCTGGCTCGGAGGACTGCAGGCCCTTCGTGTTCGGGGGCTGTGGGGGCAACGGCAACCGCTTCCCCACCAGGCAGGAGTGCCAGAAGTGGTGTGGTGGAGCGCGCAGGACGGGTAAAAACAGGGGCGCCACAAGTGGGGGAAAAGTGGGACTGAGTTACCAGGGCCCAAGGTGGAGGGGCCTTAATTATTTTATGCTTTAGCTATTGAAAAATAGCATATGCAAGCTTGCAGAACTGCTATGTTTTGAAAAGTCGTGAATATGTGTGCAAATCTTTGAATATATGTATTTTTGAAGGGAACATTTGTATTAAAATGTTGCTTCTGGGGGATCCCTGGAACTAAATATTTTGAGATGGGCGTCCGTGGCCAAATACAAGTCATTTTGGGGGTCCTTCACGTGAAAAGGTTTGAGCACCGCTGACAGAAACATACTGTAGGTTTTTCAAAGAATGACCATAAACGTCTCTGCCTGTTTTTATCACCATATACATAGCCCGTTAAGACGCAGAATTATTTGATACTTTAGCTATTGAAAAAATAGCAAATATACAAGCTCACAGCGCACCGTTGTGAACACGAGTGCCGCGCTAATTTAACATTAAAATACAGCTAATTGTTTACAAACGGTAAAGCGGTAGAAGAGTTTGAACCCCTCTCTCCTCCGATACGCCTGGCTTTACTTAGCCTACCATTTACAATTTTACACTGACCTACAGTTGTCAAGAAAGATAAAAACCAAATCATCAAATGCCTCAGTAAACCAGGACAGGGTTTCCCAAAGCGATGTTAGTCCAGGTGTGCCTCAGAATACTTTGATAATATTAATATCTTATTACTTGCACTGTACTTGGTGTGTTCTTTTTTCAATTTTAATCTACACCAAATGTCTTCGACACGTTGTGAGCTTGTAAATCAGCAATCTTTGGCACACGTTCCCCCCAGAATAGGGATGCTGGGATTCAAGTATAACGTTGTTTTAAATAATGGAAACATATATTCTCTCCTCGTGACATTCTGTATTTTAGATATACTTACATATTATTTACATAGCGTAACGGTCCGTGGCCAAAAGGGTCCTCGACCTTGAGAGGTTTGAGCACCACTACTATAAAAGAAGCATTAGGATGATCGTGTATGAATGTTCCGATCGATTATTATTATTTATGATCATTATTTCTACAGGTCCAGGACCCTGGAGGTGAAACCAGCTGACCAGCAAGAAGAAACATATTTGTACATGAGGGTGTAAAATGTTTTTTTTTTTTGTATATATTTGAGAGTAGCACAGCAATCCCGTTTTGTATGTAGAATAAAGAATTCTGTGTAAATGTCACAAATATATTCAAATTTGTTGTATACGTAAATTAGCCTTTGTATTTGTCTGTTTACATGCATTTGAATATTGAACGTACTGATTATATAAATGTTTTTGTATTAAATAAGTCTTTATACTTTTGTGTTTTACTTTATCGCTCAGCAGTGTTTTCCTT
This sequence comes from Nannobrachium achirus, assembly GCF_963921795.1. Lineage (NCBI taxonomy): Eukaryota > Metazoa > Chordata > Actinopteri > Myctophiformes > Myctophidae > Nannobrachium > Nannobrachium achirus. The sequence continues at coordinate 7,439,843 of NC_137830.1, forward strand.
GTATGGTCGTGTATTTTTTCTGTCATGGTGGCAGCAGCAATTGGACTTACATCTCATGCCAAGGATTGCCTTTTGTAACCCATTTTTCACCCAATGTCAATTGTCTAATGTAATCCTGACTGACCTCATGCTTCCTTGTATGCATGAGGAGTCCAAGCCGCTTCTTTTTACCTGACAGCAGGGAGTTTTTACCCAGCTGGACGCATTGTGTGGAAGGAACGCGTTATTCCAACCAGTTACTTTCCCCTCCATCAGGCTGGCCAGGGGGAGGCAGTATAGAGACCAGGATTACTTCATGTTTTTTGTGAGGGTACCTACCCTACATGCAAACTCCACACAGAAAGGCCCTTTTGACAACTCCACCTAGGGTCACAGCGTCCCCCGGCGGGAATCGAACCCAGGACCTTCTAGCTGTGAGGCAAGAAACACACGTTTCCGCAGCCTGTACAGGAGGGGAAATAGCGACATCTGCTGGAGCCACTAATGGGAACTGCAGGGATTTGTTTTGTTTTTGAGTGTGAGCCTCAGTTTCAAAAGCTCTCTCCCTGTGCCTGGCCTGTCCCTGCATCTCTCCAACACAACCCTGACACTGTGGAGGTACATATGTCCCGCCTGCAGGGGGTGCCGTTTGTCCGGGCAGGGAGCCAGGTGGCCGCAGTGTCAGAGGACTCGCCAGCAGGGGGCGGTGTTGTCCAGGCAGGGAGCCAGCAGACAGACGTCAGGGTAGCAGGGGATTCCGACTTGGGCGTCAGTGTGTGTGTGTGTGTGTGTGGGTGGAATGCATGGAGGGAGTTTTCTTAAAGTAAAGCTAAAAGGCAAAGCACGTTTCTTTTTTTTTTCTTTTTTTTAAAGTCTCGAGGTCTCTAGCGATATCGTTAACAGAAAAATAATTTCTGATACCAGTATCATTTATGATGCGATGCGAGAGTGTGGTCTAGCTAGCCAACTAATGGATCGCTGCCCTCCACTCTCCTAACATCAGGGTCTAGAGCTCTACAGTGTTGTTAGCTAAACCCTGCCTCCACACTCTCCTATCTCACATCAGGGTTTAGAGCTCTACACTGTTGTTAGAGTAGCTAAACCCTCCACACTCTCCTATCTGACATCAGGGTCTAGAGCTCTACAGTGTTGTTAGCTCTAAACCCTCCACACTCTACTATGTAACATCAGGGTCTAGAGCTCTACAGTGTTAGCACTAAACCCTCCACACTTCTTGCCTTTCCATACTTTGTCCTGCTGGTACCAGAGAATCTAAAATGCTGGTATCGGTGAGTATGTCATTCCATCTCTATATGCCATTCTGATACCATTCATCGCATGGTGATATGTCATTTACAATCATCAATTAATTGTCAATAAACCAATAGAGACCAAATCAAACTACAATTTAATTGTTGATTATTGCTACAGTGGGCCTACAGCATATATAATCAGCTGCCATTGTATTTTCCATCCATACATTACTCATATTACTTCATTATAACACCTTATTGTTACTCATTTTTATCATTTGCCTTAATTCAATTCAATTCAATTCAATTCAATTTTATTAAAGTGTCAAATCATACGTTATCTCAAGACACTTTACAAAGGCTAAAGAGCCGTGGGAGAGAGGGAGGGGGAGAGAGGGAGAGACAATTAAGGGAAAGGGGGGGGGGGGAGGGAGGGAGAGACAAGGGACGCACACACATACACAGGTCCTGCATGCGCATGTGCAAGAACGAACGAAGCAACGAACGAACGAACGCACACACACAGGCGCTGCATGCCTGCATACTTTAACATTACTAATACAGCACACATCTGTAGAGTTTACATAGTTTGGAATATATTCATACAATTTTGCCTATCAATTGATGACACCTTGGTGAATAATGTCTTGATTCACTATATATGTTTTCAATGAGAACTTGAGGCTCATTCACTATTCAGAATGTACATTTTCCATAGGTGGAGGTCTTTTTCAATCATCTTTTCCTAGATAAGTGATCACAGCAGGGCGATTTGGTAAGAGAAATGTGATGTTGTACACTGCATTGGTGAATGTTCAGGGGTTAGCTGACATTTGGTGGGTCAAGAGTAGCCACAGTCATTGTAGTTTTGTGTCCACAACCGTTCCAATTTGGGCACACATTTTAGGTGGACCCCCCTGGGGTTCAAGAGGTTAATGAAGGGATGTCAAACTCAAATACATGGGGGGCCAATAAAAAAAATAAAAAAAAATGGTACAAGTCGAGGGCCGGACTGGTTCAATCAGTTGCAGTATTTTTTTATGGCTCTGTGCCCCTGTCAGTAATTTCAAGTGAAAACATTTTTCAACAGGCAAACGGCAAGAAAGTAATTAAATTAATTTTCCTTAAAAAATCTAACATGTCCCTTAATAAATGCAACAATGAAACGGCATGCATTAAAAATGGAAATTGCATTATTAAAGCTCAGTTCGCTGCTCTATGATCCTCACCAATCACTTCATATAGTGAGAAAGTAAATTCAGTCACACAGAAGACACAGGTTTGCCCTTTACATCCGTGAACATGTAGGCTACTCTGCCTCCCGTCTGGCTTGAAAACCCCTGTTTTGCAATACCAGAGGCCAGTTCTAATAATTAAATACCATCCTGCGGGCCAAAGATAATTCATTCACAGGCCTGATTTGGCCCCCGGGCCTTGAGTTTGACATATGTGGGTTAACTCATTTAGGCCTGAACACATTATGACGCAATATCTTATGCTTTAACTATTGAAAAATAGCAGATATACAAGCTCACAGCGCGGCACCGAGTGCCGCGCTGCGAGCTTGTAGATCTGCTATTTTTGAAAAATCTTGAAAATTAGAATTTTGACCCGATTCTATAAGTGTCTTTTGAATCCTTCTAAGACTTTTGGGGAAAAAACTACGTTTCTATGTCAGCAATCTGGCCAGCCATCGTCAAAGAAAAGGTGTTTTTCACTTAACTGGAGCTCAGTTAGTCTGTTCTTGAGAGACTTACTATGTCAGTGGTTCTCAAACCTTTTCATGTGAAGGACCCCCAAAATGATATTTTTTTGGCCACGGACCCGCATCTCAAAATATTTAGTTCCAGGGACCACCCAGAAGCAAAATTTGAGTTACAACCGTTCGCTTTGAATATACATACATTCAAAGATTTGCACACATTTTCGCGACTTTTTCAAAAATAGCAGATCTACAAGCTCGCAGCGCGGCACTCGGTGCCGCGCTGTGAGCTTGTATATCTGCTATTTTTCAATAGTTAAAGCATAAAATATTGCGTAATAATGTGTTCAGGCCTAAATGGGTTAATGCTTCAGTTGCATCAGTTCAGTTCAAGCTCCAACTTGTGGATCTGCTACTTTTGCTGTTTTTGAACTTTTGAAAAGTAACGGTTGTTGGACATACGAGGTTTCCAACCGACAGACGATAAGGTATGTTGTTGATCAAGTCCAATGACCTTTCTTCGAGCTAATCGTCACTGTCGGGCAGAAACCTCGTATCTCCAAGTTTCAAATGTGAATGTTTTTTTTTTTCCCCGTAAAGCAAAGCCCTGCTTCATCACAGTTTTACAAAACACAGGATAAGATGTTAATTTCCTTTGTGCAGGCACATGCGTGCGTGAGAGTGTGTGTGTGTGTGTGTGTGTGTGTGTGCGTGTGTGTGTGTGTGTGTGTGTGTGTGTGTGTGTGTGTGTGTGTGTGTGTGTGTGTGTGTGTGTGTGTCATCTGCAAGGGAGGGGGGGGCTGGGGTTAGTTTTTAATCTAGGACGCATCATCAGTAGTGTTCCTCCAGGTCTTAGGGTGTTTCGGCCATTATACAAGCACACAACGCCTCGCGGTGCGAGGCGTTGTGTGCTTGTAGATCGGCTATTTTCCCTAGTTTAGATCATTTTTGAAATGATAAATACAAAACGAATGGTTTTGTACATACGTGGTTTTCACCCGTCAACAACGTAATATTAATATTCCTTTTGGAAAAGTGGGTAACGCACCACTCCCTCACTATCTACTTCAATCTATGTTTTTAAGTCCAAAGCTTTCGTCGGATGCTAATAACACAACGTTGGTTGCTTCTTTTAAAAACTGATTGCTACGCCTCCCAGTCCCTCCCACACCATGACGTGATGTTTCCTTCTTTTTCTATTCACACTGATCATAACAACTGCCTGGTTGCTTCTTCGCCCTAATTATTCGTCACAAAACCCACCACTAAGATCAGAAAGAAGAGACTGGTGCGTTTTTATTTGGCATTTCACTTCCCTAACGCCTCCGATACACAAAGTGACAGATTAAACCAGATGTCTGTGACGCACCAACTAAGTCATAGTCAGAGCCAGGGGTGTCGCACCAAATTCTGGGCCCTGGGTACGAGGATTCACTGTGGGGCCCCTGTGCTTTTAACAATTGAAAAACAGCAGATATACAAGCTCACAGCGCGGCACCGAGTGCCGCGCTGCGAGCTTGTAGATCTGCTATTTTTTTTTAAATCGTGAAAATCTTTGAATATTTCAAGTCCTATGTTTCTATGTCAGTGGTGCTCACACTTTTTCATGTGTATTTGGCCACGGACCCCCCATCTCGAAATATTTAGTTCCAGGGACCCACCCAGAAGCAAAATTTGAGTTACAAATGTTGACTTCAAAAATACACATTCAAAGATCTGCACACATTTTCACAACTTTTCAAAAATAACAGATCTACAAGCTCGCAGCGAGGCACTCAGTGCCGTGCTGTGAGCTTGTATATCTGCAGATTTGCTTCATCTCCGTTCTCTTCATGGTTCAGGTCATCTACATACAGATCTATTGGCGAATAGTGGCAAAGCGCTGAACCAGAGTTTTACGGAATGCATTGGACATTTCTAGTAACTAGTAACTCAAGTTTTCTAAATAAATGTAGTGGAGTAAAAGTTCAATGTTTCGATCCGAGATGTAATGGAGTAGAAGTCGAAGTATTGGCAATTGGAAAAATTCAAGTAAAGTACAAATACCTCAAAATTGTACTTAAGTACAGTAGTAACAGCACTTATGTAAATGTGCTTTCCACTGCTGCTAATAAGGAAGAGTGGGAAACGTAAAACGTGCTATTTTGTCCATAATGGAAACGGCTAATGCAGTGGACCAGTGGCGTCAGTTCAGGAAAAAAAGGTAAGTAAGGTATGGCAACATGACTGGTGTCTTAGACACCAGTCATGTTGCCATACCTTAGCAACAGGCATGATACATTTATTTTAAGAAGTACATTCTATTTTTTCCCCAAAAAATGTCTATGGTTTCTTGGGCTGGATATGGCAGCCTGGAACAGTTGTTCAAGTGCAGCTAAACTTGGCATGTTAGTAAACGTGTCACAATTAGCCAGTAGCTATGCCCCTCCCAAAAAGCTTTTGTCCATGGGGCTTTTAAGCCGTGACATCATTTTGTAGTCAGACCTCCAAACAGATTTATTATCAATATCTGTCCCTCGCTATTTCAACAGATCCGTGACAAAAATAACGACTAAAGTATAATTCCACTTTCCTTTCAACAACAAAGAGAAGAAAAATTAGTAAATAGTAAAAATAGTAAAAAGATTCACGGAAACTGGGGGCAAAAGTTCTCCTCTGCCTACAAAATGATGTCAGACTTAACAGCCCCCTTGGCAAGCTGCCGGTTGCTAAGCTAGCATTGGACAAAAGCTTTTAGGGGAGGGGCATAGCTACTGGCTAATTAACAATAATGAATTTCACCTGTGCAGCTGACCTGCGGAACCTGGGAATATACTATTCTGTCAAGATGGGGAGAATACAAAAGTGGAGAATATAATTATAATACCTTGTTAAATGTTGCATTTGTAGTTATTTTAATGTAATTTAACAACATAACCAGCACAGATAGACAAAGAGACATTCATGGATTTATATTTTAAAGTAACTTGTATTCTCCCCCCTGGCAGCTGCATACCCCTGCCATACCCAATTGACGCCCCTGCAGTGGACCCTACACAGACCCTCACTTTGAGAACCAGTGTGTTGTGCTGTGCTGTGTGTGTGTGTGTGTGTGTGTGTGTGTGTGTGTGTGTGTGTGTGTGTGTGTGTGTGTGTGTGTGTGTGTGTGTGTGTGTGTGTGTGTGTGTGTGTGTGTGTGTGTGTGTGTGAGAGAGTAGAGAGACACTTTAATTGCCTCCAGTTGAACGGGAGTCTAATTAATTCCAAGAATGTGTGAGATCAATTATGTAGAGTATATGTGTGGGGAGACATGGTGGGTGGACAGGACACGTCATGAGTGACACAAGGCTACGGAGCGAGACGGCCAGACGGGGGTCGAGAAGCTGCGACAAAAACGGCACACTCCTTTTATATATACATCAAGGGCCTTCAACAGGGAGTCCGGGACCCCTAGGGGGTCCTCAGAGTTACTACCTCCAAATCTTTGTGTGAGAGAAAGAAAAAAAGAAAATCTCCTTTTTAGCCAGATTCTTAACCATGCAGATTCTGAGAACTTTAGCCGAAAATAGCTGATCTACAAGCTCACAACGCCTCGCGCTATAGATCGTCTATTTTCGGGCAAAGAGGTTTGGTGTAGAGGGGAGAAGTATTAACAGTTCAAGTGGTTAAATATCTGAAAACACAAATTGACATGAATCCAAAATACACTGATGATTGTGCTGTCAAATGATGAAAATATATGGAATCTATGAAAAGGTTGTGGGGGTCCCAGTCCCTGCTTCATTTCTCTCTCAACAAAGGGGTCCTTGGCCTGAAAACGTTGAAGACCCCATACTGTACATCATTTATACAGAGTCATTAACATCCAGACTCCTATTTTTATTTTATAATAATATGCTGTTCAGATATTCACACATATTCCACTCGTGGGGTGAGTGATTGACATAACAGTGTGATAACTTTAGGGCCGGCGCCAGGAATCAATGGCTTAGGTTGCGTGAGCTTAAATGAAGGGGGCGACCATATAGGCCATACATGGGCAACAGGCGGCCCGGGGGCCACGTGCGGCCCACACCTTCACTCATAATGTGGCCCACAGGTTAATACCGGAATACTGAATATATTGAATATATTATTGATTTCAGCTGTTACAATTCCAAACATGACCTGCTTTAATTCTGTCAGTCTATATAAGTAGCTTAATGACTAGTATAGTAGTATTAAAAAAAATGTCCAATGTAGCCTACTTGTATTTAGGTTCATAAAGTTAACATGAGTATGTAACTAAATGTGTTTGAAATTAAATCAAAATGTTACATTTCAGGATTCCAATTAAGAAATAACAAAAAATTATTCAGGATTCCAATTAAAAAGAAGCAAAAATAGCCGATCTACAAGCTCAAAACACATCGCAGCGCGATACTAGAATGACAAAGTAGGACGTAGCATTATGCAATGTGGCCCTCGGGAGTGAAAGTGGAAATATAGTGGCCCTCACCATCATCAAAGTTGCCCACCCCTGATCTAGGCTATATATGGGCTATCATATTTTTATGTAAAACGGGTTTCACTGATGTGCGGGGGAGGGGAGGGAAGGTGCAAGCACCCCCTCACACACCCTCGTCCCGCCGGGCAGTAGTGCTTTCGAGGCCGGACGTGACTGGACGCCGTCAGGCCAATATATTTCCCACATACACGCGCAGGAACGCCACGGAACAGTGCATGCTAGAACCATGGAGTTATAGGCTATACGAGTGATGACTATACGAGTGGTGATCTGGTAAACAAGATTACCAGGTTTCCCAGTGGGCTTGCGTAATGCGCATCCCCCACAGATTCACAAGCCCAAGTACTTTAACACCTACTGAAGGCTTCCAGCGGTGACTGTAGGCCTATGTGCGTGCGTCCTCATAGGCTACATGGCTCCATTACTGTGGTAGGTACTGTTTGAGATTCGTTCAAAGCAAAACTTTTTGTTTCTCTACTGCAACGCAGTTTTTTATTTGCTCCTCCATGGCGCACGGCGCACGCACACATCTAAAGGCGCGCGTGCACATGACGTTGATAAATGACCGTCCACCCTGAAAAGAAAACACCAAAGCACCACTGCCACCGGGCCTGTAACTTTACCTACAAAGTCTGATTCCATGAAGAGAGCTGCTTTTTATATCAGGTCAGGTCAGCTACTGTATGGAATAATCTTCCACGTGAGATTCCTAACGTCACAGAAAAAGCCTGTTTTAAAAGGAAACTTCACATCTGTAGTCTGTACACTCAAAACATACCAAATTGAGAGAGCAATTTGTTCTCCCTTTTTTTTGTAAAAGGCAGACTATATGTTTTGTGCTGTTTTCAGTATTTCTTTGTGATACACTGTGACGTTGTTACTGTTTAATAATGTCTTGGACCCCAGGAAGACATGTAGATCGGGGAGTGTTGGGCGGGAGGAGTATGACTGGTGGGGGCTCCTCACTGGCAGGTGAGTCAGTAGGATACAACTGTACGTCCTCCCGGTGGGGGCTCCTCGCTGGCAGGTGAGCCAGTAGGATACGACAGTACGTCCTCCCGGTGGGGGCTCCTCACTGACGGGTGAGCCAGTAGGATACGACAGTACGTCCTCCCGGTGGGGGCTCCTCACTGGCAGGTGAGCCGGTAGGATATGACAGTACGTCCTCCCGGTGGGGGCTCCTCACTGGCAGGTGAGCCGGTAGGATACGACAGTACGTCCTCCCGGTGGGGGCTCCTCACTGGCAGGTGAGCCAGTAGGATACGACAGTACGTCCTCCCGGTGGGGGCTCCTCACTGGCAGGTGAGCCAGTAGGATACAACAGTATGTCCTCCCGGTGGGGGCTCCTCACTGGCAGGTGAGCCAGTAGGATACGACAGTACGTCCTCCCGGTGGGGGCTCCTCACTGGCAGGTGAGCCAGTAGGATACGACAGTACGTCCTCCCGGTGGGGGCTCCTCACTGGCAGGTGAGCCAGTAGGATACGACAGTACGTCCTCCCGGTGGGGGCTCCTCACTGGCAGGTGAGCCAGTAGGATAAGACAGTACGTCCTCCTGGTGGGGGCTCCTCGCCAGTAGGATAAGACAGTACGTCCTCCCGGTGGGGGCTCCTCACTGGCAGGTGAGCCAGTAGGATACAACAGTACGTCCTCCCGGTGGGGGCTCCTCACTGGCAGGTGAGCCAGTAGGATACGACAGTACGTCCTCCCGGTGGGGGCTCCTCACTGGCAGGTGAGCCAGTAGGATACGACAGTACGTCCTCCCGGTGGGGGCTCCCCACTGGCAGGTGAGCCAGTAGGATACGACAGTACGTCCTCCCGGTGGGGGCTCCTCACTGGCAGGTGAGCCAGTAGGATACGACAGTACGTCCTCCCGGTGGGGGCTCCTCACTGGCAGGTGAGCCAGTAGGATAAGACAGTACGTCCTCCTGGTGGGGGCTCCTCGCCAGTAGGATAAGACAGTACGTCCTCCCGGTGGGGGCTCCTCACTGGCAGGTGAGTCAGTAGGATACGATAGCAGTGACAATAGGGAAATGTGTGTGGGGAGGAATCAATTGGCATAACGACTAAATTGGGCTACTCTCATTTTAAATCTTTGTGTGATAGGATTATTATTTTTTTTTTCATAAACCACTTGAACCTTAGTAAACTATTCATATGAATAGAGTGAAAGGTCTAGATTAGAACAAGGATTTAATGTGGTTCAAATGTCTGAAAAAAAAAAACATTAAGGTGAATCCAGTCACCAATCAATCAATTATCAATAGCTATTGATCTAAATCCATGATTTTATTTTTATTTTTTTATCTGCAACATTGTATACCATATGTAGTGGGTGGCCCCTTCTTCATCTCTCTCTCTCTCTCTCTCTCTCTCTCTCTCTCTCTCTCTCTCTCTCTCTCTCTCTCTCTCTCTCTCTCTGCTACGAGTATAGGTCCTTAGGCTGAAAAAACGTGAAGACCCCTGATGAGTTGCTCTCAAGGAGAATATCTGGTGCGTAAAATCTGCGTAAAGCGCCTCCTTCTAGCGGGGGATTTCCGTTGCCAATACTACAGTACATCACACACGCACACACGTGCAGCCTTGAATTGTCAAGTGAATGACGTCGGTGGTGTTGCGCTGCTTGCGCATCATGCCTGCATGTTTTAACGTGCAGGCTTTCTGTCCGCGGTGTGGATTCTATCACAATGATCCAGGCTGCACACAGTGCGCACAGCCTGCCTTGACTGTCTGACTGCAGAGCAACTTGTAGATTATTATTATTACTTTATAACGGTTTCATTCTACAATAGTTGTTATTGAGCTACTAGACAATCTGGGTACCCATTCGACAACAATTTATATATATCTTTTTGGACAATTATTAAGAGAGTTTGAGATATCGACAATCTGGATATAACTTTATAGACCCCTCCAGGGAGAAATTGGTAAGTTCTTTTTAATGTTATTATTATTATTATTTTTTACATTGAGAAGTAATATTACTTGGCCCATCATCATCATCATCATCATCATCATCATCATTATTATTACATATCTGACTGTTCACAATAAATATTCTAATCTAGACCATGCCATACTTGTTTATACTTTTTTCTAGACTTATGAGATTTTATGGTCCTGCAGATTAAGCTACTATCTCTATGCTTTTGATGTATTACCTTGTATTTTGCTTGCTTATACTGTCAATCGCAGTCGCCCTGGAGCTTCTGCTAAATGCTTACATTGTAACTTGTAGGCAGAGATGGGCACACAATACAAAATTAAGAAAACAAATCAAACTACTTGGTCAGTACTTGGTCTAATACTGACCAGGATACTATCCTGGTGACAGTATCCTGGTAAGTATTTCACAATTTGATAGATTGTATTTCAAATACTTTTTTTGTATGTTGTGCCCATCTCTGCTTGTAGGCTACTTTACTTTGATTGATTGGCTACTACAGGAAAGTACAGTTTCAATCCAAGGTCTGCTAAAAGGATTTTAAACCCAAGTTCTGTTTCCATCCGGGTCCTTTGCACTCAATTCATTGAAAAATACTCCAATAAGTTTATTAAGAACTGTGGGGAGCCGAGGTAATATTAATAATGTTAATAATAATTTACACAGTTTAAAGGAGTAGGCCTAGTTCACCCCCAAAATGACTTTTTTTTCTATTGATTACTCAGGCCATGGAGACTTGAGTTCAATAATATTTTCTGTTTTGTTGTCGCATTCCTAAAACAATAATTTGCTTTCAATAAATTTACCCCCATTGATTCCGGATGGGGACCCACATGCATTCGGGTCCCCATCCAGAATCAATGGGGGCAAATATAATCATTTTTTTTTTTGTCTTAGGAATGCGACAAATACAAAAAAGAAGTCTCCATGGCATGACTAATCAATAGAAAAAAAACAACATTTTGGGGGTGGACTACTCCTTTAACACCATCCCTCCATCTCAATCCATGTTGATTTCGTCGACTAAGACGATGACAAAAAAAAAATTGTCGACTGTGTTTTTTTCACTGACGAAAACTAAATAAAAACTACATATAAACTAAGCTGTGATGACTAAAATTAAGACTAAATTTTGACAATTTCGTCAAGAAAATAAAAACTAGACTAAAACGTTAGGGAGGGACTAGTGGAGAAAAGAGTCATTTTATGTTTGGTTGCTCTCAGGTGTTGTGTGCTGAAGCGCGACGCGTTGTGAGCATGTAGATCGGCTATTTTCAGCACACAACCAAATCAGTCATGTTTAGTCGACTAAAATTAGACAAAAAAAATAAAACTTTTCAGGTGACTAAATTATGACTAAAACTAAATGACATTTTATTCAAAAGACTATGACTAAAACAACACAGATCTCAATTCAATTCAATTCAATTCAATTCAATTCAATTCAATTCAATCTAATTCAATCCCTCTCTCTCCAGTGCAGAGCAGCGACATGTTGCTGTCCTCCACCCTGACCACGGTGCTGGTTATCTCGGTGCTGTGCGCTCCTCATCCCTCCCGGTCTTCCTCTAGCAGCAGCAGTCTGTGTCTGCGGCTCTCCTCCCCGTACCAGACCGACGCGCAGGAGCTTCTCTGCAGCAACAGCAACCACATCTACAGAGCCGCGCTGCCGCCGCGGAGGAGAGGCAGCAGCAGCAGCAGCAGCGGAGGACTTGGAGGAGGAGACGACTACTGGGACTCTGTGTTCAGATCGTCCGCGGAGTTTCTCTCCTCCTCCTCGGAGTCGAGGGAGAGACGGACATCCCCCGGTCCTCCTGCCCCCGCTGCCTACAGGTAGTGGGGGGAATTACGCTAAAAAAAATAAAAGCCAAATCTTAACGGGACAGATGAAAGCATGAAATTCGCTACAAATGTCCCTTGGGTCATCCTAACCTAAAACATCCTAGAAGGGCTAGCCTAAAAAAAAAGTGAAATATGGACAAAATTCAAAACTGTTGACCGTTGGTACAAAAGACACCAAAATAATCTCCAAAAAGCATAACATTTGGCTCACACGTCCCTTGGGTCATCCTAAGACATCCTTAGAAGGGGTGCCCAAAAATAAATCTTAAACAGGAAGTGAATTATTGACACAATTCAAATTGGTGGTCTACAATGTTGGAGATTGACTCAGAAAGCCTATATAGAATCTCATGGAGGCATAACATTTGATTTGGCACTCATGTCCCTTGGGTCATCCTAAGACATCCTAGAAGGGGTCAAGGAAGGTTAGGCAGGAACAGACAACACCCGGAAGTTGGCACACCATGGGACGCCGCCATGACACTTTTGGGTGGCGGAAGTGACGAAGTGCTCATAGACGCTAATGTTATTTTGGGGGCCAAAGTGTCATGGCGGATGGCCATGGAGCCTAAAATGACGTCGGTGTCCATTCCTTCTTTGATCTTCCTTGGAAGGGGTGCCCAGAGGAATCTGAAACAGGAAGTGAGTTATTGCAACATTTGAAAATGGCCGCCTACAGTGTTGACAGATGATGCAAAAGACTCCTAAAGAATCTCTTTTGCCATTTTTAATTTTGTCAATAATTCCCTTCCTGTTTAAGAGTTGTTTCTTTTTTTTCACCTAACCCCTTTTAGGATGTCTTAGGATGGAGGACCCAAAGGACATGTGAGCCACATTTTATGCCTTTTGGAGATTTTTGAGCCAGCGGTCAACAGCTCAGGCGGCCATTTTGAATTCATTGGGCACCCCTTCTAGGATGTCTTAGGATGTCCCAAAGGACATCTGAAGCAAATGTTGTGCTTTTATCCACCACGTTGACACATTTTTTCCACATAATTCCCCCTACTAAAGGTTCCTGAGCCAGACCAAGCTCCGCAGCAAGACGCTGCAGCAGCAGAACAGCCTGCGAGGAGGAGGGGGAGGAGGAGGAGGAGGGGAGCGGAGGAGCAAGTTCACGCTGTCCCTGGACGTCCCCACCAACATCATGAACGTCCTGTTCGACATCGCCAAGGCCAAGAGCCTGCGCGCCAAGGCGGCGGACAACGCGCGCCTCCTGGCGCAGATAGGACGCAGGAAGTGAAGTGACTCTGTGATTTGATAATGATTTGATTATTAGATTTAGGCCTAGAATTATTGAATGCTTTAACCAGTGAAAGATAGCAGATATACAAGCTGCGAGCTTGTAGATCTGCTATTTTTGAAAAAAGTCGTGAAAATGTGTGCAAATCTATGTATATATGTATTTTCAAAGCGAACGTTTGTAACTCAAATTTTGCTTCTGGGTGGTCCCTGGAACTAAATGTTTTGAGATGGGGGGTCTGTGACCAAATCATTTTGGGGGTCATTCACATGAAAAGGTTTGAGAACCACTGACATAGTAGTCTCTCAAGAACAGAATAACTGAGCTCCAGTTCAAGTGAAAAGGACCTTTTCTTTGACGATGGCTGGCCAGATTGCTGCCATAGAAACATAGGTTTTTCAAAAAGTAAAAAAAAAAGTATTCGGTCAAAATTCTAATTATCACGATTTTTCAAAAATAGCAGATCACTAAATGGGTTGATGACTCGAGTGAAGAGCATTGGTGTAAAAACACTTTTGTATACTTAAATGAGTAGTTCACCCCCAAAATGACTTTTTTTCCTATTGATTACTCACGACATGTAGACTTGAATTCAATATATTTTTTTGTTTTTCGTTTGAAAACATTCCGGATGGGGACCCTGCATTTGGGTCCCCATCCGGAATCATATGGAGGTATATTTACTATAATCAATTTTGTGTCTTAGGAATGCGATAAAAAACTAAAAAAATATATTTTCCATGTTGTGAGTAACTACATTTTCTACTACTACATTTTCCATGTTGTGATTAATCAATAGAAGAAAACATTTTTATTGGGGGTGAACTACTCCTTTAAGTAAGAGTATCAATACTGCAATGTGGAAATACTCTGTTACAAGTCTGGAATAAAACATTTACTTGAGTAAAAGTACAAAAATACTAGCATCAAAATATACATAAAAGTACTTATTATGCAGAATGTCAGATTCGTTTTCAAATGTATACAAAACATTTGAAAATGGCAGATCTACAAGCTCACCGTACAATGTGTCACATCATGATGCAGTGTGAGCTTGTAGCTTGGAATGTATATAGGGCTGAAGTTATGTAGGTTTTGTAATAATGATCAAAGTAACTATAGTTCTACATTTTTTAAATCCTTGTAGTGGAGTAAAAGTATAATATTTGCCTCTGTTGAATAATCTTTGTGGGTCACGGTGTTGGTTGTGGCCTGGGAAAGCGTTAAGAAGCACTGGTTTTAGCCTACAAAAGTGTGAAATGATGAAGAATAAATCCTGTGATCGAGTCATAGAACATGTCAAAGGATCATCCATAATTTTTAAATACAATATATAATAAATCAAGGTTTGCTATAATATGCTGAATGGGACACGTGTGTTCCTCCTCAGATTATTTTTATACTTGCAAAACAAACGATTATTTTGTTTCCTCCCACAAATAAAGCAAATGTAACCATATTGTAGTCTACATATTTGTCTACACTACAGCATGGGTCTTCAACAGGGGGTCCGGGACCCCTAGGGGGTCCTCAGAGTTACTACAGAGGGTCCTCCAAACCTTTGAGTGATAGAAGGTTCTTCTCTCCTTTTTTATATTAACCACTTGAACCCTATAGTGTCCATATTCAGAAAACTTTAGCCAAAAATAGCAGATATACAAGCTCACAACGCCTCGCGCTGTGAGGCGTTGTGAGCTTGTAGATCTGCTATTTTCGGCAAAGAGGTTTGGTGTAGAGGGGAAAAAGAGCAGACTAAGTACAGAGTGAAAGGTTAAGTTTCAAAGTATTGACGGTTCAAGTGGTTAAATATCTGAAAACACAAATTGACATGAATCCAAAATGCACTGATGATTGTGCTGTCAAACAATGAAACTATATGGAATCTATGAAAAGGTTGTGGGAGTCCCTGCTTCATCTCTCTCTCAACTAAGAGGTCCTTGGCGTGAAAACGTTGAAGACCCCTGGTCTACAGTATACCATTGTTTTGGGTTGAGATTGGCACATTTCCTGGGGCAATCTGCCCAGATCATGCATGTCACACATGTCTTCTTCTTTTTTAGTTTTTTACTCTCAAAAAAGCATCTGCAATGTAGTGCATTTGAAACTACATTGCAGTGCACATCATGGAATGATCACTGCTTGCCTCCTTTGAATTGTTTTATTTCTATTTTAGTTTATTTTCTTTTTATGTCTGAGTGAGTGAGGTCAACAGACAAAGTGACATGAGTGAGATGAAAAAAACCTGAGTGAAATGTGCCAATGTGACCCAGAGACATCGGTACTGTATAGCCTACCATGTAGTTGTTGTTTTTGAGCGGTGCAAACCGCTCCTACGTCTGGCTTTGTGTGTATGTCCCTATGAGTGTCTTTATGAGTACAATACTAACGTCACAGAAAGTATGCAGAGACCGACATCCCCACAGCTGATGTCACGGACAGAACGGTCCATATAAGGAGATATGCATGTGCGTCGTGTTTGATACCATGCAGGTATTATATACTGTACAGATACGCACGCACACACGACACAAGTCAAGTGTGTGTAAAGTACAAGTATACTTTAAAGCTATACTACGGTATGTAACTTTTTTAATAAAACAAATCTTAAAATTGTCCTAATTATTAAATCGCTAAAGTTTTAGAACACCCACTCTGTTAATTTCAGCCCAAAAGCCTTTTCTTTATATGTTTTCTACTGAGCCTGTGTGGCCGTGACCGGGACTGTTTTTCCCGGCAAAATTACGTCATCTGTATAAGTTGTCTCCAGATCATACACTACCGGCCAATCACAGCGCGGATCATACACTACTGGCCAATCACAGCGCGTCTTGCCGTCTCTTCAGGAAGTAGCTTGCTTCAACAGCAGTGTTTACGCTGGTGGCTAGACTCCTAGTCTAGCCTGTTGCTCCCCAATGCCTGGTCGCATAGGAACGTGAGACGTATCGGCGAGCTGCAGGCAGTCGCGGTGGTTTTGCGGCCCGCTGCGATGGTCCGCGGCGACCCCGGGCGAAAAACTGCGTACTTTGCACAGTGGCCTGGGTTGTCACCTCCAAGAGATACATCGCAACCCTCCGTTTAAGTCCCTCAAGCAAGTCTGCCTGGTGTGTCCACTATTATGGCACAAGTGCTGCTGTTATTCGTTTTTATGTCCGGTGACACCTGTCCAGGACAGGCCTTAGACGCGCCTCCTCAGGGGACTTGGCTCAGGGCTCTGAACCCATTTGATTTGGTGCATGCCCTTGCTGAAGTTGACCCCAGGTAGGGTTTGAACCCCAACCTTCCGCATGAAAAGCAGGGACGTGCTGGCCATTGGGAAAAGCAGGACAACTCCCGAACGGCCGGTTCATTCCCGGCCGGTCCAGGCTGGCCATTAGGAAAGAAATAAAAATAAAATGTCGGCCTTCGTTCCATTTTGGGGGCTGGGCGGCCAACAAAGTAAATCGTCACTGTCGTGCAGAAACCTAAGTAAAGCCCTGCTTCATCATACAAGGCTGTCGCACAAAAGTAGTGAAAACACCAGATCACAACGCCTCGTACCGGCGTTGTGTGCTTGTAGATCTGCTGTTTTCACTAGTTTAAATCATTTTTAAAATGGTTTTGGACATACAAGGTTTCCACCCGACAATGACGAAATATAACTCATGTAATTGGCCCACTGGCTTGTCACTTGTCATGATCTGAAATGGCAAATCTTTGAGTAGCAGCAGCACAATAGAGAGATCTCTCTCTATAGTGCGCAATGAGGGCCTCTACAACTCTTTTTCCCGGGCTGAATCAGGGGCCCAGCATGTCCCTGATGAAAAGCATACAGTATGCTCTAGTCTAACCACTACACTAGGGCGGCCACCAAAACTGTGGGAGGAGTAGTGTGGCAAAATGAAGATTATCTGTCTGCAAAGATGGATGGATGGAATCAAGTCGGACAAGCCTGGTTGCCTGGGCAACCACACTAAAAGTATAAATAAATCCAATATGTCATCAATATACACTGCTCAAAGAAATGAAGGGAAGAAAATGTTCCCTTAATTCTTGAGCAGTACTACAGTATACTATACTCAAATAAATTAAAATAAATTAAGGGAACATTTTGTTCGCTTCATTTTTGTTAGCAGTATATGATCTCCATATTTTGGCATGGCTAACACGGAACTCCATATATGGATGTAAGAGTCAAACACTGCCTTCACAATGGCTCCTTTTGGTGTGGGAGCAAACTACGCCTAAGAAAACACAATTGGATTGACATCCAAACAGATTCACAAAGCTCAAATAACGTTTTTACAAACATGGTAGCTACAGGAGAGGAGGATTTCAGCAGCACTACTCCGGTTGGCACAGAGAACCGCCTGCGCTGGGATCTGAGCCCCAGACAGATCCGTCATTTCTCTGACAAGCTCATCGTCAACACCAAGAAGGTGTACGATAACGTGGGTTCCCTGGACCTGGACAGTGTGACCTTCAGAACCACCCTGAAGGCCCTAGCCGACATGGAAGCTGAGTACGCTGTCCAGAAGAACATGTTGGTCTTTCCCAGGCGTGTGTCTCCCAGTGCGGAGGTGAGGGCCGCCAGCAGAGAGGCATGGGAGAAGCTGTCTAAGTTTAAGGTGGACATGAGCAGGAGAAAGAACGCCTACCAGAGGATTCTTGCTCTAGAATCGAAGGTGGATGAAGACAGTCTTACTGCAGAAGATAAGAGATACATGGAAAGGTGGCGTAGGGAAAGTATCAGAGAGATACAATCTGATCTTCATAGTCACAATACAAAACAAAAACCCTGTGCTGACTCTCTCCTGAAGACAAGCAAGGCAAAGTCTGCCAATAATGTCCATCTTCCTGGACGAGCTGGCCCATAAGCTGAAGCCACTGGGAGACAAAGAGAGAAAAAACCTCCTCAAACTAAAGGAGGGTGAGTGTCAGAAGAGAGCTCGGCCATTCAATGGAGAGCTGTGTATGAAGGACCTGGATGACTACAAGGCCCAGGTGTTGAAGAACCAGTATGGAGTGGATCACAACCAGTTGAAGGAGTATTTTCCCCTGGAGGTTGTGACCAAGGGTCTGATGGAAATCTGCCAGGACCTGCTGGGTCTGTCCTTCAGCCTGGTGCACGGCGCCCCCGTGTGGCATCCAGATGTCACTCTGTACCGTGTCACCGACCGCTCCTCTCGACAGACATTCAGACAGTTCTACCTTGACCTGTTCACCAGAAAGGGAAAGGACATGGAGGATCGCACCGGATATTGCTATATGCTGCAGCCCGGCTGTCTGCTCTCTGATGGGAGAAGACAGATTGCTGTTGCTGCCATAGTGACCAAGTTCAGCAAACCCGCTGCCAACGTCCCCTACCTGCTGGAACATGACGATGTAAAGACGTTCTTCCATGAGTTTGGTCACGCCATGCACTTCCTCTGTGCTCAGGTCGACTACGCTGTGTTCAGTGCATCCAATGTGGAAGAGGACTTTTCAGAGGTTCCGTCCCTGATGCTGGGTAACTGGGTTTGGGAGAAGGAACCACTACAGAGAATCTCTAAACACTACAAGACAGGAGCTCCCATTCCTGACGACCTGCTGGACAAACTGGTCAAGTCTCGCCTCGCCAACATCGGTATGGACTGCCTGACGCAGATAGTCAGAGCTAAATTGGACCAGGCTCTTCACACTCAGGACCTTTGTACCCAGGACCTGGCATATAAATGTAAGTGGCTCAGCAAGGACATTCTGGGAGTACCTGCTTTTCAAAGGCCCTACAAATCTATCAACGCTATCTGTCGCTATGTGAAACGTGTCTCCGATGGCACGTTGTATCGCTACCTGTGGGCCGAGGTGTTGTCCTCGGACATGTTCTACAGCCGTTTCAAACAGGAAGGAATCATGAACCCTAAGGTGGGTCTGGACTACAGGAACTGCATCCTGAAGCTTGGTGCCTCTAAGGACGCCGAGGAGATGCTGAAGAACTTCTTGGGTCGTGCACCCAATCATGAAGCATTCCTCCTTGGTAAAACGGTGAGTGCATCAAAATCTACTCTGATCTGTTACGAGAACTGCCTGCATTGGGATCTGAGCCCCAGACAGATCCGGCAGATGTCTGACGAGCTCATCGCCAACACTGAGAAGGTTTACAATGCCGTGGGTGCCCTGGACCTGGACAGAGTGACCTTCAACAACACCCTGAAGGCCCTGGCCGACATGGAAGCTGAGTACGCTGTCCAGAAGAACATGTTGGTCTTTCCCAGGCTTTTGTCTCCCAGTGCGGAGGTGAGGGCCGCCAGCAGAGAGACATGGGAGAAGCTGTCTGAGTTTAAGGTGGACACATACCCGAGGGAAGTAGGGGTGCTGGGGGTGCGGCCGCACCCTCCCCCACGTCCCACCGCACCCCCCACCGCACCCCCTAAAGGGGGGTTGGGGGAAAAATATTGCCGATCGGCAAGTAGAGGCTCTGACATCAGTGGCGTGAAGTAGGAGCTATTGGCTACTTCTATTTCCAGTACAATTTCAAAATAAACATGTGTTGAATGATCGATTGTATAGACAAAAAAAAAAGAAAGGCTCTTGTTTTGAAATGTGCTTCTAGGCACTGTTTAGACAGGAAATGGCTTTCAAAGGACTTCCCTTTTAACTTGTCTAAGCGTCTGTCTCTCCGTGCGTAACATATGCGTCATGGACTCGGTGAATTATAACAATATACGGGCATAAAGGAATATACAGAACACCAAGACAACACAACCTAGGCTATGAAGGCATTAAACATCGCCCTCTGCTAGCCCTGGTGTCCTCACTGGTGAGTCGTGGCTATAGACTTGTAATGATGAATGCTATGTTATGCTGCTGTGCTGCCTGGCTAGGCTAATGTTTGGGCTAGCTAGTGGCTAATGGCTATGGTGTACCAGAACCAGCTGTTTCCTAACACTGGGGTCTGGACCGATGCGGCGGACACGTTGTATGGGTCACAACGCACTGAACGCAGTGCGAAGCAACCCGTTGTGAGCTTGTATATCTGCTATTTTCACTACTTGTTTGGTACAGGGTAGTAATGTCTCTTGGTTCACGGGCTAAAAAGTTTGGGAACCATCATGCTTGCTGTTGCAGACAGTGGTGTAAAGTAACTAAGTAGATTAACTGAAAAGCTCTGGGAACTGAATGATTTTATGAAACTGGCACTTGTTGTCTGACTGTCTGTTGGTACCAAAAAATCCAGGCTATATCTTGCTGGATGGTGCGTGTGGAGATGTAAGGAAAGCCGTTCCCGATTGTGTTACATTTAGCTAAAAAAGACTGCGGAAACCCGAATAAAACATGATAAAAAACGATAAAAAACTCCAAATTTTCGCAGCGCGCGCGAAACGTGCACGCGCGCGCATGACAGCCCCCCCTACTGTAAATTAGTTCCCGCGGCCATGGGTGGACATGAGCAGGAGAAAGAACGCCTACCAGAGGATTCTTGCTCTGGAATCGAAGGTGGATGAAGACAGACTTACTGCAGAAGATAAGAGATACATGGAAAGGTGGCGTAGGGAAAGTATCAGAGAGATACAATCTGATCTTCATAGTCACAATACAAAACAGAAACCCTGTGCTGACTCTCTCCTGAAGACAAGCAAGGCAAAATCTGCCAATAATGTCTCCATCTTCCTGGACAAGCTGGCCCATAAGCTGAAGCCACTGGGAGACAAAGAGAGAACAAACCTCCTCAAACTAAAGGAGGATGAGTGTCAGAGGAGAGCTTGGCCATTCAATGGAGAGCTGTGTATGAAGGACCTGGAATACTACAAGGCCCAGGTGTTGAAGAACCAGTATGGAGTGGATCACAACCAGTTGAAGGGGTATTTTCCCTTGGAGGTTGTGACCCAGGGTCTGCTGGACATCTGCCAGGACCTGCTGGGTCTGTCCTTCAGCCTGGTGCACGGCGCCCCCGTGTGGCATCCAGATGTCACTCTGTACTGCGTCACCGACCGCTCTTCTGGACAGACAGTCGGACAGTTCTACCTTGACCTGTTCACCAGAGCGGGAAAGGACATGGGAACATCTGCTGGATATTGTTACCTGCTGCAGCCCGGCTGTCTGCTGTCTGTTGGAAGAAGACAGATGGCTGTTGCTGCCATAGTGACGGAGTTCAGCAAACCTAAAGGCAGAGGCAAAAGAAATAATAAAACGCCCGTCACCCCCTGCCTGCTGAAACACGATGATGTAATAACGTTCTTCCATGAGTTTGGTCACGCCATGCACTTCCTCTGTGCTCAGGTCAACTACGCTGTGTTCAATGCATTCAATGTGAAGCAGTACTTTGTGGAGGCTCCGTCCCAGATGCTGGAGAACTGGGTTTGGGAGAAGGAACCACTACAGAGAATCTCTAAACACTACAAGACGGGAGCTCCTATTCCTGATGACCTGCTGGACAAACTGGTCAAGTCTCGCCTCGCCAACATTGGTATGGGCTACCTGAAGCAGATAGTCAGAGATAAATTGGACCTTGCCCTTCACACCCAGGACCTTTGCACCCAGGACCTGGCTAATGAATGCATGAGGCTCTACAAGAACATTCTGGGAGTCCCTGCTTTTCAAATGCCCTCCAAATCTATCAAAGCTATCTGTGACCATGTGAAACGTGTCTCCGATGGCAGGTTGTATCGCTACCTATGGGGTGAGGTGTTGTCCAAGGACTTGTTCTACAGCCGTTTCAAACAGGAAGGAATCATGAACCCTAAGGTGGGTCTGGACTATAGGAACTGCATCCTGAAGCCTGGTGCCTCCAAGGACGCTAAGGAGATTCTTAAGAACTTCTTGGGTCGGGAAACCAATCAGGAAGCGTTCCTCATCACTATGACTCAGACATAACCATAAACAAACCCGTAACCCCATACAGCATATAGGCAAATATGGAGTTCGGTGGGAGTGCCGTGCCAGCCGTGAAGTCGTTCAGATATGGGAGTTGTCCAGAACCGCCGTTCCAATCGACATGCCCATATGTGGCCGTGGGGCGTGGGCATGCCAAACGCCAATACAGTGGCATATACTGATGACATCAGGGATCTCCATATAATGACACAAAAGGGGCACAGACAAATATGGTTTGCAAGACTTCCGCATTTATAATTCTCCTGCGCCTGCTTCTATGGTCTGAAAAGTTAGTGCACTCTGCTCTATTGGCTCAAGCGTTGGAACCAATCCAAGTAGAGGTACTTCCAGGTGCTTCATGCGCTTGAGAGCAACTTCTTCTTTGACTATGAATAAAACTGTGAACAAAATGTGCCGTCAAAATAAACACTCATGTCATCTCCAAAGACAGTGCTTAATTCCCTCCATTTAATTAAGAGCCAGTTCACCTCTGGGGACAACCAGATCTTATAACTCGGGATTGTGTAGATCGTGTCCCAAACAACAATAAAATAAGATCTGGTTGTCCCAGAGGTGAACTGGCCCTTTAAGTCCTGGTGTGTCCACCATTTTAGCCCATGTGCGTGCCACAGAAACTGTGGGAGGAGTGGTGCAGCAAAATCAATTTTATCTGGAAAGATGGATGGAATAAAGTCGGACAAGTGAAACCTAAGGACACTTAACAATACACAAATAAATAAACTAATTTCCAAAAGCCAGCATGAACAAGTGTCTCTTCAGTGTGGACTTGAAGTAATCTAATGTTGGCATTTGGCGAATTGCCATAGTACATAGTACTGGCGTCATAGTCTGACCTGGACTCCATATTTTGGCATGGCTAACACGGAACTGCATAAATGAACGTAAAAGGCAAACACTGCCTCCACAATGGCCCCTTCTCTATAACTCTAAGGCTGTGGGTCAGAATGCTTGCCGATGCTCCGGTGAGTTTTTGAAGTAAGGAGAATCCTTCCTTCCGCTACAATCTACGACTACAAAAAGAGAGATTCACGGATCTCAAATAACGTTTTCACAAACATGGTAGCTACTGGAGAGGTGGATTTCAGCAGCACTACTCGGGTTTGCACCGAGAACCACCTGCGCTGGGATCTGAGCCCCGAACAGATCCGGCAGATGTCTGATGAGCTCATTGCCAACACAGAGAAGGTTTACGATGACGTGGGCTCCTTGGACCTGGACAGAGTGACCTGCAACAACACCCTGAAGGCCCTGGCTGACATGGAAGCTGAATACGCTGTCCAGGAGAACATGTTGGTCCTCCTCAAGAAGGTGTCTCCCAGTGAGGAGGTGAGGGCCCCCAGCAGAGAGGTATCGGAGAATTTAGTCTTAGTACTGGCGTAATAGTCTTATCTGGACTACATATTTGGGCATGGCTAACACGATATTTCATACATGGACGTAAGCGGGAAACACTGCGCCTCTAATCTGACATTGTGACATTGATTGAGTCACCGGTCTGACATCAGTGACTTTAAAGTTGGTGGGTATAGACTCTATACCCACCAACCGTGCCATTATATATATTTTTTTATTAAGGGGTAGGAGGGCTAGATTTGAACAGGAAGGGTTTTCCTCTACTTCATCGACAAACGTTCCTCTATACTATAGAGGAACGTTTGTCGATGAAGTAGAGGAAAACCCTTCCTGTTCAAATCTAGCCCTCCTACCCCTTAATAAAAAAATATATATAATTTTCACAAACATGGTAGCCACAGGAGAGGTGGATTTCAGCAGCACTACTCGGGTTTGCACCGATAACCGCCTGCGCTGGGATCTGAGCCCCAGACAGATCCGGCAGATGTCTGAAGAGCTCATCGCCAAAACCAAGAAGATGTACGATGCCGTGGGTTCCTTGGACCTGGACAGAGTGAACTTCAGCAACACCCTGAAGGCCCTGGCTGACATGGAAGCTGAGTATGCTGTCCAGAAGAACATGTTGGGCATCACCAAGGATGTGTATCCCAGTGCCAAGGTGAGGGCCACCAGCAGAGAGGCATGGGAGAAGCTATCAAAGTTTAACGTGGATATGAGCAGGAGAAAGAACGTCTATCAGAGGATCGTTGCTCTGGGATTAAAGGTGGATGAAGACAGTCTTACTGTGGAGGATAAGAGATACATGGAGAGGTGGCTTAGAGAAAGTACCCTTCATAGTTACAACAGCAAACAGAAAACACATTTAAAACAGAAACCCTGTACTGACTCTCTCCTGAAGACAAGCAAGGCAAAGTCTGCCAATAATGTCTCCTTCTTCCTGGACGAGCTGGCCCATAAGCTGAAGCCACTGGGAGACAAAGAGAGAACAAACCTCCTCAAACTAAAGGAGGATGAGTGTCAGAAGAGAGCTCGGCCATTCAATGGAGAGCTGTGTATGGAGGACCTGGAATACTACAAGGCCCAGGTGTTGAAGAACCAGTATGAAGTGGATCACGACCAGTTGAAGGAGTATTTTCCCTTGGAGGTTGTGATCCAGGGTCTGCTGGACATCTGCCAGGACCTACTGGGTCTGTCCTTCAGCCTGGTGCACGGCGCCCCTGTGTGGCATCCAGATGTCACTCTGTACTGCGTCACCGACCGCTCCTCTGGACAGACAGTCGGACAGTTCTACCTTGACCTGTTCACCAGAGTGGGAAAGGACATGGGAACATGTTCTGGATATTGTTACCTGCTGCAGCCCGGCTGTCTGCTGTCGGATGGGAGAAGACAGATGACTGTCACTGCCATAGTGACCGAGTTCGTCAAACCTAAAGGCCGACGTCCCTGCCTGCTGAAACACAGGAATGTAAAGACGTTCTTCCATGAGTTTGGTCACGCCATGCATGACCTCTGTGCTCAGGTCAACTACGCTGTGTTCAATGCATGCAATGTGGAGCAGTACTTTGTGGAGGCTCCGTCCCAGTTGCTGGAGAACTGGGTTTGGGAGAAGGAACCGCTACAGAGAATCTCTAAACACTACAAGACGGGAGCTCCCATTCCTGACGATCTGCTGGACAAACTCGTCAAGTCTCGCCTCGCCAACATTGGTATGGACTGCCTGACGCAGATAGTCAGAGATAAATTGGACCTTGCTCTTCACATCCAGGACCTTTGCACCCAGGACCTGGCTAATGAATGCATGAGGCTCTACAAGGACATTCTGGGAGTCCCTGCTCTTCAAAGGCCCTACCAATCCATGAATGCTTTCTGTGACTACATGAAATGTTTCTCTGATGGCAGGATGTATCGCTACCTATGGTGTGAGGTGTTGTCCATGGACATGTTCTACAGCCATTTCAAACAGGAAGGAATCATGAACCCTAAGGTGGGTCTGGACTACAGGAACTGCATCCTGAAGCCTGGTGCCTCTAAGGATGCCAAGGAGATGCTGAAGAACTTCTTGGGCCGTGCACCTAATCAGAAAGCGTTCCTCCTTAGTAAAAATGTGATGGCGTCGAACGTCTTATTTATACATGGCTGTGTGAGCTGAAAATAGACGATCTAAAATATGTCATGAAAGTTTTTGATGGTCTTTGTGTAGGTAGGACAGAAATAGCTTGTAGATATTATTAGATAATTCTGGCCAACGTTACCCCAAAGATATGGACTATATATCGTAGATACTGTAACAATCTGTAACAATTCTTATAAGCTTTGTTCACTTACTTGACATGTCAACCTTAACTAATGGCCTATGTCATTATTTTTAAGGGTTTCAGGAAAGATTAAAAAAAAAAAAAATAATAATAATAATAATAATAATAATAATATATATATATATATATAATATATATATATATATATATATATATATATATATATATATATATATATATATATATATATCCAAAACAAAATCTGAACCATTTCACCCAAAACGTTTATAAATACTTCTGAAAATTACTTTAAAATCACACCCGTGTGAACTGAGCGGTGGAGTCTGTGCGCGCGTGTGTGTGTGTGTGTGTGTGTGTGTGTGTGTGTGTGTGTGTGTGTGTGCGACTGTGCGTGCGTGCGTGCGTGCGTGCGTGCGTGTGTGTGAGTGTGAGTGTGCCTTGCCTGTTCTGGCCTGGCCTGAACAACAGCGCCCCTCCCTTAACATGTGTGGTCAGAAAAGGTACTACACCACAGGCTTGAGGCTACATACAGACCTACCCACCCACATACATACATACATACATACATACATACATACAAACAAACATACATACCTACACACACGGCCACGCTATGGAGACGGTGTGACCACCGCTCAAAAAATAACACTGTCAGTTATGTAACATAAAACGGCCTATTTTGGTCAAAGTCAGTAAATAATTTGGCCTAAGTGAGTGACTTAGCCCCCGCACCCTGCCTAAAAGGAACATCTCAAACTAGAAATACTGTTCCTACGAAACAGTGTGGGCTCGCTGGTGACTATATTCTACAGCGCGCTAACTGCCATGTGAAGCTCAACCAATACTCCAGCTAACACCACTCCCAGATTTTCCACATCTCAATTGCACCTCATTGGCTAAGGGCCCTGCCTTTGTACTGTCTGCGACGGAACTCGCTATATAAATAATGAAGATAACATGGTGTTCTCGCCTTTCAGGCGAGCCCACAATATGACCTTTTACGGTCATTATACGTTGAAAGCCCTCAGTGGTGTCAGTTCAGCAAAAGCTAGGGTATGGCAAAGATGGGAGTCCTCATGGAAAAGAGGCATTACATTTTGTACAACACAAGTTCTATTGTGAGAATAGCCGATCTACATGCTCACAAGTAAACGCCTCGCAGCAAAAAGAGTTTTCTCACATAAAAACAAGTTTTGTCATTTTTGAGCGGTGCAAACTGCTCCTATATTTCACTTTCGGTTTATTTAGTTAAAACATATTAGCACGGGACGATTCTTTCATTCTTCATCGATTGGCTAGTTGAGTAACTAAACATTAGAATTGACCAATCAGAAACCGTTCTACTCGTGACGACATGTGTTAGCCAAACAGAACAGACCAATCAAATGCTGTGTTGTTCATGTCAATTTAGATCAGGAAATTCAGCACTTCTTGGCGTTGGCCAAAAAAAGTCTGACCAAACCCATATCCTGGACCTTTCCTAAACTTTAAACTGGAAGATCAAACACCACCAAGGATTCGAGACAGCGACCACGCTACATTACCCTTGCAGACTATGGTTGCTGTTTCGAATCCTGGGTGGTGTTCGATCTGCCAGTTTAAAGTTTAGGAAAGATTTGTGCCGGTTTAAAGTTCAGGAAAGGTCCTTCCATCTTTCTGTCTGTCTGATCCCCTCTCCGTTCTGCCCTCTGTCTGTTTTGTTTGAGCTTCTGGTCTGGACTGCATATTATTTTTCTCTTCTATTCACTCTTTGACTGCCACCAAGCTGTTAATGGCCAGCCTGTTTGTCTGACCTCCTGTCTGTTGCTGTTCTCCCTCTGTCTCCCCCTTGCTTTATAACCCACAAGAAGCTCTATTTGGCTCTATCTGTTTTCAGACAGCGACATTTAGGAGTTTCTCCTGCATCTCGGCTACTCCAAATGGAGTTTCTGGTGACACATAAATGTGCACATGAATGTGCACGATAAATTGTTATTTGGTCTGGTCAAGGATACTAACAAACCTGGCTGGTATGTTGCGCATAATATACTCCTGATGGTGTAACCGACATAAAAAGTCTGACCAACCGCATATCCTGGAACTTTCTGGCGCAAATCTAGCACCGCTCACTTCGCACGGGTGCGTTTTTTTTATACAGGTTTCTACGGTTTCTTGGGTTGGATATGGCGGCCTGGAATGTTTGTTCAAGTGCAGCTAAACTTGGAATTTTAGTAAACGTGCCACAATTAACATTAATGCATTGCTCCTGTGCAGCTGACCTGCAGAACCTGGGAATATACCATTCTGTCAAGATGGGGAGAATACAAGTGTGGAGAATATAATTCTAATACCCTGTTAAAGTGACCATTTTGTAAGATTTTGCATTTGTAGTTATTTTACTGTAATTTATACTGTAATAATAATAATAATATCACAGTACTTTTGAACAAATTAGGTTAATTGATGGGCCGTGG
>NC_137830.1:7473218-7590718 GCF_963921795.1 Nannobrachium achirus
CTAGGGGTCCTGGACTAGCCTGGCATGGACAGACTAATATCACTGTCAGATATGCGTGTATCAAAACACCATCCCTGTTCCAGCAGTGGAAGCTTGTGATTGGCTGAACTGGAGCTAGGGAGCGCTCTGTTGTTTTCGCCTGGACCGTGCGGAGGTGCCGACATTCAGGGGGACGAAGATTTACTATTCTGTCATAACGGCACATAAGTCGGTAACGGCGCTGAGTCTTGCTCAGGCGACCATGAGCCACGCGAGACAACGCCGAGCGAGCGAGTCGCAGTGTCGAGCGTTGCGACAGTCGCATGAGCCGGTGCACCTCCGTCATCTCCACCGGAAACAAGCGCTCTGCCCTTGGTCCATTGTTGGAACCGGGATGGTGTTTTGATTCACGCGCCAGATATCGGACTGGATTTTTCTGTATGGAAGCTCCATCACCCATTCTCCTTATCTTGCTCCTCATGTCTCAGGAAGTGGCTCCAACCCTTTCCAGCACCTGGAGAAGAGCGCGGTGTTGCAGGAGGTAAAGTACACTGACATGATGTCACTGCATGCCGCGGCGTACAACTGATCACGTTCAACCCAGATTTGGCTCAAACTAGGGGTTCAAGTAGTTCTCCTGCTGTGCCACAGACATGTGGAAGGCCTTACTAACAGCCTCAAAGGGGAGTAAACCCCTACTCTCCTTGAAAACAGCCCTAAAAGAGCACTTACAGGTGGCTGGCTGAAACTCGAAACTGGTAAAAACCGGTGTTTTTGACAGCAATTTTTTTTTTTGTTATTGTCTTTTGAATAAAATGTAATTTAGTTTTAGTCATAATTTAGTCACCTGAAAAGTTTTAGTCTAATTTTGGTCGACTAAATATCATAGGATTTTCGGCGACTAAATCTACAGTTGATTTAGTCAACTAGCATCGTAATGACTGATTTTACACTTGGTTGTGTGCTGAAAATAGCACATCTACAAGCTCACAACGCGTTGCACTGCGACACGTTGTGAGCTTGTAGATGTGCTATTTTCAACACGCAACTCCTGAGAGCAACCAAACATAAAATGACTCTCTTCTTCACTAGTCCCTCCCTAACCTTTTAGTCTGGTTTTTATTTTGTTGTCGAAATTGTCAATATATTTAGTCATAGTTTTTTTAGTCATCACAGCTTAGTTTTTATTTAGTTTTCATCAGTGAAAAAAAACGCAGTCGACGAACATTTTTCGCCATAGTTTTAGTCGACAAAATCAACACTGGTATAAACCCTGTAAAAAAAAGTCAAAGCTTACCCTGAGCCCCCCTTTGTACATAATTTATTTATTTCTGATTTCTGACTGTTCTATGATGTTGTGCATAGTATTGTTATATTTCTCTGTCATTCAATGTTTCAATGAATTCACCCTTTGTCAAGTCCCACCCATTGTCCTGCCCCTCTCCACACCCATTAGTTGCTGTGTCTTGGTGGGACATTCAGTGGGACATTCCATCCACTGCCATGTTAATTCAGTTGCTTCATATTGCTATTCCGTGTGCTCAATTCTAATTTCAAACTTTATTTCAGTCAATTGGAGCTGCTCAGTGGCAGCATAGTGAATCAGCATGTTTTTAAATGTTTTTTATTTCTCCAAAAATTATGTTTTAGCTAATTCAACATAAAAAGGCGGAACCAGGGCGGGACAAGGCAGATAGAGCCTCCTGGTTGGTCAGTCAGGGACCAATCAGGAGGCTAACAAAGGGTGAATTGAGTACACGGGACCCCAATGGAGGGGACGAGCAGTAGTGCTTTGTTGGGTTTAACCCATTTAGGCCTAGGATTGACTGCTTTAACTATTGAAAAATAGCAGATCTACAAGCTCACAGCGCGGCACCGAGTGCCGCACTGCGAGCTTGTAGATCTGCTATTTTTGAAAAATCACGATTTTTCTTTGCAAGTCTTTGAATACATCTACTTAAAAGCGAACATTTGTAAATCAAATATTTGCTTCTGGGTGGTCCCTGGAACAACATATTTTGAGATGGGGGTCCGTGGCCAAATACCTGTAATTTTGGGGGTCCTTGACATGAAAATGTTTGAGAACAACATGATTTAGAGGAAGGATTTAGAAGTCGGGTCAAAGATCGGGTCAAAGATATTCAAAGACTTGCACTCATTTTCACGATTTTTCAAAAATAGCAGATCTACAAGCTCGCAGCGCGGCACTCGGTGCCACGCTGTGAGCTTGTATATCTGCTATTTTTCTAAAGTTAAAGCATAAAATAATGGTTAAAGTGGTTAAACTCTAACGTGACTCGGGCGCGTTCCAGGTATTTGAGAGTTAAAATCCTCTTAGCAGAGCTTGTATCGAACAGTACGTTCCTGAGCTTTTTTCCCCCTGCAAACAGCTAATGAAGTGTTCAGTCAATCAACGAAACACGTTAATGGGAATGGTATATCGGTGAGGGAAAATGGTATGGGTAGGTACACCTCTAGAATGAACCCTTCTCTCCCCCTCGTGTCTCGCAGGCGCGCATCTTCAACGAGACGCCCATCAACCCCAGAAGATGCCTTCACATCCTGACCAAGATCATCTACCTCCTCAACCAGGTACGCATGGCTTAAACACCCACTGATGATCACTCATCTGGATTCACATTCACACACAACATGTCTTCCATGGAAGCATGTTGCACAGCGAGAATAGCCGATCTACGCGCTCCCAATGTGTCCGTGACGCGTTGAGAGCTTGTGGATGGGCTCTTGACGGTCATTGTTTTAAGATTAGAGCATTTGAAGTGGTCAAACTAAACTAGCAATCTGTTTAGAAGCATCATCCATAACATCTTGACTCACTGACAGCCATTCTCCTTTAAAATCGCCCTGAAAAATCACTTACAGGCGGCAGCCATTCGCAAAGGGGAAATAACAAACCTAGCCCAGCCTCCCCTGACCCTCCTTTGTATTTACCTACTGTATATATTTTTTGCACTGTTTATTTTATTTGTATTTACTTTATTTATTGAGCGGTGGTCACAACGCTCCTATACGTGGCCGTGTGTGTGGGTCTGTCTCCGTGTCTGTATGTAGCCTAAACTTCGGCGCGTAACTAGTGCCGCACCATTTACGCCACTCGCGCAATATATACATCAAAATGTGCGGCTCGGCCGGGAATGGTGTGCTATTACCTTTCGTTCCGATCCGCCTTACCATGCCGACGTAATCGGCAAAAAACGACGCTTAATTGTCCCCATTGACTTATAATGGGACAATGCAAGAAATCACTTTCAAGTATTTTTCTCTCGTAAACCATAGGAGCTACAGTTTCAAACCTCGGAGAGGAGATTCATAATGATTTTAAGAATGAATCGAAAAATAATTACATCACTCGGCCTCATGGTGGCGCTATAACGGCCCACTTTTTTGCCCCGTAACTCTTGAACCGTAGATCGGAAAATTACAATTCTTTTTTCCCTGGATTCCTTGGGTCAAGACGCATCTCCCCATATAGGCCACGCCCATTTGCGCCAGGATAGATTTTCCGCCATCTTGAATTTTCTCCAAAACACACTTTTTGCTCCTTTTCCTACATATTTTCTTCAAATGTCACAAAAATCGGTACACATGATCTATGAGGTGGGTAAACCACCGCTCAGTTCACACGGGTGTGATTTTTTTAAATTTATTTTTACTATATCTACTGCATAGTACTGTGTTCTATCCTTCTGTCATTCAATGTTATGAGATACTTCAATGGTTTCCTATGGAAACAAGCTTAGTCTTTTCTAGGATCTCCTTTTAGTTGACCTTGTACCAGTGAACTGTACCGTCTGCTGTACCTTTTTCTATGCAAACTTCTAATAAAGTCTTCAATCAATCAATCAATCAATAAAACAAGTTTCACAAGGTATTAATGTTTGTCCAGGTTGCCATGTCCGAGTTTCATGAGTTATTAATTTTATAGCATATTTATAAAGAATATCAACGCAGTGCCGAAGTGCCTCAATCAGTGCACTTCCGGTCTGCTCCGATCAGGAAACCAATTCACTCTTTGTCCCTGATAGGTATTTTGTTATGGTTCATATCATCTTTTTATCAATACATATTGTTGACCACTTGACCCTAAAGACACAGTGACTGTGTCCCGTTATACTCATGTAATGTACAGTACACACACAAGGTCTCCGTCTGGTAGAAATCAGACCTTATCAACTGCCTGGAGCCAGTACCTAAACAATGAGAATTGTTTTGGTATTCTAAGGCTCAGCTTGTGTCATCCAGACACCAGCAAGGACATCTTCCCCCAGGAACCCTGTATATGGACTCTTAGTCTTGTGATTCGTGGACAAGAAACATATCCTATTAACTGTTGAAACGTCATCCATTGACTGATGAAATGACCATACTTATACTCATGTCAAAACATAATTTGTTGGAGAGAGCACGAACCAACCATTATGTATGTACTGTAAACCTGTCTTGAATACTCTCTCTCCATAGTAAACATACCATTCTCACTCTGATCACTCTCCTGTCTTATTTCTGTGTGATGGATTATTGTATCTCATATGGGAATAAGAAGGTGTTGTTGTTTACAAATAATATTTCAATCAGTCCCCACTCTAAATCTTTCAGGGAAACGAATGTGGGGAATTGGACGTTGGGGATGGGAAGTCTGTCTACTCACCGTGTTCAAATGTGACATACATTCATTGGACAGGGAACAAAAAAACAATGCGACGCCAATCGGAACCAGCCACCGGAACCACCTTTTTGTTCTTTTTCTAGACCGGATCACACAGGCCAGTTTAGAACTTGGGCTGTCACGATTATGACATTTTTACATTTAAAATGTCACGAAACGATTAATTGTCACTCAAATATTTGCGATTAACAATTGAATTGTGTTTGTGTCGTTGAATTACATTTCTGTTTGGCTTGTAGGCTTTAAAGTTGCACGTGGCAGATATGACTCATAACCTATATATATACAAAGAAATGACAGACATATTTGACAACTGTATACCTAAAAAAGGACATTGATGGTGGAAATAGCCGATCTACAAGCTCACAAGGCTGGTGACGCGAGGTTATCACTGAAGCATCACTGAAGGAAATGTGCAGCTCTACTTGACCATTGGTTCATTCTCAGGCATCATTCTGTGTTTGCAGGGGGAACACTTTGGAACCACAGAGGCTACAGAGGCCTTCTTTGCCATGACCAGGCTGTTCCAGAGCAACGACGTGAGTCTGTTTTACTAGCCATGTTCAACCGTGACACGCATTCATTGTACTGTCTCGTAGAGTTGTCAAGATATCATTTGTTTCCGTTTAACCACATTAACTCATACTCTGCGATCCCCGTCGAAACCGTTGATTTCCCGCTGTACCACGCTGCGATGCCCGTCGTTCCCGGAAATTTAATTAGCTTTAATCATTATGAAACAATTAAAAGTATGATCGCTGTATATGGCCGTTTCGGAGTCTTAGGCCCGCCCCCTAACTGTATCCTGCTGTATTTCCGGTTCTGACCGGATCTAGGTTTCCGTATCCTGTCCAAGGCCCCATCGTAGCTTCCGTCCCATCTGTTTACATTGTAAACAGAGGAAGGAGCAGCACGTTCATTTCATCGTGGTTCAACGCGTTTTTTTAAATTATTTGATAGCTTTTCGATTCTTGTGCCCGCCTGGCATATGATCCGCGCACATATCGTCTGCTATGTGCGCGAACGTGTCCACGTGTTACCATAGCGCACAACTGGCCGTTTCCAATGTTTTCTTATGTAACAACGGCGGCTACAGCAGGGGTAACAGCCTGGCAACGGATTTGTCTATTCCAATGGATTTTTTTTAATTCGAAAGCTGTCATCTTGTCTACCGGTCTACTACATGAGTCGCGCACAGATCATGCACTATGCGTGCACGTGCCCACGTTAAAAGGTGAGGACGATTTGGCAGCTGCTTACTACAGCTATGTTTAAAATGGCAGCAAAATTGTTAACACAAGCGTCACCCTTTTGGGGGCTAACATTCTGCGAAACTACCTGATCTATAAGCTCACCACGGATCAGCTACAGCAGCTATTTTGGGTGAAAACATTTGTTGTAGAGAGGATGAGAGTGGCCCTGAAATAGACACATGGGGAAACGAAGAATATAGGGTTTTAAGTGGTTATGTAGTTTTTTTTTTATTTAATTTGAACATTCCCTTCGTAAGCCACATGTCAACAGACATACAGACAGACAGCTACCTACATTTATTATCCCACAGGGGAAGATCAGTCGCCCAGAGACAGCACAGCAGTTAAGGTTACAAAGTTACGAGTATGAGAAGAAGAAAGTACTGTCGTGTACAGTAAAAAACAAGGCAAACAAAGCAACAAAAAAAGAAACCATATAAAGTGTCCAATAACAGTCAGTGCTTCATAAGTGTTTCACCATTATCTCGTCTTAAAACAAATAACAAATAACACTAATAATAACACTACTTATCAGTGCAGTTCCATTAACCCATTTAGGCCTGAACACATTATGACGCAATATTTTATGCTTTAAATATAAAAAAAACAGCAGATATACAAGCTCACAGCGCGGCACCGAGTGCCGCGCTGCGAGCTTGTAGATCTGCTATTTTTGAAAAATCGTGAAAATTAGAATTTTGACCCGATTCTATAAGTGTCTTTTGAATCCTTCTAAGATTTTTTGAAAAACCTATGTTTTTTTATGTCAGCAATCTGGCCAGCCATCGTCAAAGAAAAGGTCCTTTTCACTTCAACTGGAGCTCAGTTAGTCTGTTCTTGAGAGACTACTATGTCAGTGGTTCTCAAACCTTTTCATTTGAAGGACCCCCAAAATGATATTTATTTGGCCACCGACCCCCATCTCAAAATATCTAGTTCCAGGGACCACCCAGAAGCAAAATTTGAGTTACAAACGTTCGCTTTGAAAATACATATATTCAAAGATTTGCACACATTTTCACAACTTTTTCAAAAATAGCAGATCTACAAGCTCGCAGCGCGGCACTCGGTGCCGCGCTGTGAGCTTGTATATCTGCTATTTTTCATTAGTTAAAGCATTAAATAATTGTAGGCCTAAATGGGTTAAGAAAAGTGTCCATTGATCAGTGCAAAAAGCGTGAGAAGTGCCGTGTGCTCACAGCCAAAACGGCACCGAAAACCCGCCTTAGGAATATCGTTAGACCACGAGTCTTGGAACGACTATGTAGTTGTTGTCGGGTGGACACCTTGTATGTCCGAAAACATTTGTTTGGTATTTATCATTTTAAAAGTGATTTAAACCAGTGAAAAGTGAAAACAGACGATCTACAAGTCTTGTAGATCGGCTATTTTCACTAGTCTTGTGCGACAGTCTAGTATGATGAAGCAGGGCTTTACTTAACGGGTAAAAACCTACAAATCTGAAACTTGGCGATGCCAGGTATCTGCCCGACAGTGACCAGATAGGCAGTGACGTCCTTTGTTGTAAATCGGAAACACATTTTTTATTTGTTTGTTTTGTTGTCTCCTCAGCAAACCCTGAGGAGGATGTGCTACCTGACCATCAAAGAGATGGCCAACATCTCTGAGGACGTCATCATTGTGACCAGCAGGTGGGTGGCACCCTGTTTGATGATGATGTTTAACAGTTTTACTGCCAGTCCATGTCAGTGTTTTTTTACGACCACAAGAAAACGCTGTTTACACATCTATCCGTTCTGTCCATTCTTTTCAGTACCCTGGGTGACGCTAAAATTCCACCATAGTTACACTCATACAACCATTCTAACAAAATGAGCAAATAGCTACTTTTGCGTCGGCCTATTCTCGTCAACCTTCATCTGTGGCTTGGTTGCCTAATTAATAATTCTCGTCAATCTACCTCTGTGGCTTTGAAAGAGTTAAATTGGAACGTGAACACTTATCACACATGGATTAAAGTCTTCAGTTTGGATTTCATAGAAGCCAGCATGTTTTCTATGAAAGCGCGGTGCACAGCAAAAGTAGCCTATCGGCAAGTAGTTGGGTCAAAAGGGGCAGTTCCGTGACCATGGAGAGCGAAGGTCCGTTTCTCAATGGATTTGTCATCTAGGAGATTTTTTGATAGTCATTTTTTCCTTTATAGTGTAGTGTATAGTAACAGGGTTCCCGCGGGTCCTTAAAAAGTCTTAAATTGTCTTAAATAAAAAATCTTGAATTTAAGGTCTTAAAAAGCCTTGAATTTGACCAAATCTGACCGTAGGTATTAAATTTGATGATGGTGTTTTTAAGGCTCATGGGAAAATTAAGCCATAAACATTTGTGCGTATTCATTTGATTTGTTTACTTGATGTATTAATATCAGACGATGAGAGACGGCAAACAAGCTGAAGCGAGCAGCAGTCAGTGAGAAGAGGAGCTTGTTTGTTGTTCTCAGCTCCGCCCGTTTTGTCAGTACTGTGGTAATGTATGTGGATGCGGAAGAGGGTAGTTTTGTTTTTTAACAAATCAAGCGCTCCTTTTCTCTAGCCTCCCTCACATCAACTGCCTAGCGCTCACAGCACTGAGTGAGCACACAAGTAAACATACTTGTCGTGTAGTGGAGTTGTGGGCTGTGGAGTGGACTTCTTAAAAGTTTTATATAAACAATTCGCTTGCATCGCGAATCGCGATGCAGCCGTGCGCGATTCTCCATTGATGCGGGGATGTGACATACCGGTAATCGATGTTTGTTGTTGATTTTCCTCAACCATGATGAAAAGCTACATGCTAAGGCTATTGTCCCGTACTCCCGTTCCTTCTGCCTGTGAGACAGAATGAAGCTGACAGTCATAAAGTTATTAGTCAGTCCGTTTTCATAGAGGAGAATCCACTAATCATCTGTGATTTATAACAGCTGTTCTACCGAACGTTTTTACGTTCTACACGCTCATCAATACACCGCGTCTTCCCTCTCCTCTCCTGACTTGAGTCCCGTTCAGTAACCTCAGTAATATAATAATTTAACTCAGTCTGAGATTAACATTGAGGGGTGGCATTTTAAGCTATAACTAGAAGAGAAAATTTCTAAGAAATTTTAAGTGTGCCTGCAGCTCGCTAAGTCTGTGCAACCTTGTGTAGCGGTTGGTGTTAGCATTAGCGTTATTTCATTTGACGCAACCCGCGTGTCTGTATGACAAACGGTTCACGAGATCAAGGGTCACTTCCTGTTTGGTGAGGGGCACTTCCTGTTTGGCGAAATAGGCCCCAATTAAGGTCATGGACGATTAATGAATTAAAGCTGCAAGCAGCGATGACCAGGCCCTCGCAGCTCTACCCACGTCACAAGGCCAGCAGCCAATCAGAAACCAAACAGGAAGTCAGCCATTTCGACTAATTAGTGGCGTTTTGGAGCATTTTTGGCCGTTATCACGGGTCGCACTTTAACGACAGTTTTTTGAGAAAAAATTGTTTTGTGAGAAAAAAAAATTGAGAAAAAAACTTTTTTGAGAAAAAGAAATTTTGAAAAAAAAATTGTGAGAAAAAAAAATCTTGAGAAAAAAAAGGGTGAGAAAAAAAATGTTGAGAAAAAAATAATTTTGAGAAAACAATTTTGAGAAAAAATTTTTTTGAGAAAAAAATAATTTGAGAAAAAAAAAATTGAGAAAAAAAATGTTGAGCAAAAATTTGAGAAAAAAATTGAGAAAAAAAAATTTTTGAGAAAAAAAAATTGAGAAAAAAAAAATTGAGAAAAAAACATTTTTGAGAAAAAAATGTTGAGAAAAAAAAATTTTTAGAAAAAAAAAATTGAGAAAAAAAAATTGAGAAAAAAAAAATTTGAGAAAAAAAAATTGAGAAAAAAAAAATTTTGAGAAAAAAAAATTTGAGAAAAAAAAAATTGAGAAAAAAAAATTGAGAAAAAAAAATTTTGAGAAAAAAAATGTTGAGAAAAAAATTTGAGAAAAAAATTGAGAAAAAAAATTTTTTGAGAAAAAAAAATTGAGAAAAAAAAATTTTTGAGAAAAAAAAATTTTTGAGAAAAAAATGTTGAGAAAAAATTTTTAGAAAAAAAATTTGAGAAAAAAAAATTTTTGAGAAAAAAAAATTGAGAAAAAAAAAATTTTGAGAAAAAAAAATTTTGAGAAAAAAAAATTGAGAAATAAAAATTTGAGAAAAAAAAATTTTGAGAAAAAAAAAATTTTGAGAAAAAAAAATTTGAGAAAAAAAAAAATTGAGAAAAAAAAAAATTGAGAAAAAAAAAATTGAGAAAAAAAGAAAAGGTATGACACCAGCCGCAAGTCTGTACGACAAACGGTTCATGAGTTATAGAGGCACTTCCTGTTTGGTGAAGGGCACTTCCTGTTAAAGAGGGGGCGAGGCTTAATCAATTACAGCTCATCCCTATTGGTCGGAAAAAGACCAAAGTTGTGTGAGCATTTTACATTTTAAATGACGTTGCTAGGCAAAAATATGGCAGAGTTATGTGGCGCCAAAGTTTCTGGTTTTTTTTCGGAGTCCCCCATTCAAAGTCAATGGAGTTTTTGGGCGTTGTTTTTTGCGAATTACATCGCAATCGTAAAGCGTTAGCGTTATTTCATTTGACGCAACCCGCGTGTCTGTATGACAAACGGTTCACGAGATCAAGGGTCACTTCCTGTTTGGTGAGGGGCACTTCCTGTTTGGCGAAATAGGCCCCAATTAAGGTCATGGACGATTAATGAATTAAAGCTGCAAGCAGCGATGACCAGGCCCTCGCAGCTCTACCCACGTCACAAGGCCAGCAGCCAATCAGAAACCAAACAGGAAGTCAGCCATTTCGACTAATTAGTGGCGTTTTGGAGCATTTTTGGCCGTTATCACGGGTCGCACTTTAACGACAGTTTTTTGAGAAAAAATTGTTTTGTGAGAAAAAAAAATTGAGAAAAAAACTTTTTTGAGAAAAAGAAATTTTGAAAAAAAAATTGTGAGAAAAAAAAATTTGAGAAAAAAAAAATTTGAGAAAAAAAAAATTGAGAAAAAAAAAATTGAGAAAAAAAAATTTTGAGAAAAAAAATGTTGAGAAAAAAATTTGAGAAAAAAATTGAGAAAAAAAATTTTTTGAGAAAAAAAAATTGAGAAAAAAAAATTTTTGAGAAAAAAAAATTTTTGAGAAAAAAATGTTGAGAAAAAATTTTTAGAAAAAAAATTTGAGAAAAAAAAATTTTTGAGAAAAAAAAATTGAGAAAAAAAAAATTTTGAGAAAAAAAAATTTTGAGAAAAAAAAATTGAGAAAAAAAAATTTGAGAAAAAAAAAATTTGAGAAAAAAAAAATTTTGAGAAAAAAAAATTTGAGAAAAAAAAAAATTGAGAAAAAAAAAAAATTGAGAAAAAAAAAATTGAGAAAAAAAGAAAAGGTATGACACCAGCCGCAAGTCTGTACGACAAACGGTTCATGAGTTATAGAGGCACTTCCTGTTTGGTGAAGGGCACTTCCTGTTAAAGAGGGGGCGAGGCTTAATCAATTACAGCTCATCCCTATTGGTCGGAAAAAGACCAAAGTTGTGTGAGCATTTTACATTTTAAATGACGTTGCTAGGCAAAAATATGGCAGAGTTATGTGGCGCCAAAGTTTCTGGTTTTTTTTCGGAGTCCCCCATTCAAAGTCAATGGAGTTTTTGGGCGTTGTTTTTTGCGAATTACATCGCAATCGTAAAGCGGATCGGAAAGAAAAGTAATAGCACACCATTCCCGGCCGAGCCGCACATTTTGATGTATATATTGCGGGGGTGGCGTAAATCGTGCGGCAGTTATTACGTGCCGAAGTTTCCCCCATTCTAAGTCAATGGGGTTTTTTGGCGTAGTTTTTTGCGAATTACGTCGCAATGGTAACGCGGATCGGAAAGAAAAGTAATAGCACACCATTCCCGGCCGAGCCGCACGTTTTGATGTATATATTGCGGCGGTGGCGTAAATTGTGCGGCAGTTATTACGTGCAGAAATTCGTGGCGAAAGACTTAATTAATGACTTAAGTATGGCGGATTACAATAAGTGTTTTGCCATTGCATTGCATGGCAGGCACACTTAATGATATGCCTGTCTTCAAAGACAAGTCCCTAACTTCGCTATTTGGATCTGTATATCTGTAGGCTGCTTTATATTTTTATTTCTGTAAATACAGCATCTTTTAGTTCACTGCAGAAGCTGGGTTTATGTTTTGTTATTGAAAACTGAATATTCTGTTTCTCACAATAGATGTAGTCAGGGAAAATCTGCAGAATAGCTGTCAAATCTGGGAATAAATTCCTTACCAAACAATTTCTTCACCAATGTGTTTGTAAAGGTGTCTAGTAACATATCTAACAAAGATTGAAATTCAACATCCCTAGGAAAATCTTCAGCTTGGGTAATTCTGGGTCTTATTCACTTACTATACAGTATAAACTATACTATAAGGAAAAAATGACTCCCAAAACATATACGTAGGATGTGAGGGGTCTAACTAGGTGTTTTTAATTATTCTGAATCCATTGCAAGCATTTGTTTTGCACAAAAAATTCCTTGGGGTAAAAATGGACCCCCATACCACTGAAAAGTGATGACTCATCACTAAACCATAATTGTTATGGGCTGTTTTAGCCGAATGAATGTTTTTTGTGCAAAACAAATGCTTGCAATGGATTCAGAATCATTAAAAACACCTAGTTAGACCCCTCACATCCCAAGTTAAAGCAGATTTAGTATAGTGTATAGTAAGTGAATGAGACCCAGGCCAGAATTACCCTAGCTGTCAAAGATTTTCCTGGGGATTTGAATTTCAATCTTTGTTAGATGTTACTAGACACCTTTACGAACACATTTTGGTAAGGAATTTATTCCCAGGGTTTTATTAATATTCCCTAACTAATGTCTTATCGTGACATAACTCGGACGGTGCTGAGTCGTCTCATGCGACCTTCGCAATGCTCAACACGGCTACTTGCTCGCTTTAGCTCGCTCGGAGGTGTCTCACGTGGATCAAGGTCGCCTGAGACGGCGCACCTCCGTCAGCGCGGTGAGTGTGAGGTTGGCGGAAAAAGGTAGAGCGAACGGCCCGGGAGGGCGATTTTGGTCTTAAATTACATTTGTTGAGGTCTTAAAAAGGTCTTAAAAAGTCTTACATTTTGCTTTTAAAATGGTGCAGGAACCCTGAGTAAGTGAATGACTCCCAAAAAAACTGCTTTAAGTGGGATGTGAGGGGTCAAACTAGGGGTTTTTAATTATTCTGAATCCATTGCAAGCATTTGTTTTGCATGAAAAACATTCCTTGGGCTAAAAAACGGCCAACAACACTATGGTTTAGTGATGAGTCATCAATTTTCAAAGTCTTTTAGGGTCCGTTTTTAGCCCAAGGAATGTTTTTCATGCAAAACAAATGCTTGCAATGGATTCAGACTAATTAAAAACCTCTAGTTTGACCCCTCACATCCCACCTAAAGCAGATTTTTGGGTAGGCACTTTTTCCTTTATAGTGTAGGTGAATGAGACTGAAAATTACCCTAGCTGTCAAACATTTTCCCAACCATTTTAAAAAATACACCCCGGCCAAATTTGTTTAATAACCCTCTTAGATGACAAATCCATTGAGAAACGGACCTTCGCTCTCCACGGTCACGGAACTGCCCCTTTTGACCCAACTAAAGCTCAATGATTGCTGTTAGACTAAAGGCCGGTCCACACCAATGCAACTCCTTTCAACTACTTGAAAGCATTATCCCCAATGGCAGTTGCATTGGTGTTGTTTCAACCAAAATACTCCACTTAAAGCACCTTTTTTAAAAGCTTGTAATGGTTTTACAAAATCAGCTTTTATAGCAGAAACCAGCAAAAATTGGTTTAGTGTGGTGATTTGAAACGGGGGGCTCGGGTGGTACAGTGTTAAAGTGCTTGACCACCACCGCGGAGGCTGCCGGTGCTGTTGTAAAGTAGACATTATTCATGCGTTATGAGTGAGTTGATATTTAAAACCTGTTGTTTTTGTAAAGCCTGACCAAGGACATGACCGGCAAGGAGGACGTGTACAGAGGACCCGCCATCAGAGCCCTCTGCAGGATCACTGATGTAAGTATAGGCTGCACCGCATGGATATTTACTTCTTCTATGAGGTCTTCAACAGGGGCGGATCTTTATGTGAAAGGAACTTTTTGTTGTTGCATTATTCGTCCATTCGGTTGTTGTTGGGTTTTAACCCATTAAGACCTGGACACCACATTAACCACTTAGCATACCTATTAGATGAAAATTGCAGATGTACAAGCTTGTAGATCTTCTTTCCCAGCTGATTCTGCCAAGCCCGTTCCCTTGGCTGTGGTTTTGCTCTCCTTAATCCATTTTTTAATCACTTGTACCACTTCCCTTCTGTCACCTTCTATTGTTTTCACAAAGAAACTGTGGAAATAGAAAAGTATAGTCAAAATTAGTGAACTTTGTATATCATATATCAAGAGCTTGAAGTGGTAACTGCTGTTTTGAAGTTAAGTGCGTTATTAAGAACGGCCACTAGATGGTAGAATTGCTATGCTAACAAAACAACCGCTTGTGTTGCTTCACCATTAGAGCTGTACCTGACACAGGATTCAAATGGTCGATTAAGAATTGTGAATACTCCATGGCTGCTTGTTTTATATAAAAGAAAATATGGCCTTGAAATTAAAATGGTGGGAACCACCCTTCCCGAAGCCAAGCCAAAAAGACAAACAATTTACAATTTTGGTATTTACTTCCCATATCTGCGTGAAGTGGGCGGGCACCTTTTTAGGAGACCGGACGCAAGGTTGGAGTCTATTATTATTTCCAATGGAAGAGTAAATGTGAACACAGCTTCTGAATCATTCTTTAGCTCCATGGGCACTGAACTAAATTTTGGACCCCATCATCACAAGCCAAACAATATTACCAAGAGTTTCATAATAAAGTGGATTTATTTTATTGTATTGTCAACCTTTCTCTGTCCCAGCAACACAGTGTATACTGTATATATATATATATATATAACGTGTATATGCATATATTGGTTGCAGACCACCATGCTGCAGGCCATAGAGAGGTACATGAAGCAGTGTGGTGGTGGTGTATCACTATCTTTATGTCCTAATACTTGTGTTGCAGACCACCATGCTGCAGGCCATAGAGAGGTACATGAAGCAGGCCATCGTTGACAAGGTCCCCAGCGTGTCCAGCTCAGCCCTGGTGTCCTCTCTGGTAAGAAACACCTCTTGATTCTCCATATTTTCTTGTTTCTTTGTAAATGAACATCCCTACCTGCAGTGTTGATTTTAACAGCACATTTTGATTTAATTTCCACCCACCTGACAGACAATGACATGGGAGATGCCCAAAATGCCCATCTTCCTCTTTTTAAACGTGAAACGATTGAACTGCATTGTGGGTATTGAAGTTCTCCCTTTCTTGTGTGTGTGCAGCACATGGTGAAGATGAGTTATGACGTGGTGAAACGTTGGGTCAACGAGGCCCAGGAGGCTGCGTCCAGTGATAACATCATGGTGCAGGTGGGTAGGACACACGCACGTTTGCACCATAGACTGTGAAAAAAAATATGGACGGTGCGAAGCCATTGGTTTATATGCGGCGCTTTTTTGTCCCTTGTATGGGTGTCGCCAATATTGTTTGAATGGTACTCCAGGAATCATAAGGAATGCTATTGGCTGCCAACGGTCACGTGCAACCGCAGGGATACATGGGAGAATGTGGGAGAATGTGGTCGGAGCCATAGACATATAAAGGTAGACGCCTCCTTCGGCTAGGGGGCGTATGCATTGAGCAACTAAGGGAATCTTCGTCGCTTCCGTGTTCATTGCTTCCGCGTGCGTCACACATACGGAAGTCGGTAAGCCAGTCAGAGGCAGGTGGGGGCTGGTCTTTACGTATGCAGCCTATAAGAACAGCTGAGCAGCGCAACATCGGAACTGGCTCTGTTGAATTGAATTGTGGTCCTTGGATGAGTCACGGAAAAGACGGAAAAAGCTGTGATTGGCCAGTAGTCACTTTGACTGACAGCGTTCCCTTAGTTTTTTCAGGAAGTCCGGACTATAACTTTTGCACATTGCTCCAATTAACTGCAGAGGCGAACGAGGCATCTAGCTCTTTATATCTGTGGTCGGAGCCTCCCGAAATACACCACACGAAGAAGAACACAGCCGGCTGGTATCAGTTTAGTTGGCCACGCCCCCCGCAACTTTATCATCAATTTTAACATAAATGGGACCATATTGCACAAAACGTAATGGTAATTGAAAGGCAGTTTTTTACTAGCGACAGGAACCATAAAGTATGTATGACGATGTTTATTAAGGTTAGTGAAATGAATGGGTTCCAGTGGAGAACAAATCTTTTTGGTACCTCGCGGGGGGAAAACAGCGCAACTAGCGGCCAATGGGTCCATGCTCAAGGTCCCTCAGCCCTATGTTCCCTCAATGTTAACCACTATGCCTAACCCTAACCCTAACCTCAGTGAGGGAACATAGGGTTGAGGGAACATAGGCATGACCCCGCGGCCAATCATGGGATCTTTCTCTTCCGGGAAAAAAAAAAAAAAAGACACACACACACACACACAC
Organism: Nannobrachium achirus; assembly: GCF_963921795.1. Taxonomy (NCBI): domain Eukaryota; kingdom Metazoa; phylum Chordata; class Actinopteri; order Myctophiformes; family Myctophidae; genus Nannobrachium; species Nannobrachium achirus. The sequence continues at coordinate 7,489,728 of NC_137830.1, forward strand.
ACACACACACACACACACACACACACACACACACACACACACACAAAACAATGGTTAAAGTGCTTAAAATCTAGATTGACACAGATCTAAATGGGTTTTAACTCATTTAGGCCTAGAATTATTGATTGCTTTAACCAGTGAAAAATAGCAGATATACAAGCTCACAGCGCTGCAAGCTTGTAGATCTGCTATTTTTGAAAAAGTCATGAAAATGTGTGCAAATCGTTGATTTAATATATATGTATATCACAGATCGCGTTAGACCGGTAATTGCCGGTTTAGACTGATTTTTTATGGCCAAGACCGGAAAATAAAATTCCTCCCGGACATTCTGACCGATTGAAAAACCAATGGTCATTTATTATTATCGCTGTCTGCGCAGGCTGCCTCTCTCTCTCGCTCGCTCGCCCGCCCTCTCTCGCTCGGTCGCTCGCTCCGGTATTTTCTTCAGATGTCCGGTAAATTTTTATCATGCCGATCACGGTGACCGGCTGTTAAAAATCCTAGCGCGACCTCTGATGTATATATATATGTATTTTCAAAGCGAACGTTTGTAACTCAAATTTTGCTTCTGGTTGGTCCCTGGAATTAAATATTTTGAGATGCGGGTCCGTGGCCAAATAAATATCATTTTGGGGGTCCTTCAGATGAAAAGGTTTGAGAACCACTGACACAGTAGTCTCTCAAGAACAGACTAACTGAGCTCCATTTGTGAAAAGGACCTTTTCTTTGACGATGGCTGGCCAGATTTCTGACATAGAAACACAGGTTTTTCAAAAAAACTTTAGAAGGATTCAAAAGACACTTATAGAATCGGGTCAAAATTCAAATTTTCGGGTCAAAATTCGGGTCAAAATTCAAATATTTTCGGTGCCGCGCTGTGAGCTTGTATATCTGCTATTTTTCAAAAGCATAACATAATGATACACTATAATGTGTACCTGTTCTAAATGGGTTTTAATTGGTGTCTTCCGCTCACACAGTACCACGCCCTGGGCCTGCTGTACCACCTGAGGAAGAACGACCGCCTGGCCGTCTCCAAGATGCTCAACAAGTTCACCAAGTCTGGCCTCAAGTCCCCGTTCGCCTACTGCATGCTGATCCGCATCGCCAGCAAGCTGCTGGACGAGACCGAGGGAGGGTACGTACTACTGTTACTAGCCTACTGCAGGGTTCCCCAATTCGTTTTCCCCAAGGGCCGAATGATGTCTAGGGTACCAAGGCGAGGGCCACAACATTGAATCATGTCTAAGGTACCAAGCCGAGGGCCACAACATTGCAGGGGGCGGCGGTGGCGTTCCCGCTACTCCAGCGACAGTTCAGATATCTTTGTTGTCGGGTGAAAATCTTGTATGTCCAGAACCGTTTGTTTTGCATTCACAGTATCATTTTAAAAATGATTCAAACTTGTTGTGTGCTTGTAGATCGGCTGTTTTCACTACTTTTGTGGGACGGCCTTGTATGAAGAAGCAGGGCTTTACTTTGCGTAAGAACGTACACATTTGGAGATACGAGGTTTCCACCCGACAATGATGATATACTAGTGTTGTTGCTGCTCTTATACCACCATTATTACTGGGGTTGGTGGGGGCCAGACAGTAGCCCCCCCCGGGCCGCAAATGGTCCGCGGGCCGCCTATTGGGGAACCCTGGCCTACTGCATGTTGATCCGCATCGTTAGTAGGGATGGGACCAGGGCAGGAATTTCAGGGAGGCCATGAAGGCTGTCGTTGCCCCTCAGTTCGGCCTTGTGCCCCTCAAAGAGCCATTGAGGCCACAGTGGCCTTAATGCCCCAGCCCAGCTCACTGTAACACTTTCTCCTCTGTCTCGGTCTTGTCAATATGTAGACACCAGTGTTTTTCTTGCCATGTTAACACCATTGTCTTGTTGTGTCCCCATTTTTAAACCAATCCAGTGTCTTTGATTTGTGCAGGGCTGCGCATTCGATTGTAAATACTCATTTATTTATTTAACAGCAGATATTCTACATATTAAATGTAACCCTTAAATTCAATTAATTATTTCAATGGACTAAAATCTTGTTTTATTTGATGGCCTTCCTGCCCTGGCATTTGGACAACATCAAAGGCCAAGTGGCCTTGCCCCTAAAATGATCAAATTCAAAGCCTGGATGGGACGATATGAAAATGTCATGTCACGACTATTGTGACCAAAGAAACTGTTATTTACGATATTACCTCGATCATCAACATAGCCAAAAAAATTGCAGATCTACAAACTCACAATGTGTTGCATTGCGAAGAGTTGTGAGCTTTTAGATCGGCTATTTTTTGTTCGAGATTTCATATAGATTTTATATAGTCCTGGAAATTGGGTTAAATATTCTGGAAAAGTTTTGGAAAAGTTTTGGAAATTAATTGGTAAAAATGTGTGGGAACCCTGACCATATGACTGTGTGCGTGAGTGCGTTTGTGTGTGTGTGTGTGTGTGTGTGTGTGTGTGTGTGTGTGCAGACATGACAGCCCTCTGTTTGACTTCATCGAGAGCTGTCTGAGGAACAAGAATGAGATGGTGGTGTACGAGGCAGCCTCTGCCATCGTCCACATGCCCAACTGTACGGCCCGCGAGCTGGCCCCCGCCGTCTCAGGTACATAGAAACACCCTTTAACTGTACATCTAGGGAGCTGGCCCCCGCCGTCTCAGGTACATAGAAACACCCTTTAACTGTACGGCCCGCGAGCTGGCCCCTCCCGTCTCAGGTACATATAAACACCCTTTAGATGTACGTAGGCCAGGGAGCTGGCCGCTGCTGTCTCAGGTACATAGAAACACTGTTTAGCTGTACGGCCGCCGAGCTGGCCCCTGCAGTCTCAGGTACATAGAAACACTGTTTAGCTGTACGGCCGCCGAGCTGGCCCCTGCAGTCTCAGGTGCTGTCTTCTGCACTGCCAACGGAACTCGCCCTTCAGGCTCGTTCCTGAGGCAACGCAGGCGCATTTATATTGACGATATTGCACACCCCTCTCGTGTCATATTGCTTAATTATACTTCTGACTTATGTCATTTTGAACGTTGCTAACCTTTGCTTAGTTTTGCACGCTTGGTGATTTGATTGATTGACATTTCTGACCAGGCCTGATTGGCTTTCTTTCCTCTCCTGCACACGGCTAACGTTGATGTTTCTGTGTGTTTTGTGTGTAGTCCTGCAGCTGTTCTGCAGCTCTCCCAAAGCTGCCCTGAGGTACGCCGCCGTGAGGACCCTCAACAAGGTGCGTTTGTTTCCGTTTAACACTCAAATACCTGGAACGTGCCCGAGTCACGTTAGATTTTAACCATTAGCTCACAGCGTGGCACCGAGTGCCGCGCTGCGAGCTTGTAGATCTGCTATTTTTGAAAAATCGTGAAAATGTGTGCAAGTCTTTGAATATCTTTGACCCCGATCTTTGACCCGACTTCTAAATCCTTCCTCTAAATCAGTGGTTCTCAAACTTTTTCATGTCAAGGACCTCCAAAGTTACAGGTATTTGGGCGCAGACCCCCCCCATCATAAAATATGTTGTTCCAGGGACCCCCCCAGAAGCAAATATTTGAGTTACAAAAGTTTGCTCTGAAAAATACTGTATTGAAAAATGTGCACACATTTTCAAGATTTTTCAAAAATAGCAGATCTACAAGCTCGCAGCGCGGCACTCGGTGCTGTGCTGTGAGCTTGTAGATCTGTTATTTTTCAATAGTTAAAGCAGTCAATAATTCTAAGCTTAAGTGGGTTAAGTCGCACAGGCGCAGGCATGACAAATGACCCAAATACGTAAAGAAATAACCAACATATATATGCTTTAACTATTAAAACATAGCAGATCTACAAGCTTGTGGTGTGGTACCGAGTGCCACACTGCAAGCTTGTAGATCTGCTATGTTTGAAAAATCCTGAAAATATGTCCAAGTCTTTGTCAATATTTTGACTCGATTTCTTCTAAATCGAGGTTCTCAAACCTTTTAATGTCAAGTACCCTCAAAATGTATTTGGCCGCAGACTCTCATCTCAAAATATGTTGTTCCATGGATAACCCAGAAGCAGAGATTTGAGTTACAGAACTTTGCTTTGAAAAATATATACCGGTATACTAGATATAAGATTTGCAAACATTTTCACGATTTTTTAAAAATAGCGGAACTACAGGCTCTACAGCGCGGCACTCTGTGCCGTGCTGTGAGCTTGTATATCTGCTATTTTTCTATACATACAGTATAAAATAGTTGGCTAATGAACTGCAGCTGCGAATGAGGTATCTACTATTATCTATCTTTTTTTCCCACATGTATAACTTTCATGACCCTCTGCTCTTTTCTCGCCCCCCTGGCTGCAGGTGGCCATGAAGCACCCGTCGGCGGTGACGGCGTGCAACCTGGACCTGGAGAACCTGATCACGGACTCGAACCGCAGCATCGCCACGCTGGCCATCACCACCCTGCTGAAGACGGGCAGCGAGAGCTCCGTGGACCGCCTGATGAAGCAGATCTCCTCCTTCGTCTCCGAGATCTCCGACGAGTTCAAGGTACAGGGTTCCCACTAGGGATGCGAAGATATACCGGTATGGATCGTAATTGCGATACAAACGTCCGCGATACGGTTGAATCGGTTTAAAACAAAGTATTTGTCACTGTTCTACAACTTTCCTGTTGATGCAAGCAACTCTCTCACTTTCTCTGCTGCTAGTTCTGCTCTGGGAAAGAAGCCTAATGTATACATCGCAGTACAAGGGTGTCGCACCTAAAATAGCAGACCTACAAGCTCACAATGCGTCGTGGATGCGACGCGCTGTGAGCTTGTAGGTCTGTTTTAAAACATTTTGGCTATAAAAATTGCATAATCCTGGATTAAATATAATATAATATAATATAATATAATATAATATAATATAATATAATATAATAATGCAAACCAGGGAGGGACTTTATTGTTTTTCAGGTCAAGGACCCCTTAGCTCAGACAGAGATCAAGCAGGGACCCTCGCTGTAGGCTATACTGTATCACACAAATATTTGGCAGGCCCCCTGTAATAACCCTGGATTGGGGTCCCTGACTCCCAGTTGAACACATATAGGCCTACTAATAATGACATAGGCCTTCTATATGATTAGTTATCAAACAATTCTACAATAGCCAGCAGCTTTGTGTTCTCCCAGAATACTATATGTTGGGTTGTTAGACAGAGCCTAGTACTACAGTGAAACAATAAATTGCCTTGAATTTAAATTTCATACATTTTTAGTCACTATGTTTTGTAAATTTTGGGATTTGGGCTTGAATCGTGGTGAATCGTGAATCGTATCGCATCGTATCGGGAACAGGGGTGGATCGTGATGTATCGTATCGTCAGGATTTCAATGTATCGCAATTATATCGTATCGCTGGCTGTGTATCGAGGTCCGTATCGTATCGCCTCAGTGGTCGAGATTCGCATCCCTAGTTCCCACACATTTTTACCAATTAATTTCCAAAACTTTTCCAGAATATTTAACTCAATTTCCAGGACTATATAACAATAATTCAGCTCAATAACAGGTGGCTTACTCCTATTAGCAATGCCCAAAGACAGGTATGTGTATGCCAGTGGTTCTCAACCTTTTCAGGCCGTTACCCCCGAAATAATCATATTTGAACTGGGGACCCGGCACCCTGACGAGCACTAAGAGTTGAGGAATTTTGTATAACACTGTTCTATTGTGAAAATAGCAGATCTACATGCTCACAACGCCTCGCGTTGCTAGGCGTTGTGAGCATGTAGACCGGCTATTTTCACAATTTGTCATTTCAGAGGTATTAACAAAACCAATAACCAAAGACAATGCATAGATATTTTTCCAGGACCTTCCAGGACCCTTGATGAATTCCAAAACTTTTCCAGTACTGGAAAAATATTTTTCTAATTTCAAAATATTTCCAGGAATTTCATGACCGTGGGAACCCTGAAGGTAGGGATGGGATGATTATCGTTTATCATGATAAAAAAAACACTCATGATAATCGTATCGTGGAGATTTAATTTATCGTGATATCGTCCTCTGTCGTGCACTGGGATCAATTCACCTTTAATTTGCCGAGCTGCCACTTAACTCATTGGTTGTATACAGCCGAGGAAACCGAAGATTTTTCTATGTCTTTCACTGCTGGCTTCTCCTACCTGTTAACGGGGGCGCTAATCCAGCTCCCATCGTGCGTGATCGGAGACTGCCTATTTTAGTTCCGCTTAGGGTTGCCACCTTTCAGAAATTGAAATAAGGAACACCTCTTCCGGGCACGCGGTGCGTGCGTTCCGTGCGCGTGGCACAGCCGCCGGCCGGCGAAAAAATGCAGTCCCAAACCCATGAAATGCATAGAATAGTTATAACTATAACACACAACATGGTATAACCTATATTGTTTTGCAGTTTGAAGTGGCCAATTGTTTCTAAAATATGAATAAGTTAATTTTGTATGAAATAAAGCAATGTATGAATGATTTGAACCTGGCTCTTGTATTGGGTCACTTGGTGGTCAGTAAAGAGAAGGTAGTCAAGAAACCATTAAGTCATATACTTAAAGTTTAAAGTGCTTTATTAGCAACGAAGATTAAACATGTTTTACTTTAGGCTGAATAGGCTTCACTAGCCTGAACCTGAGCATAGCCTAGTTTAAAGTGCTTTATTAGCAATGAACATTGAACATTTTTACTTTAGGCTGAATAGGCTTCACTAGCCTAAACCTGAGCATAGCCTATTTTATAAAGTGTCTACTGTCTACAATCTACTGTCTTGACACTCAAACCAAAATTGTTCTATAGATCATAATCTACAAATAGGAAGTGAAAAATAAACTTTAACACAAATTTAAAATGAAAACCAAAAATTACATGTACACGGAACCCCACTATAGGCAGAGCGTAGAGCGCACCACAGCCGCAGCGACTGCGAGCCGCCTCATAGGCGGTCCTTCGTGCCTCTCCCTCCTTTTGCTGTCTTTTCCTGTGTTTTATTTCATTCATTATTGTTAAATTCTGCGTTGAGGTTTGTGTGACAGACCTTTATGGGGCATTTGGTTAAATACGGAACAAACCGCGTTCCGTATTGGTTCAATACGGAACGCATCTTTTAATTGTCCAATACGGAACGATTCCGTATTATACGGAACGGGTGGCAACCCTAGTTCCGCTTCGATAAAAAAAATGTTTTTTAATCAAAGCGTATTAAATCTTCAGGTTCCTCGGGCATGGCAGAGAAGCCCTACAAAGGTTTTTTTTTTTTGGCACCAGTTGTGTTAAACTACCACTTAAACCCTCTATAATTGGTAAAAGTTACTTTTAATATACGTACTTGATACAGTCTTTTTTTTCACTCTCTATCAAATGTCTTTGCCAAAAAATAGCCGATCTACAAGCTTGTAGATCTGCTATTTTTTGGCAAATGTTCCACCCCGTTGAGAAGTCTTGTTCAAGGTAGATAATATGGATCCATACCATTTATTTAATTCCCTTCCCGATACTAATTCTGATACTTGCGTTTTCGGTCGATACCGACTTGGCACAGATTCGATACCATTGTGTAATTTAAAACTAATCTAGGACAGTGGTTCTCAAAGTGGGGTCCAGGGTCTATCTGGGTTCCTTGAGGGGGTTCCAAATGGACCCTAAAGCCCTTTGCACACAGGACAGTTGCGTTTTTTTAGTTTGCGGCATGAATAAAACGCATTGGATTTGGTGTGCAAGGCTGTGCGGAATCGGCGCTGCGGATCCAAAAAGGAGTCATAAAAGGAGTGATGAGTTTTTTTACCGCATGCGACAAGACGCACGAATCGAACTGGTTTCGATCGAGAACAAAACGCACGGCGGCAGCCACTCGTCGCACGGCTAATTCGGAGCCGGTGTGCATGAGGTCATAGAGAATCATTGTTTTCTTTTCAAAAAATTATATTGTCCGTTTTATCCGTGCGGTTAAACGCGCCTGTGTGCAAAGGGCTTAACAGGGCTGTAACCCAAATGGTTCCATTTATACAATCAGAAAGTAATAGTGTCTCATTTCGCGCAAAATCACACATTAGAACGAAAGTTACGTATGTAACTACGGTTCTATGAATCCCGAATGACCGCCAGAGGCGGTGCTTTAAGCACTGAATAGTTCCCTTCGCGCATGCGCAGTCGAGTATTTATATCAACAACGTCACAACGTGACCCCGGGATGAACCGGAAGAGGTTATATCTTCCATCGGTTACCACGGGTTAAGTCCCTACAGAATCTTCTCGCGAGAACGCGAGGATTCCGAGTGACAGAGCGCTCTGGCGGTCATTCGGGATTCATAGAACCGTAGTTACATACGTAACTTTCGTTCTATTTCATCCCTCCTGACCGCCAGAGGCGGTGCTTTAAGCACTGAATGACTCATACCAGCAAAGTCACGAGGAATCCTGATTACAAACCTCAAAGAGTAGAACCGGAGGATTCTGGGAAGAGAACCACCCCCAATAGATGGGGAGTGGCAATAATCACCCAATAGAACCTGGAGAATGTGCCGATGACCCACCTGAGGCAGTGGCACATATCTTCCAGGGGTACTGCCCTCAAAGTAGCCCCTGATGTGGGGACACTACCAGTAGAGTGGCACCTTATACCAGTTGGCAGGGGACGACCACTCGCCTCCCGAGCGTGGCTGAATGGCGCCCACAATGAAATGGGGCAAGCGCTGTCTGGAGAGAGCGCCACCTTTGGGCTATTATAACCAAGGAAGAGCCGTTCTGACTGCCGAAAGCATGCGGCAGGGCCAACATAGGCTCTCTGGGCCCACACTGGGCACGACAGTTCCAGTTTATCCACGCACTCTCCTAGAGGTTAAACTGGGCTAGCCTTACAGGCTGGTTGAGGTGCAACTATGAGGGCACCTCTAGGGAGGAGCGCTGTGTTTGGCCACAGAGTGCCCTATCATCCGTCTGAGTTCTACCCCAGACAAGAATCACTGACAGGCAGGGCTTGTAGCTTGCCGACACGTTTGCCTGAGTAATGGGCAGCATTGGGCAGGACGAATGCCGTCTTACATGACACCCACCTAGACTGCCTGTGTCGAGGGAGACCAGCAACGGGTGTCCAGTACCACGGGAAGATCCCATGATGTAGTCATCAAGGCTATTGAAGGATGAGACCTGAGAGCAGCCTACAGTGTAAGGGACAACTGACCGTTGTTCCCCACTATGGCTGTGACATTGTCAATTCTAGCATGTCAACACGTACTTGCTGCTACGAACGCTTTTAGAGTAGACGGAGAGCGGCCCCAGTCTAGGAGGGCCTACCGAGACTCCAGAATAAAGTAGGCACAGAGCAACACACTGGGTCTTCACTCTGACCCATACACCAGTTGGAAACAGCTTCCATCTGTTATCCTTCCGTAACCTGGTGGATGGCCCTGGCCCTCTAGCATTCAGGATAGTATGCCTGACTGGTTCAGCACCGCTGCCCTGCTGTGGTTCAGTAGGAGGCGTTGAGGAATGAGATGCCAGACCCAACCCGCTAGTCGAGAGATGAGACCTCTCCTTTTGCGGGGGTGCTATGGCGCCCTGCAACAGTCTGTGCAACAGAGGAAACAGTCCTCCCTGGCCAGAAGGGAGCCACCAGTAGTGGTGTGACCCTCCTGAAGAACTTAGGCGCTGGTCGTGTCAGAGGAAGCAGCAGAATGCATGTGCAGTGCCCCTGGACATGTGCACATTTCAAAGGAAGGCGCCCTTCGGGCGGAAACCTACTTGGGGCTTTTGAGGTGATTCCACTCACCCGGTAGATAAATTGCCCTTAGGCTAATCGGGCAGGGGCTGCCCAAGTTATGAGGTCCATGGATGCCTGCAGCAGCGGTGCAGACCTGGTCCAGACCTGATTCACCTGATACACTGTCAAGGTGTTGCGTGACCGCATGAGAATGTGCTTGCCTCTCAGGCACGGCAGAAGGCACTGTAGAGCCAAGTGCACCACCTGGTGCAGGCTGTTGTAGTAGTGGCATCTAACGCCACGTGTGTTATCGATGTTACAAATCAATGTTATGGTCAGAGATGGTTCTAGGCAACTCCTTCCCTTATTTACTGAGCCCTAGATGGGCCGTGCAGGACGGGTGACGTGCTGCAACTTGGACACCTGATTCTGGGATGGTACGCAGATCAGCCAGTTGCCCAGGTATGACGGGACCCTCATGCCCTGAGACTGCAGCACAAGCACCGCTGCCAGACACCTTGGGAATACCCTCGGGGAGAGGGAGAAATCGAAAGGAAGCATCCTCAGCTTCCAGTGGTGACCTTCATAGGCATAGCACAGAAACTGCCAGTGTTGACAGGCAACGGAAACTGTGGGTATCAGTTTTCAGATCATCTGCTGTGGTCAACATATGAGATGGCATGACCTAAATACACCTGTTGGGTGACGGGTCCCCCCAGACTCAAGGAAGTATATCGATTAGAACTAGCCTAGCACAGCTAAACAATCCACCCATGTTAAAAACGAGGTGGGGATGCAATACTATACAGCAGTTAGTTAGCTGCATTACTATAGTCTGGCCAAACCAGGCAAGCTTAGAACCTCCTTGTCTGACAGAGGGTCTACAGCCTCAATGGCACCCCTGTTCAGGAGGGCGGATAGCTCCCGGTTCAGTGCTAGGATTTCTGCCGGGTCACTGATTGTCTTCTTTTGACCCGGCCAGATTTGGGGGGCCGGTGTCGGAACTGACGCTTATATACAGCGTTTGAGGTGGCAACCACCAACACCTCTAAAGCGTAAGCCGCCCAGTATCTGAGCTGCAGATGGGAAAGGTATCTGACAGCTGGCCCAGTAGCCTCAGCTGCAGCCTGGTCTACCTAGCCTGCATGGTTCGCTTCAGTACTTCAGTCACTGCTGAATCAACTCCTACTTCCAGCTCCACTAGGAGACTACAGAGTTCTCATAGGTGCCTCAGTCAGGTTTGACTGTAAAAACCACACTCTGGGATGAGTTTGAACTAGAATGGGCATCATCAATCCGAGTTCATGGAAATAAACTCAATGCCTCCGGTGACACGTCACTGAAGGTGATGGGGTCAGCATCCACATTGCCCTTTGCAAGATGTGAGAGGGCAAGCCTCCAATGGTGTTAGCTTGTCAGTTGCCACCATTGGTGTGTGAATGTGGGAAGTGAGGACGCTGGCGTTGACTGTTCGCCGCTTCACCTCCCAATGTATGAATGGAACATTGTAAGCGCTTTGAGTTTGCAACTTGCTTAGAAAAGCGCTATAAAAATGCAATCCATTATTATTATTATTATTATAATAATAGGGTGTTATAGGGAGTTGCCCAAACACCTTAACTTAACCTCCTGCCACAGTGCCCCCTCGAGGAACACAACGCGGAAAGTGATGACAGGCTTGATAGCTGGCCTGCAACCCAGGCGAGCACTTATTGCATCATTCATGGCTGACAGGGGTACAGGCATGAGGAACAGAAAAGGCAGTGGAGGGTGGCCTCCGCCTGATGAGGGTGCTTGGCCTGGCTAGGCGCTGGCATTCCAGGGTTATGTGAATGATAATGCGCCTGGAGCTGTACTATGTCTCAGCCAATGGCTCTGAGCTGAGGAGTGGGAGCTCGGCTCTAAGGCCTACGCATCTTCCTTATATTCATGGAAGTGTGTAGCTCAAGCTGCCAGGAAGATCACATCGTCCTCTGGAGTCAGCTGTGGCATTGGAGGAGTAGGCACTTCGACATCCTCCAAAGGTAAACAGGTTGGCGGGCAATGGCCCTCATGTAAGCCAACTCAGAAAATAGCCAATCCATCATGGTTGAAGTCAGACCTTTCTTCCTGGTACGCAGGGCAGAGGTCATGGCTGGCAACCGGCTGGAGAGGAGCCTCACACGAGGTGCAAAAGTGGGAGCTCTCCATTGTGGTGGCACCGGATTCTCTGCACCGGCCAACACACACCAGTCCCAGCTAGCCCAGAGCGCGGACGCCACCGGTTGCTAGACAATATTGACCATATGCTGGGGGAGGGAGCGTGTAACGCTGCCTGTACCAGCAAAGGCCATAATTTGAGCAGGATAGACAACTACTCAGCTTACCAGAACGCGAACGTCACTGTTAGCTGGAACGTCAGCGTTAGCTAGACCGTAGGAGTCCGTTAACCAGACTGTAGAACCCATATGGCAGGGGAAGGAGCGCGAACGCTACCTGCACCACCAGCAGAGTTCACTTATAAACAACCAGATTTTAGTAGCCGTAAATCAAAGTCTGCTACTATACATGTAGCCATGCGTCACTTTGTTTCTTAATGCTTCAAAAAGCTTACTCTTGCACTGCTTGAGATTTATCAAAGTGCATTCTAAAATTTTATTTCATTTTTAATCATTTGAAATTTCACTGGAGGATAAACCCATTGAGTTGCATCAACTCGTTTTCGAGGGTGTCCTCTTAACTGAACAGTAGAACCTGTATGCTGTGGAGGGAGCGCGTACGCAACCTGCAGCAGTAGAGGCTTAATTACAGCAGGATTGAGAGAACTTCAGATAACCAGAGCGCGAACGCCACTGTTAACTGGAATACTGCCCTCAGCTGGACTACAGAACGTGTTTGTACTCCACCTGTACCACCAGCAGAGGCTAACATTATAAACAACCGGCCTATAAGTTAGACTAAAACCTTCAACAAAGGTTCGTGCTTCAGCATTGGGGTTCCTCAGAGGAATGCTAGACCTTAAGTCTAGTATACACAAGTAGGAATTAAATATTCCAAAAAGTTACGCATCCGAAACTTTAAGTCAGTGGAGGACAACGTACTCACATTTCCACTGCTTTATTGACACACACCAAAAAAGAACTAATACTATTAAGCTTGCTTATAACCAGTAAAAGCTAATCAATTATCAAACAAAAAAACACTACTTCCAACACGCTAGAAGTAGTATAACAAGCTACACATTCATGCTGGGAGGGGAGAGCGCTATGCTGCCTACCCCAGCCAAGCTATATACAATGGTGTTGAGTTTGAGCTACTTGTAGCTCCACTAATAGAGGACGCTTGCTGGAGGGAAGCAGCGCATACCGTTGCCTGTACCAACAGAGGCCAATACACAAGACAGAAAGGCTACAATAGCTGCTTTCTGTTCATAAAACGTTCGGTAGCTAGTAGTTCGGATCGGTAGCTACGATCAATCAACCATCAATAGAGACCCTTTTACTGAGGGAAGGCGTGCGTACCGCTGCCTGCCCTAAACCAGCTGATTAACGGCAAGAACAGGTTAGGCTATATACAGAATAGCTCCTAACGAAAGCTTCAACCAGCGTGAGCGCTGTCATAATCATAAGCTATTATACAACGTATGCCGAAAATTATATTAGACCGTCATGCAGTAAGGGCTGTCGTTCGCCATAGCCAGCACAGGATAAGTAGTAATAATTTGTATCCTTGATAATGGTATAACGGAGCGCTAACGGTCCGTCACAACAAACCAGAGATCCTCATATTGGGGGGAGGCAGCGTGCATCGCAGCCTTTACCAACAGAGCAGGTTATTTTCTTATACAAACTCAAATGTAATTTGAACGTCATCTTAATGCGGACATTACCGCTAACATTACAACAGTAACCTACCTTCTGTCCGGAGAGGGAAGCACCCTGGTCACCGGAGAAAGAGATCGGGTGCTTTCGCGTCCACGTGAAATAAACTCCACTCAAAGAGGAGATAAGTCGCAGCTCCTGGAGGGCGAACATTCGCTACTCCGACCGATACGGCCACGGAACTACTAGCGACTTCCATAATGAGGTAGGTTGCATAATAATGCATCGTATAATGATGCATATTGTAGCTCACTCGGAGCTCAATACAGAACATCCAAACTCGCGCGCGCGAGAAGAAAAAAGGGACTTAACCCGTGGTAACCGATGGAAGATATAACCTCTTCCGGTTCATCCCGGGGTCACGTTGTGACGTTGTTGATATAAATACTCGACTGCGCATGCGCGAAGGGAACTATTCAGTGCTTAAAGCACCGCCTCTGGCGGTCAGGAGGGATGAAATAGAACTGAAATTTTGGATTTCAGTTTGTTACATTTTTATTTAAGAGCGTCTACTAAATGTCTAAAAGATAAATGGTCTCTCTCTCCCCCAGTGCTTTCTGTCAGAAGTATTAAGTGTGTGTCTCTCTCTCCAGGTGGTGGTGGTCCAGGCCATCAGCGCTCTCTGTCAGAAGTATCCCAGGAAGCACAGCGTCATGATGAACTTCCTGTCCAACATGCTCCGAGATGACGTGAGTCCGTCTTCTTCTAGTCTCGCGTGGCCAGACTGTTGCCTCCGCGATTTGGTCAAATGCTCCCGGCATACAGTCTGGTAAAGGGAAATAGAAACGATGAGTGCGAGATGAAGCGGAAGTGAAGCCCCCTCGTCACTTCCGTTTCAGTCTCACATCGCACACATTTATCATTATATAAATAAATATCATATAAGCATGTTTAGCTTGCTGCTTAGCAGAAATGACATTTTAAAATATATTTTCTTGAACGGTAATGCCCGTTTCCATTACTCGCCGTTAGGGAGCTGCTGTTCCAGACTCTATATAGCATTCAGAGATTGTGGAATAGTTGTCTGGCTACGCGAGACTAGTCTTCTTCTGACTGCTACTTTTCTCCTGGATTAACCAGTGCACATGCACTTTGTGGTCAACGTGCACTTTATTGTACCTTTTTTCGGTATCTGCTACAGGTGCACTGTATGGTGTTGTTTTTATTTGTATTAGAGTTTTGAAATTCTGCCCGAATCCAACCCGACCAGACACTTAGGGCCGGGTAGGGCCTAAAATGTATGCTAATTAGTCGGGCTCAATGAAAAAAGAAAATATATGACGTTTTCGGGCCGGGTAGGGCCTAGAACATACATGGGCAACTGGCGGCCCGGGGGCCACATGTGGCCCCCATCTTCACTTAATGCGGCCCGCAGGAATACTGATATATTATTGGTTTCAGCTGTTATAATTCCAAACGTGTTAACACGACCCGCTTTAATTATTTACTTCAGTCGACTGTATCCACAACTTTTCAACATCTAATCCCATCGTGCATTGCGCAGAATGTGCAGGCAGCTTCCGACGACGCAGCCGAGAGTGATCTACAAGCTCACAATGGTTGCATCTGCGACGCGACGTGAGCTTGTATGTCTGCTGTTAACCTGGAAGTGTCCCGCAAATAATGCTACAGTAAATTCTCGCGGAAACATGTGGATATATATTTGTGTCTTGATGACTAGTAATACTAGTCTTTTTTTATGTCCAATGCATTTGTATTTAAGTTCATAAAGTAAGAAGTAACATAAGAACCTGTACATGCATTTGAAATTAAAAGGGTTCTAATTAAAACATAGCAAAAATAGCAGATCTACAAGCTCAAAACGTGTCCCAGTGCGATGCGTTTTGAGTTCGTAGATCGACTATTTTTGACTGTATATGCATTGTGTCCCTCTGGAGTGTGTGTGAAAATATAGTGGCCCTCTCCAGCATCAACGTTGCCCACCCCTGGCCAAAATGTATGCCAATACGGGCCGGGCCTTCATTAATTCGGCTGTTCGGTGCTGCCGAGATTTTGTGACTACCCCAAACCGTACCGAAACTAGAAAATGTGCAATTTGTGAAATTGCAAGTGTGGTTTCCCTATGGTTCAAATCATATTTGAGTTTTGGGAGGTGAAACGGGGAAAGGGGAATTTTAATTTTCCGACCTACAGTTTGATGTCATCAGTATTAAGCCTGTATCTGGGAATGCCCATATATGGACATACTGTGTCAGTCTCATGTGGTCTACTGTATGATCTGTATGATGTCAGACATCTATGATATCAGTCATCTCCATATTTGGGAAAAGACTCGGCTCCCATTATAAGTCAGTGTGGAAATTAATTCACTAATAAATTAATATCTGTTAAATTATAGAACCTTTCTCTTAGCAAAATGCAAGCACACGATTCCGATGACGCCGGTCGATTTGACATGACGCGAGTGTGTGGCACAAAAACTGTGAGAGGAGTAGCGTACCAAACTTTTAGTTACTCTAGAAACAGAGAATAAAGTTTCCCCAGGACTATAGTGTGGTTGACTAATAAATTTGTCTCTAAAATTGGAGTTTGAATTGGCCCTTAGCTGACGAAATCAACGCCGTTTGACACCTCTTCTCTTCTTCCCCTTCAGGGGGGCTTTGAGTACAAGCGGGCCATCGTGGACTGCATCATCAGCATCATCGAGGAGAACCCCGAGTCCAAGGAGACGGGCCTGGCCCACCTGTGCGAGTTCATCGAGGACTGCGAGCACACGGTGCTCGCCACCAAGATACTCCACCTGCTGGGCAAGGAGGGGCCGCGCACCCCCTCCCCCTCCAAGTACATCCGCTTCATCTTCAACCGCGTGGTGCTGGAGAGCGAGGCGGTCCGGGCCGGTGAGGGGACTCTGTGTTTGTTTGTTTATTTTCACTTACAAAATACATATGAAGATTATACAAAGATTCAGAAGAAATGTGAAGGAATATTTGTACATTGTAGGTAGGGCTGTCACCAATGTTCCCTCTAATTTTTTTTCGGTCTGAGCAAACACTCCAACCTTCTGAGCACAACTTGAGCACTGGTGAGCAAATATGTCGAGTGCACGAGTGTATACTGCGTCAGTGCGTCAAGTCATGTCAAGTTATGGCTTATTCAAATTTAATTACAGAATAAGTAATAGCGGTTCGACTACTGTTAATAAACTGTAGGCTACTATAGGACAGTTACATTTAAAAAGACGGGGAAAAGGGTTTTATATCCATTATTATTCAGTATTAGGCCTACAGACTGATTTCCCCCCTTGGGATAATAAATCTATCTATCTTATATAGTATATACACATGTTGACAACATGTTGTGTAAATACAATACAAACAATGGGCCTAAATATGAGTCAAAATAACAATACATTGACATATTGACATTGACACATCTAAAGAAGTGTCATTATTATGAATAAAATACAGTCCAAAAGCACTATGTGTAGCCTACTGTATGTGCCAAAGTGCCAATGTAAGCATACATGTGAAAATTTGGTATAGGCCTACCATTTCACCCTCAATTTAAATTAACACTGGCTTTTGACCTTGTAGATTGCTTTCCCAAAAATTAAATCATATACAGTAATATGACCTAAGCTAGCCCATAACCTTACAGAGAGGTGGACTCTCTCCCTAATCCTAACCCAATTTATATTTTTTATAAAATCAACAAGTTAATTTAACTCTGAGTGTGGGGTTCCATTTGTACACTCTGAGTTACATAAGGGTCCATTTGGTTCCTAACTTTTGCTGGGGACCCCTGGAACTACCTCAAGATCCCCGGGGTCCCCAGACCCAATTTGGGACCAATGCATTACAGGACTGGAGTTATTTTTGTTAATGTAACTCGTCGTGAAGGTGAGACGCCAAGCTCGTTAGCTCCAGAGAAACATTGCAGTTTACAGGGGTTAAAGAATCAGTGCAGATCCGCAAAATAAATAAGGGGGAGGTGTAGCGATGGCCGCAGCGTGAATGACAAAGTTGTCAAAGCGCTCCAAACTAAAAAGCAGTTATAATTTCAAGATATGAGTATTTGAACTGGCCAGACTAGCAATAGAATACAACAACTTCAGAAGATACTTCTATAAAATGAAGCATGGATTGGCACACACCCATTCAGTGAAGGCAGTTCAGAACTTCAGGGAAACAATATTGTCTGAAAATGGTTTTCAGTCTTGGGGTTCTTTTTGGCTTTAACCTCTGAGTTTATATAGTTCATACCTGGATGCTGGATGGAGGAGTAGTGTGTACTGTAGGTCTAATCTCTGCTGTGCACAGGCGGGGGATTTCTTTATGAAACTGCACATTACCAACCATGGTCCTTTGAGCTTCTGATACGCGAAGCAAAGCACATGCGTTTGTTTTGTTTTGGTAGCCTTCCCTACAGCCACGCTGTTGCTAACGTTAATGCACACATAGAAGATGCAACTGAGAAAGTTTTATGACGGCAATAAAACAATTTAGTCCGAAGAAGTCTCTGTTTACCACACGTGCCTGCCTGCATGTGTGTGTGTGTGTGTGTGTGTGTGTGTGTGTGTGAGAGAGAGAGATAGAGAGAGAGGAGGGGGGAGGCGAGCGAGAATCGAGTCGAGACGAGACGGAGACAGAGCGAGAGGGAGAGAATTTGGCGAGAGAGAGAGAGAGAGAGAGAGAGAGAGAGAGAGAGAGAGAGAGAGAGAGAGAGAGAGAGAGAGAGAGAGAGAGAGAGAGAGAGAGAGAGAGAGAGAGAGAGAGAGAGAGAGAGAGAGAGAGAGAGAGAGACGCTGCCTATGTTAAGCATATGCAGGCAGACAGAGTCTGAGTACACAAAATAATCAACTGCTGCGTTTCACAAATCTATTGGTGTTAATCTGCCGTGCGCTACAAAGATTTGCCGTGCGCGACAGCGTCCTGAGTTGTGCGCGGGCGCGCATGCGCGCAGCTTAGAGGGAACATTGGCTGTCACGATATGACATTTTACATGACGATTAATTGTCACTCAAATAATTGGCGATTAACGATTTAATTGTGTTTTTGTCGTTGATAATTACATTTCAGTTTGGCTTTTAGGCTTTGAAGTTGTA
The DNA here is from genome assembly GCF_963921795.1 of Nannobrachium achirus. Taxonomy (NCBI): domain Eukaryota; kingdom Metazoa; phylum Chordata; class Actinopteri; order Myctophiformes; family Myctophidae; genus Nannobrachium; species Nannobrachium achirus. The sequence goes on from NC_137830.1 coordinate 7,508,337, forward strand.
CATGGTAGATATGACACATAACCTAAATATACAAAGAAATTACTGACATATTTGACAACTTACTACTTAAAAAATAACTTTGATAGTGGAAATAGCCGATCTACAAGCTCACAACGCGTCGCATCGCGACACGTTGTGAGCTTGTAGATCTGCTATTTCCACTATTTCGGACATTTTTCAACATTCACGATTATGACGATTATGACAAAATAATTGCGATAATGTCAAATAATCACAATTAGACGATTATGTAATAATTGTGACAGCCCTAATAGTAGGACAAAATTAGATCAAAGTAAATAATAACGAATAACAGTATTACCAATAAGAGCAATATAGCATTAGCAATGACTAATATTTATACGCATACATTCTACACACACACACACAACATACTGTACTGTACATACACACATCCTACAATATGTCATCAGGAATATTTATGTCATCCTGTCAGTGTTGTGGTTTTGGTAATGATTCCTAACTTAATGTCCATCATGTCCAGCTGCGGTCAGCGCCTTGGCCAAGTTTGGAGCCCAGAATGACGACCTCCTGCCCAGTGTTCTGGTTCTCATGCAGAGGTACGTAAAAACAACCCATTATAACCCTCAAAGTGTCTGTAGATTTTAGCTATACTAGACCTTACCCGTTCGAAGATATGTGCTCCAAAATATGTCAAACGCACCCGGTGAAAGTGTGTGTGAGAGAGAGAGAGAGAGAGAAACATTCCTAACTGTGAGAGAAAGGGGTGTGTGTGTGTGGGGCTACAGATCCCATGGCCTGGAGGAACGGACCGTAACCCTGGCAACAGACAGCAGAGTTCAACAGAAGTGGTTAAGAAAACGCTAAAAAACTGCTTTAATTTGGGAGAAATGAAATTCGGGCTCCGTCAGTGTTGGTATAATGCTAATGGCCAATACCATGTGAACTTTGGGATCAGTTGCTGAAGCGAGTGAATAGATAAACGTAGATAAGCGTGAGCGTTAGAGCGTTAGAGCGTGAGCGTTAGAGCGTTAGAGCGTGAGTTTGCTCCTTTATTAGTAGGATATTGCGGTTGTCGGGCAGAAACCTCTTATCTCGATATTCTAATGGTTTGTAAAAAAGGTTTGAGAACCACTGGTCTAGTCGCTAGTATAATGTGAGTTCTCAATGGGCCTGAACGTTAAGGCCTGGCCAAGACACAATTGGCATAACTTTTAGGGTCAGGTTTTTTTTTTTTTTTTTTTTTTTTTTTTTGTCATATTTATTTCGAATATATCAAATTAAAAAAAAGTACAATTTTGCACTTCCAAACACAAGACAACAAATAAAGAATATAAAATGAAAAAATAGCAAGTAATAAAAACACGAAACAAAACTTAATAATAACATATCCGAAAAGGAGTGAGAAGAAACTCCCACCCCCTTTTGTACCTGACTTAGTTCAAAATAAACGTAAAAACTCACAGGGTTCAGAGTAAAGTTTTTTTTTATTGAGCACGACCCCTGGCCTGGCCCTACTAATTGGCATACATTTTAGGCCCTACCCGGCCAGAAAATGTCGCTCATTTCAGGTTTGAATAGGATTTAAGAACTCTAACATGTGTGTGCGCTCTCTCCAGGTGCATGATGGACAGTGATGATGAGGTGCGTGACAGAGCCACCTTCTACATGAACGTCCTGCAGCAGAAGCAGAAGGCGCTCAACGCCGCCTACATCTTCAACGGTAACTAACGACACCTCGTCGTCTATGCTCTGTCTGACGCTCGGCCAAAATAGTACACAAACACAAACTCAAACCACCTATGCTTCCGCTGTGCGGTTTGAGTTTATACATTTTGCCTTCCTGCTCGGTAGAAGCATTCAATTACATTTTCCAATTACATTTTAATTTGTCAAATCACCGCAAGTTGTCTCAAGACACTTTTAGAGCAGATACCCGGCATTGTCGCACCCTGAGCAAGACATTTTTGTGACCCTGGCAACAAAAAACTGAAAGAAAAAGAGGGAGGAGAGACAGAGGGAGCAAGCAAGCAATTTCTTTCTTTTCTTTTTTGCTGGATTGTGACATGTCAACCCATTTAGGCCAGAAAAATACAAAAAATATGTTTTCTAAACGTATGTTTCTATGTCAGTGATGCTCAACCTATTCATGTCAAGGACCCCCTAGAATTATATGTTTTTGGTTGCGGACCCCCATCTAATGAGTGTGTGTGTGTGTGTGTGTGTGTGTGTGTGTGTGTGTGTGTGTGTGTGTGGGGTCAGGTCTGTCGGTGTCCATCCCTGGTCTAGAGAAGTCCCTCCACCAGTACACCCTGGACCCCTCGGAGAAACCCTTCGACATGAAGACGGTGCCGCTGGCCAGCACGCCCATCACCGAACAGAAGACCGGTACAAAGCTCACCTCTTTGTTCTTAACTCACTGACTGCTTTCATTAAAAAACATGTCTGGGTTGCTGCCACGAGGGTTAGCGACTCACCCCACGGAGGTTAGGTTTAGGGTAAGGGTTAGAGTTGGTTGTCGAACAAATGACATGTTGTAACAGCGAAGCTATTCCCAGTTAAACACCCTGCCTAAAAGGAACATCCCAAATAAGTCCTTTTACGGTCTTTTTTTACATTGGAAGTCCTTGGTATTAAATCCATGGACATAACAAATATCAGGCAAAGAAAACATTCAATATCATTGCAGTTATAAAAACATATGTACAGGAAACAAGGGGGTGAGGCTAAGGTAAGGGGGGGTGGCAATGCTAACTTCTCGCCTGTCTATGGGAGAAGTGATAACTACCTCCGCCGTTTACATAGGAAGCCTCTCCAATTGACCCAAAATGCAGCGACACGATTGGTCTTCAACCAGCCAAAATGTTCTTATGTCTCCCCCCCTTCTCCGCTCCCTCCATTGGTTGCTGCCCGCACAGAATACAAAAAACTGATGCTGGCCTTCAAAGCCACCAGAGGTACAGTATGTCACCTCCATACCCTCAAAGCCTGATTGAACCCTACAACCCCACCCGTTCACTCAGATCAGCTGACACAGAGATGCTGACAGAACCCTCGCTAAAAACCCCAGGACAAAAATCCACCTGTCCTAGACAATTTGCCCTCCTGTCCCCCAAACTGCGGAATAAACTCCCGTTGCACTTAGAACTGCAGACTCACTCCCTAGCTTTCGCCGTGGCCTGAAGACTCACCTCTTCAGACTCCACTTTAGCACATAGCCCTTACCCTGCCTAGCCTCAATGACCATACATGTAGCCTAATTTAGATGGCATTGTTTAATGTTTTATTCTTATGGCGTTTTTACTGAATAGGTGCTTGGTCTAACTGTTTTCCTAGATTAGCCTAGTATGTTTTACATTTGATGCATTGATGTTGATGTGCTGACATATTACCTGCTTATTGTAGTCGCTCTGGATTAAGAGCGTCTGCTAAATGCATACATTATAAATTGAAGTAAACGGAGGCAGGAAGAGGAAACAGAGATATGGGCTGTTCCAGCCAAATAATCCTGTTTTCCCGGTCCAAACCGGGAGCACCATTTTTTGGGCACTTGGGCACCCTGCATTGGTGATCCAATTTTAGATTGTTTTTTATCAAATCGAATTAATTGAAACTCAGGCCTGGAGGCCTGGACCAACGGGAATATTTCGGGAAACTGGTCGTGGCAGCAAATGAGTTGTTTAATATGCAGCATTGTTAATTTCAGAGGATTGTAGCGTTGGATTGATTTGATCCTTGGAGCTTAATGTGACATTGTTTGTTTGTACGATGACGTTGCAGAGATCGCTCCTGTTGCCACCAGCAAGCTTCCAGAGAAGCTGGCACCGTCACGCCAGGACATTTACCAGGGTGAGTCCAGTCTCCTTCATTCATTTAGGTAGCCTGACACTCAGCCTGAATTGCATTTCGTTTCACTCCATTATTCAGTCTGAACTTGCTTTCATCAAAGGCAATTTCTGGGATGGGCGTTGCCAAAGAGGCAGTCTTCTGCGATTGGTTCACCGCCTGACCAACACAACAGTAGCAAAGCAGATGACGTAGTGTTATGTGGCTGGCTAGTGGCTAGCCTGTTGCTTGCTAGTGCTACTTGCTAACCAAAGAAACAGGCAGAATAGGAGCGCTACGAACTAGGAATCAAACACAACATAACACGTCTGCTTCTGATGTTTCATAGCGAGATCGATACGATCGCATATTACCGCGACGGGCGACGCAATGTTTATGTTTGGGAATGTGCGGTCCGGTCCGGCGGCGGCGCTGGGTTCACACATGAGTTCTGGGAAAACCCCACCCACGCTGTTCACAAGACGCTGATTCACGACGCTGATTCGCCGTACGGATTTCCAAACGAGGAAAACCTCTTATGTGAGAGCAACAACAGACTCCCTGAATCGCCAAAACAACATTTTAAAGGGGGGTGGCTACCGATTCAGGGTCTGAACCAGGCTATCATTTAGGGGCAGCGGTGGGCGCATGTCATCAAACAACACCAAGCGACATTGCACACACTACAGAGAATCGAGATGGAAGGACAGATGAATTGGCCTTTGGTCTGTTGTTTAAATGACTGATTTCCCAAAATGATTGTTTTCTTTTTTCTTTCTTTTTTCTTTTTTTTTTTTTTTTGTCAAACTTTCATTTATAACATATCTTGAGATGGGGGTCCATGGCATAATAACTATCATTCTGGGGGTCTTTAACACGAAAGAACCTTCGAAGGATTTAGGAGACATTTGTAGAATCGGGTCAAAAATAGACTTAACACATTTTCACAAGGATTTTTCAAAAATAGCAGATAGTGCCGCACTGTGAGCTTGTATATCTGTGCTATTTTTCAATAGCTAAAGCATAAAATAATGGGGAAAATAACAATGCGTAATAATGCGTTCCCGGTCTAAATCTCACTGTGCTAATCTCTCTCTACAGAACAACTATCAGCCATCCCAGAGTTCCAGGCTCTGGGTCCTCTGTTCAAGTCGTCGGAGCCGGTGCAGCTGACGGAGGCGGAGACGGAGTACGTGGTGCGCTGCATCAAGCACACCTTCTCCACCCACATGGTGTTCCAGTTCGACTGCACCAACACGCTCAACGACCAGCTGCTGCAGAAGGTACCCGAATGTCTGTCTGTCCCGTTCTGTCTGTATGTACCCTACTGTAGGGGTGGGTTCGATTTATCGATTTGGCGATACATCGATATAAACTCCCGATGATATGTGAATCGATACAGAGGTTGCTCTATCGATAGGTTCGATACGGCGTGAATCCTGCGGGTTAGAACACATCACCCACAGCAGGTGACTGGCGCAGCAAGCAACATGGAAGAGGATGATGAAAAGCTTTATCCACAGCCAGTTAAAAGCTAAAGAATGGAAGCATTTCAGATATATGTGAACGGGGAGTCGGCAGTTAGACCACATGCGCATTGACATCCAAAAAACCCTGCCATTTGCATCGCATTGTAAACTAGTGATGTGTCGTTCATGAGTGATTCGTTCATAAGATTCGAAACATTAGCATGACTCGTGAACGATTCGTTCAAATCCCTGAAATGGGTCGTTCACACTTTCGTTCACACCCCCGCCCCTCCCCCTAAAAGCCCCGGCCGGCAGACAGGACGCGACGGCGGGCTGTACTCGCGATGTAATAAAAACGCTCCCGCGATTGTGTTTTCCACGGGACAATCACGCTTTGAACGAATCTTTTGAACGGATCTTTACCGTGAACGTGAACGGAATGATCCGATCACTGAAATGAACGGGATTGCCCATCACTATTGTAAACAACTGCGTCGCGCTGCTCGCACAACGTGTCGTTTTAACCACATGAGCTAAATTGCGGTTGCGTCGCGATAGTTCTCCGTTGTGTTTTGATGGATTTTACTGTACAGAAGTTTTATATCCACCGTCCCAGTGAAGGAGCACGAAGCAACCAGGTCTATAAAAATAAGCAACTAGGGCATGTCAGTCAAACTTAATTGTCTAATATTGTTTTAGAACAGTGGTTCTCAACCATTTTCATGACAAGATCAAGGACCCCCAATTTTTACTTTACAGAAAGAAGATCTACTTATAATAAACGGATTTGGCAACAGACCAGTGCAGCAGCTACTGTATTGGTAGCCACAAATCCTCACTCTCTTCTAATAATTCTGCCTTAATTAAATAGGCCTATTCTTGATTCTGCTTCATAAGATATTTGATATTAACTAAGTAAACAAAGTAATTTATCAATTATTTTGTAATCGTAATAAATAAAATATATGTATATTTTCTTTCATGTTTTAACGCGTCAACCTATATATCGATATATACATATCTATTGCTGGCAATACCCACCCCTACCTTACTGTACTGTCTGTACTGTCTGTCTGTCACCAACACGCTCACCGACCAGCTGCTGCAGAAGGTACCCTGCTGTCTGTCTGCCAGCGTACCCTGATTTTGCCTAGAAAGCTGCTTGAATAAAAATCAGGGAACATCTCCGAACGTTTAACAAAGTTTAACTGTATTTATGCAATAAATGCTTACACCTACTTTGACGCGAGTGTTCCTGACTAATCTATCATTGTTGTACGTGTGCGTCAGGTGTTAGTGCAGATGGAGCCTTCGGAGTCTTACGAGGTCCTCCAGGTCATCCCCGCCGCCAACCTCCCCTACAGCCAGCCCGGGTCCTGTTACAACCTGGTGAGGCTACCTGAAGAAGACCCCACCGCTGGTATGTACCCCTCCTTACCCCTAACCCTAACACCCTCCCCTACAGCCAGCCTGGGTCCTTCTACAACCTGGTACGACTACCTGAAGAAGACCCTACCGCTGGTATGTGACCATGGATTACATGGATCAGGGCTTCTCAAAGTGGGTGCCTTGACGCAAGTCCAGGAGTGCCACAGCCATACTTTGATAATATTTGGAAAGAGATTCACACTTTTTTTTTTCCTCTCTCTCTGATAAATGTCATCAACTTGTTGTGTTTCCAGTGTCGAGTCAAACCCCAGCTCTCTTAACGGCCCACGCCTTGTGTTTTCTCTCCAGTGTCGTGTACGTTCAGCTGTACCCTGAAGTACCTGGTGAGAGACTGCGACCCCAACACCGGAGAGCCCGACGACGACGGTTACGACGACGAATACGTGGTACGTGAAGGGAGTCTTGAGTTTCACCTGTGGTTATCCTGCTTTGAGCAGTTTACATTTTCTTAACCCATTTAGTGCCTACACTTATTTAATGCTTTAGCTATTGAAAAATAGCAGATCTACAAGCGAGCTTGTAGATCTATTTTTTTGAAAAATCATGAAGATTTGTGCAAATCTTTGAATATATATTTTTAAAGAGAACATTTGTAACTAAAATATTTGCTTCTGGGGGGTCCCTGATACAATATTTTGAAATGTCAAATACATGTAATTCTGGGGGTCCTTGACGTGAAAAAGTTTGAGAACCGCTGATTTAGAAGAAGGATTTAGAAGACATTTATAGAATCGGGTCAACAAAACTTGCACTCATTTTGTAGAGTTTTCAAAAATAGCAGATCTACACACTAGGTGCCGCGCTGCAAGCTTCTATATCTACTATTCTTTTTATAGTTAAAGCATAAAATAATCGTTAAAGTGGTTAAAATCTAGAGTGACGCAGAATTAGCCAGTAGCTATGCCCCTCCCCTAAAAGCTTTTGTCCAATGCTAGCTTAGCAACCGGCAGCTTGCCAAGGCTGTTGCCAAGGCAAACCTTGGCAAGCAGGAAGTTATTCTAAGCTAGCATTGGACAAAAGCTTTTTGGGAGGGGCATAGCTACTGGCTAATTGCGTTCCTGAAGTAAATGTGTTAAAAGGTTTGTTCATCCTTCCCCTAGCTGGAGGACTTGGAGGTGACGGTAGCGGACCACATCCAGAAAGTTCTGAAGCCTAACTTCGCGGCGGCCTGGGACGAGGTGGGCGAGGAGTTCGAGAAGGAGGAGACGTTCGCTCTGGCGTCAGTACGGACACTGGACGGTAAATATGAACCTCTCGATTCGACTCTTCTCCCTTCCCTAAAACACCCTGGACGACGCTCCACGCGTCCCAGACTCTTCTCCCTTCCCCTAAAACACCCTGGACGACGCTCCAGGCGTCCCAGACTCTTCTCCCTTCCCTAAAACACCCTGGACGACGCTCCACGCGTCCCAGACTCTTCTCCCTTCACTAAAACACCCTGGACGACGCTCCACGCGTCCCAGACTCTTCTCCCTTCCTCTAAAACACCCTGGACGACGCTCCACGCGTCCCAGACTCCTCTCCCTTCCCCTAAAACACCCTGGACGACGCTCCACGCGTCCCAGACTCCTCTCCCTTCCCCTAAAACACCCTGGACGACGCTCCACGCGTCCCAGACTCTTCTACCTTCCCTAAAACACCCTGGACTACGCTCCACACGTCCCAGACTCCTCTCCCTTCCTCTAAAACACCCCGGACGACGCTCCACGCGTCCCAGACTCTTCTGCTTTCCTCTAAAACACCCTGGACGACGCTCCACGCGTCCCAGACTCTTCTCTCTTCCTCTAAAACACCCTGGACGATGCTCCACGCGTCCCAGACTCTTATCCCTTCCCCAAAACACCCTGGACGACGCTCCACGCGTCCCAGACTCTTCTCTCTTCCTCTAAAACACCCTGGACGCGTCCCAGACTCTTCTCTCTTCCTCTAAAACACCCTGGACACGTCCCAGACTCTTCTCCCTTCCCCTAAAACACCCTGGACGACGCTCCACGAGTCCCAGACTCTTCTTTCTTCTGGCTCCCAAACTGTGGAACGTGCTCCCCATTGCAGTTAGAACTGCAGACTCACTCCCAATTGTCTGCCGTAATCTGAAGACTCACCTCCTCAGACTCCACCTCAGCGGCTGAGGCTCAGCCCATAGCACTTGCCATAGCCATGACGACCTCGCAAAAAATGTCATTTAGAAAGCATGCTATGTAAACAGATACCAGGTCATTGACCTCGCATCCTATAGTGTGTATAGTCTCAATGTACTGTTTAGGCTCTTGGTTTACCTATGATCCTAGGTTATTTTATCTATGTGTTTGATGCATTCCCTCGTGTTTACCTTGCTTTCTGTAAATCGCTCTGGATTAAGTGCCTAAAGCGCAGGGGTTTTTCAAAGAGGGTGGCAGGACACCCTGGGGTGCCGCGAGATAATTTGATAATATTTGGAATTCGTATCACTACATCAACATCACTTCACTATGCTTAGTAAAACAGACCTGATTTGCACTGTACTTGATGAGTTCTTTTTCCATCTACGACAACTCTCTTCACCAAAAATAGCAGATCTGCAAGCTCACAACGCGTCACAACGTGGCGCGTTGTGAGCTTGCAGATCGGCTATTTTTGGTGAACCTTCGCCCCTGAATAGGCATGCTGGGGTTCAAGTGGTTAAAGTCAAGTATAACGTTATTTTCAGTCAGTTCTGATGGAAACAGATATTTCTCCAATAGGATGTAAGATTCTAAAAAGGAACAGTGTAACTCAGGGGTGCCGTGGATAAAAAAGTTATTTACAGGGGTGCCCAGAGTCAAAAAAAAGTTTGAAAACCCCTGGCCTAAACTGTACGTTACTGACTGTGTCTCTTGTTGTTGTTGTTTGTCTACAGAGGCCGTGGGAAACATCGTCAGCTTCCTGGGCATGCAGCCGTGCGAGCGATCAGACAAAGTTCCGGAGAACAAGAACTCTCACGTCCTGTTTCTGGCCGGTGGGTGTTTGATTGACAGTGATTCTTCCAGGCTGCTGAAGATGATCAAACTATGTTCTGTAATCTTAATGTACATGGATCAAAGTTCTCCGTCGCCTTGACTGGTTTCGGGCATTTTCATTCCACAGAAGCCAGCGTGTCTTCTATGAAAGCATGTCGCGGACCGAAAGAATTGCTGATCCTTTTGATTTGGGTTTTCAAATATAGTTTGACACAGAATCAAATTGTTTGATTCAGAGCCAGAGGAGGCATCTATCTTTCTATGTCTTGGGAAAATGACATTTACACTTTTAGGCTCAGTCGACTTCATTACACAAGTCGACTCCCACCAGAGAAAGTCGAAAACGTTCTATTGTGACGCGTTGTGAGCATGTAGATCTGCTATTTTCACAATTTCTGCCTCTATATATTTGACAATTTGGCCAATGTTTAATTTGTCATTTTAGAGGTATTAAAAAGTCCTTAAATTGTCACTTTAGAAATGTGAAGACATACACTTAAATTTTATGTTGGTTTGTTTAATGTTTCACATTAAGTTAATCATCTAGGGACCCCCCCAAAATAATTGGGGGGTCGTGTGTGACGTGATGACGTCATCAAACGATAAAGTCGACGTCAACTCAACCTTTTACTGAGTCGAGTCGACTTGCAAAAATCACAAATCGTTAATCCCCTAACCGGTACTCCGGACAAACATAGTACAGTCAAAAACCCTGCCTAAAAGTAAGACCCCAAAAAAAGCCCAATTCATCCACTAATGAATTGAATACCAAGGACCTTGTTGGTATACAATGTACTGTAACTGTTTCCCTTTCATCAGTTTGTGTGACATCCTCTCTCTCCCCAGGTGTGTTCCGGGGCTGCCACGACGTCCTGGTTCGAGCCCGGCTGGCGCTGGCCGACGGCGTCACCATGCAGGTGACGGTGCGGAGCGGCGACGAAACGGCGGTGGACGTCATCCTGGCCTCCGTGGGCTGAGAGGTCCCTGAGGGACCCCCAAACACCCCCCCCCCAACCCCATCTAATCTATCCTTCTGTCTTATACGCGTTAACGTGAATCTTAAAGGAGTAGTTCACCCAACAAGAGATTTCGTCGCATAATTTGATGATCAGCAGCGGTTCACTATGGATCCTATAGGATACTTTAGGGTCATTTTGTACTCTCTTGGTATCATCATTCATTCGTCATTTGGTATTTTAATTTTCTATCGATTGCATACCCCATGAAGCCTCAACATTCATGGACATTTCTTGTTAGTTTTTGTCCTGTTACTGAGCCAATAATTTGTTGAAATATATATTTCAATTTCTCTAGAAATAATATAATTTGACTTTTAGAAATAAGTGCAATTCCGTAAATAAAATATAATAATGAAGAAGTAGTGAAAATGGATCTGCTGTTTTCACTAGTTTGGGTCCCTGGCAAACGTCTAATTTCTCTTTTGGGTCACAAGCTAAAAAGCTAGGCCAAGACAGTTGCTCAGAGTGCGGAAACCAAAATGGACATCAGCAATCTGGCTCGCGTTTTTTGACCCACGCTTGTAGGTCATGCAGTTCCTAACCCTGAACCCATGACAATCCTACAGGACACGAAACGACAACCTAAAAGGTTGTTTGAGCGTCTGCTGTCCCTTGGAGTACTGGAATCAATTTGTGATCAAGACAAAATGTGCTTACCTGGAACCAATGAAAGATCGGGAAGAAGAATGTCCTACACATGGTATTTTTTTTGATTGAGTTGGCAAATTGTCCTGAAGCCAACACGAAACCAGAGTTCTTGCCCAAACACCCTTTTTTTCTTATGACAAATTATGAATGCCTGGATATCGAGGCTAATGTCAAAGCTGTAGCGTCGGTGCTGACAAAAACCTACAAGTTAATCGATACCACGTCCAAATTTGGACATGGCAGCTTCCAAACTGCAGAGGAATTTATGTCAGGAATGCGACAAAAAGCTAAAAAGAAAAATAATCATCCGTGAATTAAAGGCTTTCTGGGGTGTGTATTTGATAGAAAATAATTATGCAATTTTACATTTATTTTCGGCGAGCTGCTCCTTTAACGTGAATGTTAAAATAATGTTATTGTTTCATTTCTCTTTTACACCTTGACAAATATATTGAAGAGAATGTTCCAAACATTTCTCATTATTTTGCTGTTCAAACATCTAACACTTAAGATCATTCGTTCGTGGTTCCTTTTCTGTACAAAGATGTTCTTGTCGAGTAATAAAGTCTTGACCATGGACCAAGTCTAAAACCCTGTTTCAGTTTTGGCATTCTTATTTGAATTGACAAGGAATGTTATTATATTATTAAAGGTACAGGCCAAGTGATTTTCTTTGGTTAAATCAAGCACTATATTCTGGTAGTACTCATTGCCATCCACAACTTTCCCACGTCTCGTCGTGCATTGCGCAGAAAGTGTGCGGCAGTTTCCGGCGTCGCAGCCGAGAATGATCTACAAGCTCACAGCGGTTGCATCTGCGACGCGAGCTTGTATGTCTGCTGTTCTCCGTTAAGTGTCCCACAGATAATGCTACAGTAAATTCTCGCGGAAACAGGTGGATCTTTTAAAATGGCCTATAATTTTTCCGGAGGTGCACAAAGGTATACAAATAAATAATTAAGAAATGTACAAAACAAACTCTGGTCATGCCAGAACATAGAAGACCTAAAACTGCAGTCCAACTCCCTTTTCTCATGAAATTGCAAAGATAAAAAGGTTTTGCATATCAAATTTAACAATTTCTCTAATCAAAGTGGCCACAGAAAAGTTCAAAGTAGCCTTTTCAGGTTTACATGGAATGATGGGTAATTTCTACATGTAGTAATTTCATTTAACATTCAATTATAGCACTTACTTTACATTTTATTCTTGGCCACACCCAAGTGTAGTCGCTTATTAGGCTTTCTAATGTTTTTTTTAAACAGTGGATTCCAAATTATTATTATTATGATGTGACATTGTGGGCTTGCTGATCTGTTTTCAAATAGCTGATGTAAAGTAGTGACACTCGGCCTATAGTTGCTTCTTTTGGGCTTATTTTCATAGACCTGGCCGCTTGTTTCTTTGGCAGAATCTGAAGTGAAAAGATGTTGAATGACGCAGCACACAGAGAAGATATCGATGGTGCCCTGGAGATGGTCGGGAATAATGTGAATATAAATGACTTTAAGCCTAAATCAAACTTTCTTAATCATTCCCTTTCCACATATATGTACTGTTAAGACATTTGTAGATTGTGCCTATCCGTGGTTAAGGACCCCCAAAATATGTATTTGGCCACAGAGCCCCATCTGAACATTTTTTTTTCCACAGATGGACCCCCATCACAAAATATTTTGTTCCAGGGACGCCCAGAAGCAAAGATTTAAGTTGAAGATTTTCACTCTAATTGTGATCTATTCTGCATCTAGCTTAAAGGCCCACTGACTCTTTGGGAAACGTGCGGTCGCCACGCATGCAGCCACAGACAAACAAACACCGAAACACAAACAGCATGGATTAACTAGAAAATATTGTTCCTTCGAAACAATTGTGGGCTCGCTTCAAGCCAGAAAACAATGTCTATAAAAGTACAAAATGTCAAGATCGCAGGCAGTGCTCTCTTTGACGTTACTGAAATTAGCTGCATGCATGATTTGAGGCATTTTGTTCCAAAAATGTGTTATGCAAAAGTTGACCCGCTGGTGGCGCTATAACAGGCCAATGTGAGAAGGGAGGCATCTGTTCCTTGACCTAGTGGGAATGTGCTTGCAAGATTTCACGCATATCGCAGGCTGTATTCATGAATTAATTAAAAAATAAAGTGTGCGTGCGTGCGTGAATGAATGAATAAATAATAAAGTGTGCGTGCGTGCACGTGCGTTCGTTCGTTCGCTCGTTCGTTTGCACTTTATTTATTTATTCATTCATTCATTGAATGAATGCGTTCGTGGAACGAATGCTCACTACGGTCGTCTGTATTTTTTAAGCCCTGGGAAACCCACCTTAACGCCCTCATTAGCATAATGTATGCGAGCATAATGTATGCAAACCACGCCCACACGCATTTCCAAACCATGCCCCGCCCCCAATTTGCATATGTCGACTAAGCTCCTCCCCTTCATTTACATACGGTCGTCTGCATTTTTTACGCGCTGGGGAACCTACCTTAACACCCTCATTAGCATAATGTATGCGAGCATAATGTATGCGAACCACACCCAAACGCATTTCCAAACCATGCCCCGCCCCCAATTTGCATACTTCGACTAAGCTCCTCCCCTTCATTTACATACGGTCGTCTGAATTTTTTACGCGCTGGGAAACATACCTTAACACCCTCATTAGCATAATGTATGCGAGCATAATGTATGCAAACCACGCCCACACGCATTTCCAAACCATGCCCCGCCCCCAATTTGCATATGTCGACTAAGCTCCTCCCCTTCATTTACATACGGTCGTCTGCATTTTTTACGCGCTGGAAAACCCACCTTAACGCCCTCATTAGCATAATGTATGCGAGCATAATGTATGCAAACCACGCCCACACACATTTCCAAACCATGCCCCGCCCCCAATTTGCATACGTCGACTAAGCTCCTCCCCTTCATTTACATACGGTCGTCTGCATTTTTTACGCGCTGGGAAACGACACTTAACAGCCTCATTAGCATAATTTATGCGAACCACACCCACACACATTTCCAAACCATGCACCGCCCCCAATTTTCATACGTCGACTAAGCTCCTCCCCTTCATTTACATACGGTCGTCTGCATTTTTTACGCGCTGGAAAACCCACCTTAACGCCCTCATTAGCATAATGTATGCGAGCATAATGTATGCAAACCACGCCCACACGCATTTCCAAACCATGCCCCGCCCCCAATTTGCATACGTCGACTAAGCTCCTCCCCTTCATTTACATACGGTCGTCTGCATTTTTTACGCGCTGGGAAACGCCACTTAACAGCCTCATTAGCATAATTTATGCGAACCACACCCACACATATTTCCAAACCATGCACCGCCCCCAATTTTCATACGTCGACTAAGCTCCTCCCCTTCATTTACATACGGTCGTCTGCATTTTTTACGTGCTGGAAAACCCACCTTAACACCCTCATTAGCATAATGTATGCGAGCATAATGTATGCGAACCACACCCAAACGCATTTCCAAACCATGCCCGCCCCCAATTTGCATACTTCGACTAAGCTCCTCCCCTTCATTTACATACGGCCGTCTGCATTTTTTACGCGCTGGGAAACGCCACTTAACAGCCTCATTTACATAATTAATGCAGCCTCATTTACATAATTAATGCAGACCACGCCCCAACCTCACTTGCATAATTAATGCAGACCACGCCCCCCAATTTAAATAATTACGCTAATTAGCTCCGCCCCCTGCATTCGCGTGTAATTAGCAACAAGACGCGCGCGTCAAATGCATGTTGTGCAGTCTCATTTACATAACATACAGACCACGCCCCAACCTCATTTGCATAATTAATGCAGACCACGCCCCCCAATTTAAATAATTACGCTAATTAGCTCCGCCCCCTGCATTCGCGTGTAATTAGCAACAAGACGCGCGCGTCAAATGCATGTTGTGCAGTCTCATTTACATAATTAATGCAGACCACGCCCCAACCTCATTTGCATAATTAATGCAGACCACGCCCCCCAATTTAAATAATTACGCTAATTAGCTCCGCCCCCTGCATTCGCGTGTAATTAGCAACAAGACGCGCGCGTCAAATGCATGTTGTGCAGTCTCATTAACATAATTAACGCAGACCACTACTTTTCCTTTTTTTTGCTCATTAACATAATTAACGCAGACCACGCCCCTCATTAACATAATTAACGCAGACCACGCCCCCAACCTCATTAACATAATTATTTATTTATTGAAGAAAGAAAGAAAGAAAGAAAGGAAGGAATTTGCCTAAATTTACGGGGTTATTAACGAGGAGGCAATCAATTAATTAATTAATTAATTAATGAATGAATTAATTAATTGAGGCACGCACGCACCACGCACGCACCAAGTCGGCTTAATTTACATAATTAATGCGTGCGACGCCCACAAAACTCATTACGTTAGGCCCACTCGTTTAGTCAGACTCCTCCCTCTTGTTGAAACCACGCCCACTCGTTAATAGCAGATCTACAAGCTCACAACGCGTCTTGATGCGACGCGTTGTGAGCTTGTAGTTGAAACCACGCCCACTTGTTAAGTTCGACTCCACCCCTTGTATTTGCGTGTAATTAGCACGTCAGCGCGGTGACGAGAACGCTTGTCATGCGGCCTCATTTACAGGAAGGAAGGAAGGAAGGAAGGAAGGAAGGAAAGAAAGAAAGAAAGAATTTGCCTAAATGTGTGGGGTTCTTAACGAGGAGGCAGTAATTACGCACGCATGCATGCATGCACGCATGCATGCATGCACACACACTTTCTTTTTTTATTTATTTATTTATTTATTCATGTGTTCATTCATTCATTATATATTTATTTATTTATTTATTTATGTATTTATTTATTTATTTAAATAAATACTCTGTTGCTAGTATCCACAACTTTCCAACATCCCATAATGCATTGCGCAGAAGTTGGATGGAGCTTCCGTGAGCTTGTATGTGTTATTTAATACCAGTAACACGAGAAGCCAGACAGCGAGTTTGGAGACGGTAGCACGCTGCAAAGCGGAGTTATGGCTCTTTAAAGCCCAGCCGATCGATAGGCAGACGCCTGGGGGGGGGGGGGGGGCGGAGTCCAGGGGCGGAAATAAATAAATAATTAATTACATAAATAATCAGTCTCGGAAACAGTCGGGAAATAAATAAATAAATAATCAGTCTCGGAAACATAGTCGGGAAGTAAATAAATAAATAGATAAATAAATAATTAAACCAGTAAGACTCCCTAATATATACTGACTGCGTAGCGATTTGCGTGATTTTAGGGCAAAATCTGTAGGAGTAGTGTCCAAAAATGGGTTTTAAAAAATCGGCCTGAAGGTGGCGCTAAATGGGACAGATCCATGTTGATGACATGAGTGTAGAGCAAGTGTGTACCGATTTGTGTGATTTTAGGCCAAGATTTGTAGGAGCAGTGTCCAGAAAGAGTTTCGGCCTCATGGTGGCGCTAGAAGAGGATGTGAGAATCGATGGGTGGAGGGCAAGGACTGTCTGTGCAAAATTTGGCACAGATCGGGTCAGCTGTTGCGGAGATATGAGCAGGGCAAAAGTGTGACGGACAGACAGACACCTGGTCGAGGTTTCGATAGTAACTGCGACCTGACGGTCGCAATTTATCAGTCAGTGGCGGCGCAGTTGGGCCTGGTGTGGAGACAGGGAAATAATTCATACAATAAATGAATAAAGCTCCTTTTAGTTGAGCTTGTACCAGTGAACTGTACTGTCATGAAACTTGTCATAAAGTCTTCAATCAATCACTCGATAAAGGGATCAATACTGCATTAGATAAATAACCCACATTTACCCAAAACAGCTGATCCACAAGCCCACATGCAGCCTTGTAGATCGGCTGTTTTTATTGTTTTAGTTTTTAAATTGTTTCCCCCTTTTTTCCCCCTGACTTAGTCTTTTCTAGGATCACCTTTTAGTTGAGCTTGTACCAGTGAACTGTACTGTCAATGACACTGTATACCTATGACAGTCCTATATCAATAATTAGTTCATTCGTGAATGACTTCCCTGTGGAAATAAGCCAAAAACATTACTAGGATCTCCTTTTAGTTGAGCTTGTACCAAATCATGTTTATTACGTATCTATCTATCTATCTTCCTAAGTCACATGCATTCACATTGCACTGAACGAACGCACGCACGCACGCACGCACGCTGCGCAGGTCAGCTCAGCAGCTGGCTTTTTTTTTGTTTTGTTTTTTTGTAAAGCTCCAGCCAGAGTCAGGCGCCGAGGTGGGGGGACGGCACCAAGCCGGACTTGCGAGCCCAGGCAGCGGCCAAAGGCCGCTGCCCCCCCCCACCCCCTGGAAGTGCGGTAGACTGCATGCCTCTAGAACCTATCAGTAGGTCCCCATCCATAGACGGCGCTGTAGCCAAGGAATTCTCCCCCAGTCACTCACCTGACACACCAGGAAGTGCAGTTGCACTGCTGCTGCTGCCTCGAGGTAGGAATCACTCATCTATATACAGTATGTGTGTTCACTAACAGGGTTAAACTGCTCCACGTTGTCACAGTAATCATTGCTATAGAGTGTTTGTTCAGTAACAGTGTTAAACGGCTCTATATTGTGACAGGAATCGTTCCCACCGAGTCTTTGTTCACTAACAGTGTTACAGTGTGATATGAAAGAATCCACATGAGGGCAGTGTTTCCATTCTCAACTCACTGCAGTTGAACAGAGGGCGGAACCCAATGCAATAACAAGTCCTATTATTTAGAAAGGAGTCACGTCAATGTCAGCATTTTTTTTCCCTCTCTTTTTGCCAACATTTTTTAAATCATTTTTTTAAAATCATTTCACAATGTAAAAACAAAAATCCTTTTGAGAAAAATGTAATGACCTATACACAGTATCTATAGGCTGTGTCTGTGTATATTCTGAGTGTATTATGTATTTTCAAAGCGAACGTTTGTAACTCAAATTTTGCTTCTGGGGGGTCCCTGGAACTAAATATTTTGAGATGGGGGTCCGTGGCCAAATAAATATCATTTTGGGGGTCCTTCACATGAAAAGGTTTGAGAGCCACTGACATAGTAGTCTCTCAAGAACAGACTGACTGAGCTCCATTTAAGTGAAAAGGACCTTTTCTTTGACGATGGCCAGCCAGATTGCTGACATAGAAACATAGGTTTTTCAAAAAAATCTTAGAAGGATTCAAAAGACACTTATAGAATCGGGTCAAAATTCAAATTTTCACAATTTTTCAAAAATAGCAGATCTACACACTAGGTGCCGCGCTGCAAGCTTCTATATCTGCTATTCTTTTTATAGTTAAAGCATAAAATAATCGTTAAAGTGGTTAAAATCTAGAGTGACGCAGAATTAGCCAGTAGCTATGCCCCTCCCCTAAAAGCTTTTGTCCAATGCTAGCTTAGCAACCGGCAGCTTGCCAAGGCTGTTGCCAAGGCAAACCTTGGCAAGCAGGAAGTTATTCTAAGCTAGCATTGGACAAAAGCTTTTTGGGAGGGGCATAGCTACTGGCTAATTGCGTTCCTGAAGTAAATGTGTTAAAAGGTTTGTTGATCCTTCCCCTAGCTGGAGGACTTGGAGGTGACGGTAGCGGACCACATCCAGAAGGTTCTGAAGCCTAACTTCGCGGCGGCCTGGGACGAGGTGGGCGAGGAGTTGGAGAAGGAGGAGACGTTCGCTCTGGCGTCAGTACGGACACTGGACGGTAAATATGAACCTCTCGATTCGACACTTCTCCCTTCCCTAAAACACCCTGGACGACGCTCCACGCGTCCCAGACTCTTCTCCCTTCCCCTAAAACACCCTGGACGACGCTCCAGGCGTCCCAGACTCTTCTCCCTTCCCTAAAACACCCTGGACGACGCTCCACGCGTCCCAGACTCTTCTCCCTTCACTAAAACACCCTGGACGACGCTCCACGCGTCCCAGACTCTTCTCCCTTCCTCTAAAACACCCTGGACGACGCTCCACGCGTCCCAGACTCTTCTCCCTTCCCCTAAAACACCCTGGACGACGCTCCAGGCGTCCCAGACTCTTCTCCCTTCCCCTAAAACACCCTGGACGACGCTCCAGGCGTCCCAGACTCTTCTCCCTTCCCTAAAACACCCTGGACGATGCTCCACGCGTCCCAGACTCTTCTCCCTTCACTAAAACACCCTGGACGACGCTCCACGCGTCCCAGACTCTTCTCCCTTCCTCTAAAACACCCTGGACGACGCTCCACGCGTCCCAGACTCCTCTCCCTTCCCCTAAAACACCCTGGACGACGCTCCACGCATCCCAGACTCCTCTCCCTTCCCCTAAAACACCCTGGACGACGCTCCACGCGTCCCAGACTCTTCTACCTTCCCTAAAACACCCTGGACGATGCTCCACACGTCCCAGACTCCTCTCCCTTCCTCTAAAACACCCCGGACGACGCTCCACGCGTCCCAGACTCTTCTGCCTTCCTCTAAAACACCCTGGACGACGTTCCACGCGTCCCAGACTCTTCTCTCTTCCTCTAAAACACCCTGGACGATGCTCCACGCGTCCCAGACTCTTATCCCTTCCCCAAAACACCCTGGACGACGCTCCACGCGTCCCAGACTCTTCTCTCTTCCTCTAAAACACCCTGGACGCGTCCCAGACTCTTCTCTCTTCCTCTAAAACACCCTGGACACGTCCCAGACTCTTCTCCCTTCCCCTAAAACACCCTGGACGACGCTCCACGAGTCCCAGACTCTTCTTTCTTCTGGCTCCCAAACTGTGGAACGTGCTCCCCATTGCAGTTAGAACTGCAGACTCACTCCCAATTGTCTGCCGTAATCTGAAGACTCACCTCCTCAGACTCCACCTCAGCGGCTGAGGCTCAGCCCATAGCACTTGCCATAGCCATGACGACCTCGCAAAAAATGTCATTTAGAAAGCATGCTATGTAAACAGATACCAGGTCATTGACCTCGCATCCTATAGTGTGTATAGTCTCAATGTACTGTTTAGGCTCTTGGTTTACCTATGATCCTAGGTTATTTTATCTATGTGTTTGATGCATTCCCTCGTGTTTACCTTGCTTTCTGTAAATCGCTCTGGATTAAGTGCCTAAAGCGCAGGGGTTTTTCAAAGAGGGTGGCAGGACACCCTGGGGTGCCGCGAGATAATTTGATAATATTTGGAATTCGTATCACTACATCAACATCACTTCACTATGCTTAGTAAAACAGACCTGATTTGCACTGTACTTGATGAGTTCTTTTTCCATCTACGACAACTCTCTTCACCAAAAATAGCAGATCTGCAAGCTCACAACGCGTCACAACGTGACGCGCTGTGAGCTTGTAATCTGCTATTTTTGGTGAACCTTCGCCCCTGAATAGGCATGCTGGGGTTCAAGTGGTTAAACGTCAAGTATAACGTTATTTTCAGTCAGTTCAGATGGAAACGGATATTTCTCCAATAGGATGTAAGATTCTAAAAAGGAACAGTGTAACTCAGGGGTGCCGTGGATAAAAAAGTTATTTACAGGGGTGCCCAGAGTCAAAAAAAAGTTTGAAAACCCCTGGCCTAAACTGTACGTTACTGACTGTGTCTCTTGTTGTTGTTGTTTGTCTACAGAGGCCGTGGGAAACATCGTCAGCTTCCTGGGCATGCAGCCGTGCGAGCGATCAGACAAAGTTCCGGAGAACAAGAACTCTCACGTCCTGTTTCTGGCCGGTGGGTGTTTGATTGACAGTGATTCTTCCAGGCTGCTGAAGATGATCAAACTATGTTCTGTAATCTTAATGTACATGGATCAAAGTTCTCCGTCGCCTTGACTGGTTTCGGGCATTTTCATTCCACAGAAGCCAGCGTGTCTTCTATGAAAGCATGTCGCGGACCGAAAGAATTGCTGATCCTTTTGATTTGGGTTTTCAAATATAGTTTGACACAGAATCAAATTGTTTGATTCAGAGCCAGAGGAGGCATCTATCTTTCTATGTCTTGGGAAAATGACATTTACACTTTTAGGCTCAGTCGACTTCATTACACAAGTCGACTCCCACCAGAGAAAGTCGAAAACGTTCTATTGTGACGCGTTGTGAGCATGTAGATCTGCTATTTTCACAATTTCTGCCTCTATATATTTGACAATTTGGCCAATGTTTAATTTGTCATTTTAGAGGTATTAAAAAGTCCTTAAATTGTCACTTTAGAAATGTGAAGACATACACTTAAATTTTATGTTGGTTTGTTTAATGTTTCACATTAAGTTAATCATCTAGGGACCCCCCCAAAATAATTGGGGGGTCGTGTGTGACGTGATGACGTCATCAAACGATAAAGTCGACGTCAACTCAACCTTTTACTGAGTCGAGTCGACTTGCAAAAATCACAAATCGTTAATCCCCTAACCGGTACTCCGGACAAACATAGTACAGTCAAAAACCCTGCCTAAAAGTAAGACCCCAAAAAAAGCCCAATTCATCCACTAATGAATTGAATACCAAGGACCTTGTTGGTATACAATGTACTGTAACTGTTTCCCTTTCATCAGTTTGTGTGACATCCTCTCTCTCCCCAGGTGTGTTCCGGGGCTGCCACGACGTCCTGGTTCGAGCCCGGCTGGCGCTGGCCGACGGCGTCACCATGCAGGTGACGGTGCGGAGCGGCGACGAGACGGCGGTGGACGTCATCCTGGCCTCCGTGGGCTGAGGGGTCCCTGAGGGACCCCCTAACACCCCCCCCAACCCCATCTAACCCATTTAGGCCTGAACACATTATGACGCAATATTTTATGCTTTAACTATTGAAAAATAGCAGATATACAAGCTCACAGCGCGGCACCGAGTGCCGCGCTGCGAGCTTGTAGATCTGCTATTTTTGAAAAATCGTGAAAATTAGAATTTTGACCCGATTCTATAAGTGTCTTTTGAATCCTTCTAAGATTTTTGGAAAAACTATGTCAGCAATCTGGCCAGCCATCGTCAAAGAAAAGGTCCTTTTCACTTAACTGGAGCTCGGTTAGTCTGTTCTTGAGAGACTACTATGTCAGTGGTGCTCAAACCTTTTCATGTGAAGGACCCCCAAAATGATATTTATTTGGCCACGGACCCCCATTTCAAAATATCTAGTTCCAGGGACCACCCAGAAGCAAAATTTGAGTTACAACCGTTCGCTTGGAAAATACATATATCCAAAGATTTGCCCACATTTTCACGACTTTTTCAAAAATAGCAGATCTACAAGCTCGCAGCGCGGCACTCGGTGCCGCGCTGTGAGCTTGTATATCTGCTATTTTTTAATAGTTAAAGCATCCACAAATGTTAGGCCTAAATGGGCTAATCTATCCTTCTGTCTTATACGTGTTAACGTGAATCTTAAAGGAGTAGTTCACCCAACAAGAGATTTCGTCGCATAATTTGATGATCGGCAGCGGTTCACTATGGATCCTATAGGATACTTTAGGGTCATTTTGTACTCTCTTGGTATCATCATTCATTCGTCATTTGGTATTTTAATTTTCTATCGATTGCATACCCCATGAAGCCTCAACATTCATGGACATTTCTTGTTAGTTTTTGTCCTGTTACTGAGCCAATAATTTGTTGAAATATATATTTCAATTTCTCTAGAAATAATAATAATTTGACTTTTAGAAATAAGTACAATTCCGTAAATAAAATATAATAATGAAGAAGTAGTGAAAATGGATCTGCTGTTTTCACTAGTTTGGGTCCCTGGCAAACGTCTAATTTCTCTTTTGGGTCACAAGCTAAAAAGCTAGGCCAAGACAGTTGCTCAGAGTGCGGACACCAAAATGGACATCAGCAATCTGGCTCGCGTTTTTTGACCCACGCTTGTAGGTCATGCAGTTCCTAACCCTGAACCCATGACAATCCTACAGGACACGAAACGACAACCTAAAGGTTGTTTGAGCGTCTGCTGTCCCTTGGAGTACTGGAATCAATTTGTGATCAAGACAAAATGTGCTTACCTGGAACCAATGAAAGATCGGGAAGAAGAATGTCCTACACATGGTATTTTTTTTTGATTGAGTTGGCAAATTGTCCTGAAGCCAACACGAAACCAGAGTTCTTGCCCAAACACCCTTTTTTTTCTTATGACAAATTATGAATGCCTGGATATCGAGGCTAATGTCAAAGCTGTAGCGTCGGTGCTGACAAAAACCTACAAGTTAATCGATACCACGTCCAAATTTGGACATGGCAGCTTCCAAACTGCAGAGGAATTTATGTCAGGAATGCGACAAAAAGCTAAAAAGAAAAATAATCATCCGTGAATTAAAGGCTTTCTGGGGTGTGTATTTGATAGAAAATAATTATGCAATTTTACATTTATTTTTGGCGAGCTGCTCCTTTAACGTGAATGTTAAAATAATGTTATTGTTTCATTTCTCTTTTACACCTTGACAAATATATTGAAGAGAATGTTCCAAACATTTCTCATTATTTTGCTGTTCAAACATCTAACACTTAAGATCATTCGTTCGTGGTTCCTTTTCTGTACAAAGATGTTCTTGTCGAGTAATAAAGTCTTGACCATGGACCAAGTCTAAAACCCTGTTTCAGTTTTGGCATTCTTATTTGAATTGACAAGGAATGTTATTATATTATTAAAGGTACAGGCCAAGTGATTTTCTTAGTACTCATTGCCATCCACAACTTTCCCACGTCTCGTCGTGCATTGCGCAGAAAGTGTGCGGCAGTTTCCGGCGTCGCAGCCGAGAATGATCTACAAGCTCACAGCGGTTGCATCTGCGACGCGACGTGAGCTTGTATGTCTGCTGTTCTCCGTTAAGTGTCCCACAGATAATGCTACAGTAAATTCTCGCGGAAACAGGTGGATCTTTTAAAATGGCCTATAATTTTTCCGGAGGTGCACAAAGGTATACAAATAAATAATTAAGAAATGTACAAAACAAACTCTGGTCATGCCAGAACATAGAAGACCTAAAACTGCAGTCCAACTCCCTTTTCTCATGAAATTGCAAAGATAAAAAGGTTTTGCATATCAAATTTAACAATTTCTCTAATCAAAGTGGCCACAGAAATTTTCAAAGTAGCCTTTTCAGGTTTACATGGAATGATGGGTAATTTCTACATGTAGTTATTTCATTTAACCTTCAATTATAGCACTTACTTTACATTTTATTCCTGGCCACACCCAAGTGTAGTCGCTTATTAGGCTTGCTTTCTAATGGGTTTTTTTAAACAGTGGATCCCAAATTATTTCGCTGACCCGGACAAGTTCACAACGTGTCGCGATGTGACATTGTGGGCTTGCTGATCTGTTTTCAAATAGCTGATGTAAAGTAGTGAAACTCGGCCTATAGTTGCTTCTTTTGGGCTTATTTTCATAGACCTGGCCGCTTGTTTCTTTGGCAGAATCTGAAGTGAAAAGATGTTGAATGACGCAGCACACAGAAGATATCGATGGTGCCCTGGAGATGGTCAGGAATAATGTGAATATAAATGACTTTAAGCCTGAATCAAAATTCCTTAATCATTCCCTTTCCACATATATGTACTGTTAAGACATTTGTAGATTGTGCCTATCAGTGGTTAAGGACCCCCAAAATATGTATTTGTCCACAGAGCCCCATCTGAATTTTTCTTTTTTCCACGGATGGACCCCATCGCAAAATATTTTGTTCCAGGGACGCCCAGAAGCAAAGATTTAAGTTGAAGATTTTCACTCTAATTGTGATCTATTCTGCATCTAGCTTAAAGGCCCACTGACTCTTTGGGAAACGTGCGGTCGCCACGCATGCAGCCACAGACAAACAAACACCGAAACACAAACAGCATGGATTAACTAGAAAATATTGTTCCTTCGAAACAATTGTGGGCTCGCTTCAAGCCAGAAAACAATGTCTATAAAAGTACAAAATGTCAAGATCGCAGGCAGTGCTCTCTTTGACGTTACTGAAATTAGCTGCATGCATGATTTGAGGCATTTTGTTCCAAAAATGTGTTATGCAAAAGTTGACCCGCTGGTGGCGCTATAACAGGCCAATGTGAGAAGGGAGGCATCTGTTCCTTGACCTAGTGGGAATGTGCTTGCAAGATTTCACGCATATCGCAGGCTGTATTCATGAATTAATTAAAAAATAAAGTGTGCGTGCGTGCGTGCGTGCGTGCGTGAATGAATGAATAAATAATAAAGTGTGCGTGCGTGCACGTGCGTTCGTTCGTTCGCTCGTTCGTTTGCACTTTATTTATTTATTCATTCATTCATTGAATGAATGCGTTCGTGGAACGAATGCTCACTACGGTCGTCTGTATTTTTTAAGCCCTGGGAAACCCACCTTAACGCCCTCATTAGCATAATGTATGCGAGCATAATGTATGCAAACCACGCCCACACGCATTTCCAAACCATGCCCCGCCCCCAATTTGCATACGTCGACTAAGCTCCTCCCCTTCATTTACATACGGTCGTCTGCATTTTTTACGCGCTGGGGAACCTACCTTAACACCCTCATTAGCATAATGTATGCGAGCATAATGTATGCGAACCACACCCAAACGCATTTCCAAACCATGCCCCGCCCCCAATTTGCATACTTCGACTAAGCTCCTCCCCTTCATTTACATACGGTCGTCTGAATTTTTTACGCGCTGGGAAACCTACCTTAACACCCTCATTAGCATAATGTATGCGAGCATAATGTATGCAAACCACGCCCACACGCATTTCCAAACCATGCCCCGCCCCCAATTTGCATATGTCGACTAAGCTCCTCCCCTTCATTTACATACGGTCGTCTGCATTTTTTACGCGCTGGAAAACCCACCTTAACGCCCTCATTAGCATAATGTATGCGAGCATAATGTATGCAAACCACGCCCACACGCATTTCCAAACCATGCCCCGCCCCCAATTTGCATACGTCGACTAAGCTCCTCCCCTTCATTTACATACGGTCGTCTGCATTTTTTACGCGCTGGGAAACGACACTTAACAGCCTCATTAGCATAATTTATGCGAACCACACCCACACACATTTCCAAACCATGCACCGCCCCCAATTTTCATACGTCGACTAAGCTCCTCCCCTTCATTTACATACGGTCGTCTGCATTTTTTACGCGCTGGAAAACCCACCTTAACGCCCTCATTAGCATAATGTATGCGAGCATAATGTATGCAAACCACGCCCACACGCATTTCCAAACCATGCCCCGCCCCCAATTTGCATACGTCGACTAAGCTCCTCCCCTTCATTTACATACGGTCGTCTGCATTTTTTACGCGCTGGGGAACCTACCTTAACACCCTCATTAGCATAATGTATGCGAGCATAATGTATGCGAACCACACCCAAACGCATTTCCAAACCATGCCCCGCCCCCAATTTGCATACTTCGACTAAGCTCCTCCCCTTCATTTACATACGGTCGTCTGAATTTTTTACGCGCTGGGAAACCTACCTTAACACCCTCATTAGCATAATGTATGCGAGCATAATGTATGCAAACCACGCCCACACGCATTTCCAAACCATGCCCCGCCCCCAATTTGCATATGTCGACTAAGCTCCTCCCCTTCATTTACATACGGTCGTCTGCATTTTTTACGCGCTGGAAAACCCACCTTAACGCCCTCATTAGCATAATGTATGCGAGCATAATGTATGCAAACCACGCCCACACGCATTTCCAAACCATGCCCCGCCCCCAATTTGCATACGTCGACTAAGCTCCTCCCCTTCATTTACATACGGTCGTCTGCATTTTTTACGCGCTGGGGAACCTACCTTAACACCCTCATTAGCATAATGTATGCGAGCATAATGTATGCGAACCACACCCAAACGCATTTCCAAACCATGCCCCGCCCCCAATTTGCATACTTCGACTAAGCTCCTCCCCTTCATTTACATACGGTCGTCTGAATTTTTTACGCGCTGGGAAACCTACCTTAACACCCTCATTAGCATAATGTATGCGAGCATAATGTATGCAAACCACGCCCACACGCATTTCCAAACCATGCCCCGCCCCCAATTTGCATATGTCGACTAAGCTCCTCCCCTTCATTTACATACGGTCGTCTGCATTTTTTACGCGCTGGAAAACCCACCTTAACGCCCTCATTAGCATAATGTATGCGAGCATAATGTATGCAAACCACGCCCACACGCATTTCCAAACCATGCCCCGCCCCCAATTTGCATACGTCGACTAAGCTCCTCCCCTTCATTTACATACGGTCGTCTGCATTTTTTACGCGCTGGGAAACGACACTTAACAGCCTCATTAGCATAATTTATGCGAACCACACCCACACACTTTTCCAAACCATGCACCGCCCCCAATTTTCATACGTCGACTAAGCTCCTCCCCTTCATTTACATACGGTCGTCTGCATTTTTTACGCGCTGGAAAACCCACCTTAACGCCCTCATTAGCATAATGTATGCGAGCATAATGTATGCAAACCACGCCCACACGCATTTCCAAACCATGCCCCGCCCCCAATTTGCATACGTCGACTAAGCTCCTCCCCTTCATTTACATACGGTCGTCTGCATTTTTTACGCGCTGGGAAACGACACTTAACAGCCTCATTAGCATAATTTATGCGAACCACACCCACACACTTTTCCAAACCATGCACCGCCCCCAATTTTCATACGTCGACTAAGCTCCTCCCCTTCATTTACATACGGTCGTCTGCATTTTTTACGCGCTGGAAAACCCACCTTAACGCCCTCATTAGCATAATGTATGCGAGCATAATGTATGCAAACCACGCCCACACGCATTTCCAAACCATGCCCCGCCCCCAATTTGCATACGTCGACTAAGCTCCTCCCCTTCATTTACATACGGTCGTCTGCATTTTTTACGCGCTGGGGAACCTACCTTAACACCCTCATTAGCATAATGTATGCGAGCATAATGTATGCGAACCACACCCAAACGCATTTCCAAACCATGCCCCGCCCCCAATTTGCATACTTCGACTAAGCTCCTCCCCTTCATTTACATACGGTCGTCTGAATTTTTTACGCGCTGGGAAACCTACCTTAACACCCTCATTAGCATAATGTATGCGAGCATAATGTATGCAAACCACGCCCACACGCATTTCCAAACCATGCCCCGCCCCCAATTTGCATATGTCGACTAAGCTCCTCCCCTTCATTTACATACGGTCGTCTGCATTTTTTACGCGCTGGAAAACCCACCTTAACGCCCTCATTAGCATAATGTATGCGAGCATAATGTATGCAAACCACGCCCACACGCATTTCCAAACCATGCCCCGCCCCCAATTTGCATACGTCGACTAAGCTCCTCCCCTTCATTTACATACGGTCGTCTGCATTTTTTACGCGCTGGGAAACGACACTTAACAGCCTCATTAGCATAATTTATGCGAACCACACCCACACACATTTCCAAACCATGCACCGCCCCCAATTTTCATACGTCGACTAAGCTCCTCCCCTTCATTTACATACGGTCGTCTGCATTTTTTACGCGCTGGAAAACCCACCTTAACGCCCTCATTAGCATAATGTATGCGAGCATAATGTATGCAAACCACGCCCACGCGTCAAATGCATGTTGTGCAGTCTCATTTACATAATTAATGCAGACCACGCCCCAACCTCATTTGCATAATTAATGCAGACCACGCCCCCCAATTTAAATAATTACGCTAATTAGCTCCGCCCCCTGCATTCGCGTGTAATTAGCAACAAGACAGTCTCATTTACATAATTAATGCAGACCACGCCCCAACCTCATTTGCATAATTAATGCAGACCACGCCCCCCAATTTAAATAATTACGCTAATTAGCTCCGCCCCCTGCATTCGCGTGTAATTAGCAACAAGACGCGCGCGTCAAATGCATGTTGTGCAGTCTCATTTACATAATTAATGCAGACCACGCCCCAACCTCATTTGCATAATTAATGCAGACCACGCCCCCCAATTTAAATAATTACGCTAATTAGCTCCGCCCCCTGCATTCGCGTGTAATTAGCAACAAGACGCGCGCGTCAAATGCATGTTGTGCAGTCTCATTAACATAATTAACGCAGACCACTACTTTTCCTTTTTTTTGCTCATTAACATAATTAACGCAGACCACGCCCCTCATTAACATAATTAACGCAGACCACGCCCCCAACCTCATTAACATAATTATTTATTTATTGAAGAAAGAAAGAAAGAAAGAAAGAAAGGAAGGAATTTGCCTAAATTTACGGGGTTATTAACGAGGAGGCAATCAATTAATTAATTAATTAATTAATGAATGAATTAATTAATTGAGGCACGCACGCACGCACCAAGTCGGCTTAATTTACATAATTAATGCGTGCGACGCCCACAAAACTCATTACGTTAGGCCCACTCGTTAAGTCAGACTCCTCCCTCTTGTTGAAACCACGCCCACTCGTTAATAGCAGATCTACAAGCTCACAACGCGTCTTGATGCGACGCGTTGTGAGCTTGTAGTTGAAACCACGCCCACTTGTTAAGTTCGACTCCACCCCTTGTATTTGCGTGTAATTAGCACGTCAGCGCGGTGACGAGAACGCTTGTCATGCGGCCTCATTTACAGGAAGGAAGGAAGGAAGGAAGGAAGGAAGGAAGGAAAGAAAGAAAGAAAGAATTTGCCTAAATGTGTGGGGTTCTTAACGAGGAGGCAGTAATTACGCACGCATGCATGCATGCACGCATGCATGCATGCACACACACTTTCTTTTTTTATTTATTTATTTATTTATTTATTCATGTGTTCATTCATTCATTATATATTTATTTATTTATTTATTTATGTATTTATTTATTTATTTAAATAAATACTCTGTTGCTAGTATCCACAACTTTCCAACATCCCATAATGCATTGCGCAGAAGTTGGATGGAGCTTCCGTGAGCTTGTATGTGTTATTTAATACCAGTAACACGAGAAGCCAGACAGCGAGTTTGGAGACGGTAGCACGCTGCAAAGCGGAGTTATGGCTCTTTAAAGCCCAGCCGATCGATAGGCAGACGCCTGGGGGGGGGGGGGGGGGGGGGGCGGAGTCCAGGGGCGGAAATAAATAAATAATTAATTACATAAATAATCAGTCTCGGAAACAGTCGGGAAATAAATAAATAAATAATCAGTCTCGGAAACATAGTCGGGAAGTAAATAAATAAATAGATAAATAAATAATTAAACCAGTAAGACTCCCTAATATATACTGACTGCGTAGCGATTTGCGTGATTTTAGGGCAAAATCTGTAGGAGTAGTGTCCAAAAATGGGTTTTAAAAAATCGGCCTGAAGGTGGCGCTAAATGGGACAGATCCATGTTGATGACATGAGTGTAGAGCAAGTGTGTACCGATTTGTGTGATTTTAGGCCAAGATTTGTAGGAGCAGTGTCCAGAAAGAGTTTCGGCCTCATGGTGGCGCTAGAAGAGAATGTGAGAATCGATGGGTGGAGGGCAAGGACTGTCTGTGCAAAATTTGGCACGGATCGGGTCAGCTGTTGCGGAGATATGAGCAGGGCAAAAGTGTGACGGACAGACAGACACCTGGTCGAGGTTTCGATAGTAACTGCGACCTGACGGTCGCAATTTATCAGTCAGTGGCGGCGCAGTTGGGCCTGGTGTGGAGACAGGGAAATAATTCATTCAATAAATGAATAAAGCTCCTTTTAGTTGAGCTTGTACCAGTGAACTGTACTGTCATGAAACTTGTCATAAAGTCTTCAATCAATCACTCGATAAAGGGATCAATACTGCATTAGATAAATAACCCACATTTACCCAAAACAGCTGATCCACAAGCCCACATGCAGCCTTGTAGATCGGCTGTTTTTATTGTTTTAGTTTTTAAATTGTTTCCCCCTTTTTTCCCCCTGACTTAGTCTTTTCTAGGATCACCTTTTAGTTGAGCTTGTACCAGTGAACTGTACTGTCAATGACACTGTATACCTATGACAGTCCTATATCAATAATTAGTTCATTCGTGAATGACTTCCCTGTGGAAATAAGCCAAAAACATTACTAGGATCTCCTTTTAGTTGAGCTTGTACCAAATCATGTTTATTACGTATCTATCTATCTATCTTCCTAAGTCACATGCATTCACATTGCACTGAACGAACGCACGCACGCACGCACGCACGCTGCGCAGGTCAGCTCAGCAGCTGGCTTTTTTTTTGTTTTGTTTTTTTGTAAAGCTCCAGCCAGAGTCAGGCGCCGAGGTGGGGGGACGGCACCAAGCCGGACTTGCGAGCCCAGGCAGCGGCCGAAGGCCGCTGCCCCCCCCACCCCCTGGAAGTGCGGTAGACTGCATGCCTCTAGAACCTATCAGTAGGTCCCCATCCATAGACGGCGCTGTAGCCAAGGAATTCTCCCCCAGTCACTCACCTGACACACCAGGAAGTGCAGTTGCACTGCTGCTGCTGCCTCGAGGTAGGAATCACTCATCTATAAACAGTATGTGTGTTCACTAACAGGGTTAAACTGCTCCACGTTGTCACAGTAATCATTGCTATAGAGTGTTTGTTCAGTAACAGTGTTAAACGGCTCTATATTGTGACAGGAATCGTTCCCACCGAGTCTTTGTTCACTAACAGTGTTACAGTGTGATATGAAAGAATCCACATGAGGGCAGTGTTTCCATTCTCAACTCACTGCAGTTGAACAGAGGGCGGAACCCAATGCAATAACAAGTCCTATTATTTAGAAAGGAGTCACGTCAATGTCAGCATTTTTTTTCCCTCTCTTTTTGCCAACATTTTTTAAATCATTTTTTTAAAATCATTTCACAATGTAAAAACAAAAATCCTTTTGAGAAAAATGTAATGACCTATACACAGTATCTATAGGCTGTGTCTGTGTATATTCTGAGTGTATTATGTATTTTCAAAGCGAACGTTTGTAACTCAAATTTTGCTTCTGGGGGGTCCCTGGAACTAAATATTTTGAGATGGGGGTCCGTGGCCAAATAAATATCATTTTGGGGGTCCTTCACATGAAAAGGTTTGAGAGCCACTGACATAGTAGTCTCTCAAGAACAGACTGACTGAGCTCCATTTAAGTGAAAAGGACCTTTTCTTTGACGATGGCCAGCCAGATTGCTGACATAGAAACATAGGTTTTTCAAAAAAATCTTAGAAGGATTCAAAAGACACTTATAGAATCGGGTCAAAATTCAAATTTTCACAATTTTTCAAAAATAGCAGATCTACACACTAGGTGCCGCGCTGCAAGCTTCTATATCTGCTATTCTTTTTATAGTTAAAGCATAAAATAATCGTTAAAGTGGTTAAAATCTAGAGTGACGCAGAATTAGCCAGTAGCTATGCCCCTCCCCTAAAAGCTTTTGTCCAATGCTAGCTTAGCAACCGGCAGCTTGCCAAGGCTGTTGCCAAGGCAAACCTTGGCAAGCAGGAAGTTATTCTAAGCTAGCATTGGACAAAAGCTTTTTGGGAGGGGCATAGCTACTGGCTAATTGCGTTCCTGAAGTAAATGTGTTAAAAGGTTTGTTGATCCTTCCCCTAGCTGGAGGACTTGGAGGTGACGGTAGCGGACCACATCCAGAAAGTTCTGAAGCCTAACTTCGCGGCGGCCTGGGACGAGGTGGGCGAGGAGTTCGAGAAGGAGGAGACGTTCGCTCTGGCGTCAGTACGGACACTGGACGGTAAATATGAACCTCTCGATTCGACTCTTCTCCCTTCCCTAAAACACCCTGGACGACGCTCCACGCGTCCCAGACTCTTCTCCCTTCCCCGAAAACACCCTGGACGACGCTCCAGGCGTCCCAGACTCTTCTCCCTTCCCTAAAACACCCTGGACGACGCTCCACGCGTCCCAGACTCTTCTCCCTTCACTAAAACACCCTGGACGACGCTCCACGCGTCCCAGACTCTTCTCCCTTCCCCTAAAACACCCTGGACGACGTTCCACGCGTCCCAGACTCTTCTCTCTTCCTCTAAAACACCCTGGACGATGCTCCACGCGTCCCAGACTCTTATCCCTTCCCCAAAACACCCTGGACGACGCTCCACGCGTCCCAGACTCTTCTCTCTTCCTCTAAAACACCCTGGACGCGTCCCAGACTCTTCTCTCTTCCTCTAAAACACCCTGGACACGTCCCAGACTCTTCTCCCTTCCCCTAAAACACCCTGGACGACGCTCCACGAGTCCCAGACTCTTCTTTCTTCTGGCTCCCAAACTGTGGAACGTGCTCCCCATTGCAGTTAGAACTGCAGACTCACTCCCAATTGTCTGCCGTAATCTGAAGACTCACCTCCTCAGACTCCACCTCAGCGGCTGAGGCTCAGCCCATAGCACTTGCCATAGCCATGACGACCTCGCAAAAAATGTCATTTAGAAAGCATGCTATGTAAACAGATACCAGGTCATTGACCTCGCATCCTATAGTGTGTATAGTCTCAATGTACTGTTTAGGCTCTTGGTTTACCTATGATCCTAGGTTATTTTATCTATGTGTTTGATGCATTCCCTCGTGTTTACCTTGCTTTCTGTAAGTCGCTCTGGATTAAGTGCCTAAAGCGCAGGGGTTTTTCAAAGAGGGTGGCAGGACACCCTGGGGTGCCGCGAGATAATTTGATAATATTTGGAATTCGTATCACTACATCAACATCACTTCACTATGCTTAGTAAAACAGACCTGATTTGCACTGTACTTGATGAGTTCTTTTTCCATCTACGACAACTCTCTTCACCAAAAATAGCAGATCTGCAAGCTCACAACGCGTCACAACGTGACGCGCTGTGAGCTTGTAATCTGCTATTTTTGGTGAACCTTCGCCCCTGAATAGGCATGCTGGGGTTCAAGTGGTTAAACGTCAAGTATAACGTTATTTTCAGTCAGTTCAGATGGAAACGGATATTTCTCCAATAGGATGTAAGATTCTAAAAAGGAACAGTGTAACTCAGGGGTGCCGTGGATAAAAAAGTTATTTACAGGGGTGCCCAGAGTCAAAAAAAAGTTTGAAAACCCCTGGCCTAAACTGTACGTTACTGACTGTGTCTCTTGTTGTTGTTGTTTGTCTACAACAGAGGCCGTGGGAAACATCGTCAGCTTCCTGGGCATGCAGCCGTGCGAGCGATCAGACAAAGTTCCGGAGAACAAGAACTCTCACGTCCTGTTTCTGGCCGGTGGGTGTTTGATTGACAGTGATTCTTCCAGGCTGCTGAAGATGATCAAACTATGTTCTGTAATCTTAATGTACATGGATCAAAGTTCTCCGTCGCCTTGACTGGTTTCGGGCATTTTCATTCCACAGAAGCCAGCGTGTCTTCTATGAAAGCATGTCGCGGACCGAAAGAATTGCTGATCCTTTTGATTTGGGTTTTCAAATATAGTTTGACACAGAATCAAATTGTTTGATTCAGAGCCAGAGGAGGCATCTATCTTTCTATGTCTTGGGAAAATGACATTTACACTTTTAGGCTCAGTCGACTTCATTACACAAGTCGACTCCCACCAGAGAAAGTCGAAAACGTTCTATTGTGACGCGTTGTGAGCATGTAGATCTGCTATTTTCACAATTTCTGCCTCTATATATTTGACAATTTGGCCAATGTTTAATTTGTCATTTTAGAGGTATTAAAAAGTCCTTAAATTGTCACTTTAGAAATGTGAAGACATACACTTAAATTTTATGTTGGTTTGTTTAATGTTTCACATTAAGTCAATCATCTGGGGACCCCCCCAAAATAATTGGGGGGTCGTGTGTGACGTGATGACGTCATCAAACGATAAAGTCGACGTCAACTCAACCTTTTACTGAGTCGAGTCGACTTGCAAAAATCACAAATCGTTAATCCCCTAACCGGTACTCCGGACAAACATAGTACAGTCAAAAACCCTGCCTAAAAGTAAGACCCCAAAAAAAGCCCAATTCATCCACTAATGAATTGAATACCAAGGACCTTGTTGGTATACAATGTACTGTAACTGTTTCCCTTTCATCAGTTTGTGTGACATCCTCTCTCTCCCCAGGTGTGTTCCGGGGCTGCCACGACGTCCTGGTTCGAGCCCGGCTGGCGCTGGCCGACGGCGTCACCATGCAGGTGACGGTGCGGAGCGGCGACGAAACGGCCGTGGACGTCATCCTGGCCTCCGTGGGCTGAGGGGTCCCTGAGGGACCCCCTAACACCCCCCCCAACCCCATCTAACCCATTTAGGCCTGAACACATTATGACGCAATATTTTATGCTTTAACTATTGAAAAATAGCAGATATACAAGCTCACAGCGCGGCACCGAGTGCCGCGCTGCGAGCTTGTAGATCTGCTATTTTTGAAAAATCGTGAAAATTAGAATTTTGACCCGATTCTATAAGTGTCTTTTGAATCCTTCTAAGATTTTTGGAAAAACTATGTCAGCAATCTGGCCAGCCATCGTCAAAGAAAAGGTCCTTTTCACTTAACTGGAGCTCGGTTAGTCTGTTCTTGAGAGACTACTATGTCAGTGGTGCTCAAACCTTTTCATGTGAAGGACCCCCAAAATGATATTTATTTGGCCACGGACCCCCATTTCAAAATATCTAGTTCCAGGGACCACCCAGAAGCAAAATTTGAGTTACAACCGTTCGCTTGGAAAATACATATATCCAAAGATTTGCCCACATTTTCACGACTTTTTCAAAAATAGCAGATCTACAAGCTCGCAGCGCGGCACTCGGTGCCGCGCTGTGAGCTTGTATATCTGCTATTTTTTAATAGTTAAAGCATCCACAAATGTTAGGCCTAAATGGGCTAATCTATCCTTCTGTCTTATACGTGTTAACGTGAATCTTAAAGGAGTAGTTCACCCAACAAGAGATTTCGTCGCATAATTTGATGATCGGCAGCGGTTCACTATGGATCCTATAGGATACTTTAAGGTCATTTTGTACTCTCTTGGTATCATCATTCATTCGTCATTTGGTATTTTAATTTTCTATCGATTGCATACCCCATGAAGCCTCAACATTCATGGACATTTCTTGTTAGTTTTTGTCCTGTTACTGAGCCAATAATTTGTTGAAATATATATTTCAATTTCTCTAGAAATAATATAATTTGACTTTTAGAAATAAGTGCAATTCCGTAAATAAAATATAATAATGAAGAAGTAGTGAAAATGGATCTGCTGTTTTCACTAGTTTGGGTCCCTGACAAACGTCTAATTTCTCTTTTGGGTCACAAGCTAAAAAGCTAGGCCAAGACAGTTGCTCAGAGTGCGGAAACCAAAATGGACATCAGCAATCTGGCTCGCGTTTTTTGACCCACGCTTGTAGGTCATGCAGTTCCTAACCCTGAACCCATGACAATCCTACAGGACACGAAACGACAACCTAAAGGTTGTTTGAGCGTCTGCTGTCCCTTGGAGTACTGGAATCAATTTGTGATCAAGACAAAATGTGCTTACCTGGAACCAATGAAAGATCGGGAAGAAGAATGTCCTACACATGGTATTTTTTTTGATTGAGTTGGCAAATTGTCCTGAAGCCAACATGAAACCAGAGTTCTTGCCCAAACACCCTTTTTTTTCTTATGACAAATTATGAATGCCTGGATATCGAGGCTAATGTCAAAGCTGTAGCGTCGGTGCTGACAAAAACCTACAAGTTAATCGATACCACGTCCAAATTTGGACATGGCAGCTTCCAAACTGCAGAGGAATTTATGTCAGGAATGCGACAAAAAGCTAAAAAGAAAAATAATCATCCGTGAATTAAAGGCTTTCTGGGGTGTGTATTTGATAGAAAATAATTATGCAATTTTACATTTATTTTCGGCGAGCTGCTCCTTTAACGTGAATGTTAAAATAATGTTATTGTTTCATTTCTCTTTTACACCTTGACAAATATATTGAAGAGAATGTTCCAAACATTTCTCATTATTTTGCTGTTCAAACATCTAACACTTAAGATCATTCGTTCGTGGTTCCTTTTCTGTACAAAGATGTTCTTGTCGAGTAATAAAGTCTTGACCATGGACCAAGTCTAAAACCCTGTTTCAGTTTTGGCATTCTTATTTGAATTGACAAGGAATGTTATTATATTATTAAAGGTACAGGCCAAGTGATTTTCTTTGGTTAAATCAAGCACTATATTCTGGTAGTACTCATTGCCATCCACAACTTTCCCACGTCTCGTCGTGCATTGCGCAGAAAGTGTGCGGCAGTTTCCGGCGTCGCAGCCGAGAATGATCTACAAGCTCACAGCGGTTGCATCTGCGACGCGACGTGAGCTTGTATGTCTGCTGTTCTCCGTTAAGTGTCCCACAGATAATGCTACAGTAAATTCTCGCGGAAACAGGTGGATCTTTTAAAATGGCCTATAATTTTTCCGGAGGTGCACAAAGGTATACAAATAAATAATTAAGAAATGTACAAAACAAACTCTGGTCATGCCAGAACATAGAAGACCTAAAACTGCAGTCCAACTCCCTTTTCTCATGAAATTGCAAAGATAAAAAGGTTTTGCATATCAAATTTAACAATTTCTCTAATCAAAGTGGCCACAGAAATTTTCAAAGTAGCCTTTTCAGGTTTACATGGAATGATGGGTAATTTCTACATGTAGTAATTTCATTTAACCTTCAATTATAGCACTTACTTTACATTTTATTCCTGGCCACACCCAAGTGTAGTCGCTTATTAGGCTTGCTTTCTAATGGGTTTTTTTAAACAGTGGATCCCAAATTATTTCGCTGACCCGGACAAGTTCACAACGTGTCGCGATGTGACATTGTGGGCTTGCTGATCTGCTGTTTTCAAATAGCTGATGTAAAGTAGTGAAACTCGGCCTATAGTTGCTTCTTTTGGGCTTATTTTCATAGACCTGGCCGCTTGTTTCTTTGGCAGAATCTGAAGTGAAAAGATGTTGAATGACGCAGCACACAGAAGATATCGATGGTGCCCTGGAGATGGTCAGGAATAATGTGAATATAAATGACTTTAAGCCTGAATCAAAATTCCTTAATCATTCCCTTTCCACATATATGTACTGTTAAGACATTTGTAGATTGTGCCTATCAGTGGTTAAGGACCCCCAAAATATGTATTTGTCCACAGAGCCCCATCTGAATTTTTCTTTTTTCCACGGATGGACCCCATCGCAAAATATTTTGTTCCAGGGACGCCCAGAAGCAAAGATTTAAGTTGAAGATTTTCACTCTAATATTTAAAATGAAAGATTAAACATTGGTCAAATTGTCAAATATTAGAGAACATTGTGAAAAGAAAATTCACAATAGAACCGTGTCATACAAAATGTAACTCTTAGTGCTCGTCAGGGTGTGGGGGTCCCCAGTTAAAATATAAGTTTGGGGGTCGCGGCCTGGAAATGTTGAGAAACACTGCTCTACCAGCGTGCTCGTTCTTGCCCTTCCACTATCTTAATTTGAGTGCCACCTTTTCACCACTAAAGGGCGCCCAATGACCAGAGAATCTCCATAGACTTCCATGTAATTCATAGTGCACGGATCATGCACACCCATGCCTAGATAATGCACCACGTGTGTCCACATTGCTCACAGCTTTCAAACAAAAACATCCGAATGGAAATCCGTTCAGGCATTCATGAGATACCAACCATTATGTTTAACAAAGATGGCTGCCATGTTT
Organism: Nannobrachium achirus; assembly: GCF_963921795.1. Taxonomy (NCBI): domain Eukaryota; kingdom Metazoa; phylum Chordata; class Actinopteri; order Myctophiformes; family Myctophidae; genus Nannobrachium; species Nannobrachium achirus. The sequence goes on from NC_137830.1 coordinate 7,547,300, forward strand.
GAAAGATGGGGTTGCTATGGGGGTTAAACATGCAATTTCGCGATTGCTATCATGCCTACTACAGTTTTTGGGGTCAACATTTTTTTTTTTTTTTTTTTTTCTATCATTATTTTTGCTCCATGTGTGCGTCTGTCCAGCTTTCAAACAGTAGGATTGCTTATTGTCAAGGACGGAATGATCCAATATTAGTGCTACATTACATTTTGTATAACATGGTTCTATTGTGAAAATAGCAGATCTACATGCTCACAGCGCCTCACATCACGAGGCGTGAGCATGTAGATCGGCTATTTTTACAATTTCTGCCTCTAATATTTGAATATTTGGACAATGTTTAATTTGTCATTTTAGAGGTATTAAAAAGGCCTTAAAATGTGAAGATACCCTCTATATACTTAAACTTTATGTTGCAGGGGTCTTCAACAGGGGGTCCGCGACCCCTAGGGGGTCCGCGGAGGTACTGCAGGGGGTCCGCGAAATTATTCTTAAAAAAAAAATAAAAAAAATGTTTTTTTTTTTTTTTTTTTTTTTTTTTTTTACATTTATGTTAAAAAATATATCATGATTTTATCCATTTTGAATAGCTTGAATACATTATTACTATGCAACTGACAGATTGTTGATATTATTGACATTGGTTCTCAGTTAATAAGTAGTATGTTTATAAATGGTAGTGGTACGGCCCACTACCATGAAGCTAATCTTTCCAGTGAAAAGATGACTTCTAAAGTAATAAATAAAATCAATCAACGAACTCGTTTCCTACAGAGGATCGCCCTGATGGTCAACTTCAACACACTGAAGACCATAGCTGGTGCAATAATCCAGCCCCTCTTTGACTACGGAGTCCACGTATGGTATCGTGACGCCCCACAAGCCCTGAAAACTAAACTCCAAACAGCCCAAAATAAACTAATTAGGGTCCTGCTTAAACTTCCCTATCAGACTCATCTCACCGCTACTCACCAGCTAAGAGTGGGGTGGCTCAGAGTAGATGACAGAGTACAGCAACTTGCAATGGGCCTGGTGTACAAGATACACTACACCACTATGATACCCAAGTACCTGTCAAAATACTTTATAAACATTAAGGATGTCCATAATTACAACACCAGAGGCAGCGCCACAGATCACTTTCAACCCAGAGTCAAAACCAACAAAGGGTCAAACTCCTTTTTCTGCTATACCACCAAAATGTGGAACGCCTTACCGAAGGCCATAAAGGAGTGTGGATCACTAGCATCCTTTAAAATTGCCCTGAAAAACCACTTACAGGCAGCAACCGTTCGCAACTGGTAAAAATGAACCTAGCCCAACCCTACCCTCCCCTGCCCCTTTTTTGTATATACTGTTTTGTTTAGACTTACTGTCTTCTTTTGTTTTTCTTTACATATCTACTGCATAGTACTGTGTTCTATTTGTCTGTCATTCAATGTTACTAGGAAGTATTGTTACCTGTGACTGAAGTAAAGTTGTGTACGTTCTGACATTGAAACGTTTGGGTGTCCAGTCTTTTCCACACACAACAGTCGGCAGGTTAGTTACTGAGGTACGGTTAGGGTTAGGGTCCAGCTGTGCATTATAGTGTTTTCTGGTGGCACAGATAAACTCCTCAACAAACTGGTAGGACTGCTCTCCATACAGGCGATTAGCCAGGCTGAGAGCGTAGTACTTCCCTGACTTATTCAGATCACTCATAAGCTTAGAAAAGTCCATGTGTAAGTCATCCTTAAAGTGCAGGACCTCTGACATCTGTGTGGCTGTGTTGCCACGGGCCCCCTATAGCACCATGGCCAGAGCAGAGATGCTGAAAGGAGAGTAGAACACATTGCCAGTGTTATCTTCTGAGAGCTGTTTAAACAGAGACAGGGAAAAAGTGTTGTTGGCCACTGCCAGGGTGGTTGGTGGCATTGTGATCAGTGTCTTAACCAATTGTCCAAATGTTAAAACACTTAGTTGACTGCAACCAGTTTTTTTTAGGGGTTTCTATAGGAAGAAATTAACCAGCGAATAATTGTGGGCTCGCTGAAAGCTACAAAACACTCTTGCAATTTCCCAGAACTGTATCTTTCTAGTTGAATTTCTTAATTTATGTAAATCAATCAGTGGGATCAGGTCTGAAACTTTTGGAGATGAATGACGTCATCATTGTGATGTCATCGAGCTGTATGTACAGAATATCTCCTCAAACTCTAACACAAAATGGAGTTCCAAATTATCATCAAATATGTGCCCAAATGTAGTTTCACACTAGCCTGGCGGGCCAGCCTCTTCACACACTTTGTTTCCACCGCCAGAGGGTGGTGTTTTGTGGTCTGGTTTTAATTTTAACCAGGATAGTTTCACACAGCACGAGACTCGCCTCCAAGTAACCATAACCACAGTACAGATTGCACAGGGGAGCCACAACATTATCTGGGAATGCCCAAATATGGGCATTCCCAGATATGTCCTCCTTGATATTGATGACATTATGGCAGGGATCTCCATATATGGGAATAAAACGTATGTTAATTAGTAAATCCAAGCAAGGCCTTGGCAAGTTAGGGCCTGGGTTTGATGCCTGGGGATCTCCATATATGGGCATAAGAGGGCACCCTAACAGGGTATCATCTGGGAATACCCGTACTGTATATGGACATTGTATTTATTTTATCCTTTATTAATATATCCATATACATATATGGACTTAATATTAACGTTTTCGGGGAAGGTAGAGTGTAAATCAAAGTAAAGCAGGGGGCCTGGGACTGATGACATCAGAAATCTATATATGGGCATAAAAGGGATTTTGTTTCTGGGAATGACCATATATGGACCATATATTTGATTTGATCCTTTATTAATAATAATTATGTATCCATATACATGCAATCTATTTTATGCCCATACATGGAGATCCCTATCTGAACCAGCCACACAGATATGGGCCATGCCATCTGGCCAGTGATATATATCGATGACATCATGGATCTCCATATATGGGCATGAAAGGGATACCCATATCTGGACTGACTGACACAGTATGGATATCCAGGGTTTGATCTTTGATGAGATGATGTCACATGATGTCAAGGACGGACAAGCTGCGACATTTCTCATGGTATACTGCGACCTTCGGTCGCAATTATCCTGTACTTTTTCAATCTGTTTCCAGTGATTCATACAGCTCTGCTTGTCTCGTTTAACACCATGAATCTCTCAATCACTCTGCCCTTTGTCTCTCTTCTCCCTTGAGTTACGGTCCTTACGAAATAAGGCTACAAACGGCTATTGCGGACGCTGCACCTACAACTGCACCTACAATGCAGCCCAAGACGTCTTGCTTCAGCTTCTTCCGCTCGGCAAGCTTCTGCAGCAGCTCCTGTTCCTTACGCCTGAAGTGCATCTCCTCCTCAGCAGCCTGCTCCTTTCCAAAGGCTCCACCTGCCGCTCTGACAGATCCACCACCCCCTCCACCTTTTCCTGCACCTTGACCCATTTCACCCATCTGATGACCAGACAACATCCTTAAGTCTGTGCTGACGATGTTTCTCAAATTGGACCTCAAAAACCTTGCCATGATCACTCACTGTACACTTGACCCCTCTGTCAAGTGTACCTCAACTTATATAGGCAGACCGAGCTCAGGTGTGATGTCACAACCAACATAAACCGTTGCCGCACAACACCGATTTGCACATTGGCATTGGCCAAGCTTCGCCGGACGTTTTGGCATGTATGTACACCAATCACGAGCTTAACGAAATTAACTCACTCAGGAACCGCTCCCTTCACACTGGGTGTGATTTTGAGCGGTGCTAACCGCTCCTACGTCTAGCTGGCTTATGTCTAGCTGTCCCTATGTCTCTATGTCTGGGCTGTACGAGACCAACGTCACCCGAGACTAACGTCATAGAAAGTACGCAGAGACAGACATCACCTCAGCTGATGTCACGGACAGAGCGGCCCATACAAGGAGATATGCACGTGTGTCGTGTTTGATAAGCACAGGTGCGATTCTTTACTTAAGTAAAAGTATCATTCAATACTGCAATTGCTGCATTGTAAAACTACTCTGTCCAGAATTCAAAATTTACTTGCGTAAAAGTACAAAACAATTGGCATCAAAATTTACTTAAAGGATTACTTTTTTTCTTTTGATTACTCACGCCACAGATACTTTCAGACAGTTCAATAATATTTTTAGTTTTTTGTCATCAATAGAACATTTTTCATTTTGGGGGTGAACTACTCCTTTAAAGTACAAAAAAAGTAGAAAGTACTCATTATACAAATCTCCCAAGTTTCCAAATGTATAAAATCCTTTGAAGATAGCAGATCTACAAGCTCCATTGCCATTGCTTTAGTTTTCTCTCTATTGAGTCGATCCCCCCCCCCCCCAATGAGATACAGGGTCAAGAAGTACCTAAAAAAACACTTAAACCCTAGTTGAGTCCTCTCATAAGAACGTTTATAGTTTAATTTATATGTGTTCTTCAACTTCATTTACTCTTATAGTTGTGTAAGTGCTAAGAGAACAAATTAAGTGTATATTCTTATAGTAAACTAGGATGTAAACAAAGTGTCGGCCCTACAATGAAAAAGTTGACTATAGCTACTATAGTCAACTATTAAGTATTCAAAAGTAAGTTTCTTTTCAAACCATTACTATATGAAATGTATAATACATTTTTCCAGAAATGTAAAAAAAAAAAAAGCAATAATCATTAATAGTGAAAATAGCAGATATACAGGGGCACAAGGTCTTTGTGATGCATTGTGAGTTTGAAGATTCCCGATTGCTATATTTGGAATAGAGCCTCCACTTCCCTTCTTAGAAATGTATTGGAGGCAAAAGTATAATATTTTCATTGAAATGTAGTGGAATGGATGTCATACAAATATCAAGTACGGTAATACAAATACTCAAGTAATGTACAGATTCTCTATAACTAAAGTACAGTCAGTACCTCAATAAGTGTACTTTGCTACTGTCCACCACTGCTTTCTAGTCACATGCTCTGATGCTATAAAAGAAACCAGCCCTCCCCCCGTGGTGTGAAGCTGGGAGTGCGCTGCTTGTTGACGCCCATTTGTGATGTAAATCGCATCACAGGACAAAGCCGCCTACAGGCCAAAATTTGGGAAAAATGTTTAAACATTCTGTGATTATGAAAAGTAGAGAGGCATTTGAAGGTGGAAAAGTTGATGGTCATCAAGGCATATGCGTTATTGTTTTTTGTATTATGTTTTTTAGACAACTGAACAACTGCTGAACGTGGAGTTGCAGATGCACACACACACACACTACACTACCCCATTCTGATTAGGTAGTGGGATATGAGATACTTCAATGGTTTCCAGTGGAAATAAGCTTAGGCTTTCAATGGATCTCCTTTTAGTAGACCTTGTACCAGTGAACTGTACCGTCATGAAACTGTACCTTTTCCTATGCAAACTTCTAATAAAGTCTTCAATCAATCAAAAACCCTGCTTGCTGTAACTTGTACATGTTTAAAATAAAAAATATGTCGTAGCCCCGACCCCCCCACCCTACGAGGTGGTAGGGGGTCCCTGCTCCATCTCCCCATCAGTTTGGGGGTCCCCGGCCTGAAAACGTTGAAGACCCCTGTTATGTTGGTTTGTTTACAGTTGAGTGAGAAGACAATGTTGCACATTAGGTTAATCATCTGGGGAACCTACAAAATAATTGGGGGGTCGTGTGTGATGTGATGGTCATCAAACAATAAAATCGACTTCAACTCAACTTTTTACTGAGTCGAGTCGACTTGCAAAAATCACAAGTCGTTAATGCCCTAATCAATGCATACAAGTGGCAAAATAATATAGACAGCTTATTGTGTCTAAAAGACATATTTAGCTACTTTTACACATGCCCCCACCCACTGAAATCAAAATCTCTAAAATGATAGAATAGAAAGCAGTAAATGAAAACATTAACACTCATCTTTTCTTTTCTCTAATTATAATCTAAATAAAATATGAACCCTTGTTGTGAAATAAAAAAACTAAAAACAAAGTTGTCCTTTAACCCATTTAGACGTGGGAAGCTTTTACGTTGTCACATCTTTAAATCCAGAAAAGCATCTGTCATTTTACTCAACCGCTTATCCGGAAACGGGTCGCGGGGATAACAGTTCCAACAGAGATTTCCAGTGCTTCCTCTCCTGCGCACCATTATCCATGTTTTTATTATTTCTTTGTAATGCGCTACTCTGATATCACACACACACACACACACACACACACACACACACATATATAATGTATTTTAATGTCTTGGAGCCTAGGATGACAAGCTGACATTAAGGTGTCAGCTAATGGGGTTTCGGTTTACCTCACTTGCCGCTACGCCTGAGGAACCCGAAGATTTAATATGCTTTAATCGCTGTAAAACAATTAAAAGTATAATCGCCGATCCGCCATTTATAGTTACGTATGGTTGATTTTGTGTACGTTTGGGTGAGGAACTACGTACGGTAACTTGTCGCCATGCATAGTAGACATGCACGTTATTTATGTGCCGACCCGCTCTCCGCTCCAATTCTGCTCCCGTTTGCGTCCGCGCGCCACATGAAGGTGTTTCTCACACGTGTAAAAACCGAAGCATTTAGCCAAAATATGTAGAACCACAGATTTTTGACCCGCCGTGATGTTTGGTACAGTATAAATACGTGGTAACAGTCTGGACTGGATCTGCTGTCTGTCGGCAACATTATCGCGGTAAATGCAACTCCGCGAGGGTACAAATTTAACCACATGGATGCGGACACGGAGTAGGCTAATTATAACAAAACAACACGTACACACCCGCTCATATATTGAACATAATTCCCAAGTAATAAATGAGCCGCATCATCATCTCTTCTTGTGACTTGTGTGCCTCGCTGTCTGTGCTCAGCTGATGACTGTCGATGCGTGATGAGTGAGGAGTCGAGGCGTCCTCTTCAAGTGGTTGTGTAAGGACCTTTTTTCCGTTTCTTGATAAAATATATTTATTATTGGGACACACAGTTTGAGAACCGCTGTTAGAGCAGAGTTAAAGTAATTTTCATCACTACTGCGCCTATGTTTTATAACGGTGGTCGTGGGAACTTCTTGCTACGGATATACATCTTGTACGTTCAGTCCGTCTAGTTGGGTGCTGTCCGTAAGCGTCCGTATACGGATCTAAATCATCCGGAGTACGGAGGCTTGGGAGACCGGACGGAATTTGTCTCACCCTCCGTTGCTTATGTATTCCTGCGGTTCTTATGTACTACTATGCATGGTACTTTAGACCGCTGGAACAGGATACGGATGTTCCTGGACCGGAAACATAATCTATGATCCGCGGCTATTCGTGTGCGCCAGTGCATGATGCCTATCAGATGCGCTACTTTGAACGGTTCACGAGGGCAGGCGCTTTTAAAAAAAAAATTCTTCACAGCATACGGCATATAGCTGTGTTACAGGTAGTATCCTGTCTCTGAGCGCTTTCACTTCCTCGCTACCACAGCACACACGTGGCATACAGATACAGACTAGGGCATTAACGACTTGTGATTTTTGCAAGTCGACTCAGTAAAAGGTTGAGTTGAAGTCGACTTTATCGCTTGATGACGTCATCACATCACACACGACCCCCCCAATTATTTCGGGGGGTCCCCAGATGATTAACTTAACTTAATGTGCAGCATTGTTTTCTCACTCAACTGTAAACAAACCAACATAAAGTTTAAGTGTATAGAGGGTATCTGCACATTTCTAAAGTGCCAATTTAACTCATTCCCCGCCTCCCCCGATAGTCCCGAGAAAATCCCAATGTCGTTCCCCGCCAGGCCCGATAGTCCCGAGAATTTGCTTTTATATAATGTAATGTTTAATTACACTCTCCCCCAGCTCGTGACAAATTTTTATCCTTTTATCTTACAGAGAACCTAAAATATCACACATCAAAGTAAGTGTGTTTGAAAAAAAGACTGTAATAATGTATAAATTGCAATACAAATGCATATAAATCTCCCCATAACCCACAGTGAACTGGCACAGTGACGCATTTTGCGCACACAAGGCTGGCGGAAAAAAAGAGAAGAAAAAAAAAGTGTGAGAACAGCTGTGTGTGTGTGTGTGTGTGTGTGTGTGTGTGTGTGTGTGTGTGTGTGTGTGTGTGTGTGTGTGTGTGTGTGTGTGTGTGAACATCTCTTAGCTGGCTGGTGGTCCACGGACCACTGTCTGTTTCAGTGGTCCCCCTGTCCTGATCAGCACAGTGCTATCAGAGTCTCTGATTCAGAGATCTGTCTCTCTCTCTCTCTCTCTCTCTCTCTCTCTCTCTAGATCAGGGGTCTTCAACAGGGGGTCCGCGACCCCTAGGGGGTCCGCGGAGGTACTGCAGGGGGTCCGCGAAATTATTGCTTAAAAAAAAAAAAAAAAAAAAAAAAAAGATTTCAAAAAATGTTTTTTTTTCTTTTTTTTCACATTTATGTTGAAAAATAAATCATCATTCTGTCCATTTTGAATGGCTTGAATGCATGATTACTATGCAATTGACAGATTGTTGATATTGTTGACATTGGTTCTCAGTTAATAAGTAGTAGGCCTATGTTTAGAAATGGTATTGGTACGGCCCACCCTGCTCGCTGTAAGTTGTACATGTTTAAAATAAGGGAGTATGTCGTAGCCCCGACCCCCCCCCCACCCTACGAGGTGGTAGGGGGTCCCTGCTCCATCTCCCCATCAGTTTGGGGGTCCCCGGCCTGAAAACGTTGAAGACCCCTGCTCTAGATACAAAATAATTATCGCCAATTCGCCATATAAATGCTTCTAAAACATACCTGAGAATGATGATGGTTGATTAGAATCCACAGGTTATAATCCATATATCCAGGCTATAATATATTGTTTTGTAATGGTCCACAAGCAGCCAAGCAGGCCATTGGCGCCAGGCGGTCCTTTGCAAAGGGGGGTCCCTGGTCGGCTTTCTAACAGGGGGTCCGCGGGCCCAACGCTTCGCTCCGCAGAGCAGTGGGAACACGATAATCAACTCTTACAAAATCAATCAATAAAACTGCCCGATTACATAAAGTTCACGACGCGATCCAGTTGAGTCAGAGACAAGTGAAGTGGTCCCTGGAAGGGGGTCCGTCCTCTCATTACCCTGCCTGCCTGGTCTCCAGCCAACACTTCTCACGGACCACCACCAAAACTCCCACGCTCCCCCACCACGCTCCTCCCAAAAAGCAAGAGATCAACTAGTGTCGTTACTAACGAGCAAAGACGCAGAGGAGCTGTTTAGCAGGGCAGTGCAGAGGATTTTTTTAGGGGCAGGGGGAGACATTTTTCCAACATGTCCTAGAATGTGAAAATAGCAGATCTACAAGCTCGACTTTGATTGATTGATTGAAGACTTTATTAGAAGTTTGCATAGGAAAAGGTACAGTTTCATGACGGTACAGTTCACTGGTACAAGGTCTACTAAAAGGAGATCCATGAAAAGACTAAGCTTATTTCCACTGGAAACCATTGAAGTATCTCATATAAAATTGAATGACAAGCTCTCAATGTGTCACAGTCTCAGAGCGATGTGTTGAGCTTGTAGAGCTTGTAGATCTGCTATTTTCACATTCTAGGACATGTTAGAAAAAAGACTCATGCCCCCTTTTATGTCTATTTGTGTGTGTGCACCTGTACAGAGCAAAAGACAACCAGCAGACACACAGAGACAGAGAGAAAGCGCCCCCAAGTGGGGGCTCACAGAAATACTCACAGAAATACTGCAATATAGTATGTGAGTTTTTTGGTCAGATATAGCCAATAAAAATATTTTTCTCTGCATTTTTCTAAACAGAAAATTCTAAAAATAAATCCTATTACATAATTACATTAGTACACTTATCTGATAATGCCTGAAGCCATAAAGACACATCTCAAGTGAGTTATCCACTTGAAAACAGATCATTCACAAAAAGGTCAATAACTCCAATTATTTTGAATTTCCACCTGGATTTTGAAAAAACAAGGGGTTTGAAATGGCCAAAACTCTAGATTGCTACATCGTACATACAAAAAAATATTTTTTGGAGAGACTAGAGGATGTCCTCTTTTAATCCATGCACTGTATGACATTTTCGTGCAAACAGGGAATTTAGGAAAAATGTCTAAATATGAAGAAAATGCTTAAACAAAATGGCAGGGGAGCCTACAGTGAATGTTAAAATGGCGGTCAATGTGTTAAGGACTTTTTAATACCTCTAAAATGACAAATTAAACATTGGTCAATTTGTCAAATATATAGAGGCAGAAATAGTGAAAATAGCAGATCTACATGCTCACAACGCCTCGCGTTTAGAAAGTTTTTTTTTTTCAACTTTGACTTTCGACTTTCTCTGGTGGGAGTCGACTTGTGTAAATGAAGTCTTGTCGACTTTTTCGTTAATGCCCTCCATAGTCCATACTATGGACTATGGAGGGCTGTCGTTTTTTGTTGCTCATCACGGATGGATCGCAGAGCGAAACGCGATCCGCGCCCACGTTAAAGGTAAACAAAAATCGCGGTGGTGTGGAACATTAGAGGGGTTTCAAAATAGAAGTCAATGAGTTAAATAAACAAAACAAAAACATGGACACACAAATACAAACCATCTGTTTTACCTTTTATATATTAAAGCATTTACACAAAAGCCAACATCATTTTTACAGCATACAACTTTCTGTCTGACATGGTATTTGATAAAACACTAAAAGAAAATAAAGAAATAAGGATCTAAAAGCTTCCTTGTGCATCTCTGACATCATATTGATTGTGACATATCAACAACACATAATGCCTCTTCATTGACTTCCAATATAAAAAATGCAACTTTTACAAAAGTTAAATATATCAAAAAATATAGTATAAAACGTTATAAGAAAGATATTTGGATTTACTTCTTCCTGGCTGCGTGCATAAGAAACCTGGCAACGGATCAGTCCAGTTATTTTGCGAGATCCGGCGCCCGGGACAAATCTGGGAACTGCTACTTTTGGCAAAAGTTCTCAGAATATGGATGCCTAGGGTTCAAGTGGTTAATATAAAAATAAAATTGCACCCGTGCGAAGTGAGCGGTGCAAACTAATTCCTGCGCAAATCAGTGTTGATAGGCATGCATGGCAATATTCTTTTTGTTGTGTATGATGTCAGTCTAGAGGTCTGCTCAGACTATATAAGTCTTTATTGTCATTTCTCATCAGTTAGTTGACCAAGCTACGGATTGTAGCTTGTAAGAGTGTCATAGTGTAATGATAAGTGACCTTATTTACCTCCAGAGAGGAGAGGCCAGAAGATGAATATTTAAGTTTTTCAAAGTCTGTTCATTTGTATTTTAAACTTGTATTAGCTGCCTATCATTTATAACCTGTAAGATTTTCCACAGTCTGTCTAAAAGTGTGGTTATTTTATCGCTTATAAGTGATATTCATCTAATATAATTTTGAAATTCAAGGTTAGCACCGCTCAATCGTTTTTTATGACGTATTTTACGCGGCCTAAACGCGTTATGACGTATTTTACGCGGCCTAAACGCGTTCTAAATCAGGGTGAACCAATCGAGTGCCTCTGTGACTATGACATCATGGACAGATCAACAGAATCGAAGTGTTTCATTGGTCTAGCGAACTCATGTCATCATCATTTGTGACATCATAGTTTTGGTAAAAAAGCGGTCTATAGGAGCGGTGAGCACCGCTCAAAAAGAGAAAAAGGTTTCTATCACACAAAGATTTGGAGGGCCCCTGTAGTAACTCTGAGGACCCCCTGTTGAAGACCCCTGCACTACTTGATCATACCACAGCGTCATAGAAAAACCATCAAAAGTAGCAGATCTGCAAGCTTGAAACGCGGGAATCTGCTAATTTTGATAATTGAATCCTGGACATACGAGGTTTCCACCCGACAGCGACAATACAAAAGTTAAATATTTTGAGACCTTCGGGTGGTGGAAAAATAAGACTTGACTACACATGTCAAGTCATACGCTCTAAATCAGTGGTTCTCCATGTGGGTGGGTGCCTGCCATGGCACCCTAGGGTGCCGCGACGCAAACCCAGGGCAGTTTGCAGGGGAAGTTCAGATGTTAGTAGCTAAATCTGGCCGATGGCCCGGCCATCAAATTATTGGCTTAGGAAAGCAACCAAAAAAAAAGAAGAAAAAAGAACGATATGAATTCAAGGAATACATTTGTCCTCCAGTCAGTCCTGTGTTAACAGTGCATAGCTGAATAGGACAGGGTAGGTCTATGCAGTTGTATTTTACAATCAGTTATTGTGGTGGTACTTGGACTAATCCTACTTTGTGTAAAGAGCTTGAGAACCACTGACTTAAGCCCTTTGCACACAGGCGCGTTTATCCGCACGGATAAAACGGACAATTTCTTTTTTTTTTTAAAGAAAACAATGATTCTCTACGACCTCATGCACACCGGATCCGGATTAGCCGTGCGACGAGGGGCTGCGGCCGTGCGTGTTTTTCTCGATCGAACCCAGTTCGATTTGTGCGTCTTGTCGCATGCGGTAAAAACTCTCATCACTCCTTTTATGACTCCTTTTGGGATCCCCAGCGCCAATTCCGCACAGCCTTGCACACCAAATCCAATGCGTTTTATTCAAGCAGCAAACGAAAAAAACGCAACTGTCCTGTGTGCAAAGGGCTTTAGACCCGAGATCAACTATTTTGTGGCGAACATTCGCAGGGGCGTCACAGGGGAGTGGGACTGAGTTACTAGGGCCCAAGGTGGAGGGGCCTTAATTATTTTATACTATAGCTATTGAAAAATAGAAGATCTACAAGCTCACAGCGCGGCACCGAGTGCTGCGCTGCGAGCTTGTAGATCTGCTATTTTTGAAAAGTTGTGAAAATGTGTGCAAATCTTTGAATATATGTATTTTTTAAGCGAACATTTGTAACTCAAATTTTGCTTCTGGGGGGTCCCTGGAACTTAATATTTTGAGCTGGGGTTCCGTGGCCAAATACATATAATTTTGGGGGACCTTGACATGAAAAGGTTTGAGAACCACTGACATACAGTAGTAGTCTCTGAAGAACAGACTAACTGAGCTCCAGTTAAGTGAAAAGGACCTTTTCTTTGACGATGGCTGGCCAGATTGCTGACATAGAAACATAGTTTTTTTTTTTCTAAAAACCTTAGAAGGATTTAAAAGACACTTATAGAATCGGGTCAAAATTCGAATTTTCACTTTTTTTCAAAAATAGCAGATCTACAAGCTCACAACGTGTCAGATGATGATGCATGTGTTCCCGCCTATATTGACGGAATAGGAATGCCGGCAGGTTCAAAGTGATTTAAATGTAATCTCATCTGAAATATGAAAAGTGTGGCATGCTAAAATCATTCCCTGATCCTGGCCTGCCCTCTGGTGGTATAAATTAGACACAGTCTTGCATACTGACTGACAAATCCAGGGTTACAATTAGTTTGGCGACTAAGTGGAATTTTGAGGTTTAACAAAAGGACTAATCCATGATTTAAATGATAGGAACAAAATGATGTACTGCATTTTGCTTACACAGTAAAATCCTCAGTGTTAATTGTATCCATTTAAATAATGTACTGTACTGTAACCTTATGCCTCCAAATGAATTAGACACAAGGAAAGGGGCCCAAATGGACAAAGTAATTTCAGGACTTGTCACAATCACCTGACCTTTCTGCAGTCCAACATGCAGGCTGTTTCTCCTCCTCCGTCAACAACAGACTGGTTGACTGCCTGGGTTGACTTCCTGATTTGGCTGTGATTGGTCAGTGGCGAGCACAGCGCCGCCTGTTGATGGGGACCTACTGACTGTTGTTTTTATTTCACCAGCCTCACCTGGCTCCAGTGGGTTGAGGGGGGCCGCGGCCGCTCCGCGGCCGCTGCCAGAGCACGCAGTCCGGCTTGGGTGCCCTCCGAGACCTCGGTGTCTGAGTCTGGAGCTCTGTGAAAAAAAAAAAAAAAAAGAGAAAAAGCCAGCTGCTGAGCGGGCGGGCGTGCGTTCAGTGCAATGTGAATGCATGTGACCAATTGATAGGAAGATAGATAGATACGTAATAAACATGATTTGGTACAAGCCCAACTAAAAGGAGATCCCAGTAATGTTTTTGGCTTATTTCCACAGGGAAGTCATTCATGAATGAACACATTATTGATATAGGACTGTCATAGGTATACAGTGTCATTGACAGTACAGTTCACTGGTACAAGCTCAACTAAAAGGAGATCCTAGAAAAGACTAAGTCAGGGGGAAAAAAGGGGGAGACAATTTAAAAAATAAAACAATAAAAACAGCAGATCTACAAGGCTGTGAGCTTGTGGATCAGCTGTTCTGGGTAAATGTGGGTTTCTCTTAAATGCAGTATTGATCCCTTTGTCGAGTGATTGATTGAAGACTTTATGACAAGTTTCATGACAGTACAGTTCACTGGTACAAGGTCAACTAAAAGGAGCTTTATTTATTTCATTAATTATTATTATATGAGGCCCCTGTCAAGACTGACTATTTATTTCATTCATTCATCCATTCATTCATTCATTTATTTATTTATTTCCCTCCCGACTATGTTTCCTTCCATCCATCCATCCATCCATCCATCCAGAGATGGGAAGTAACAAAGTACAAATACTTTGTTACTGTAACAAAGTACATTTTTCAGTACTTTGTACTTTACTGAGTAATTATTTTTCTGGGTACTTTTTACTTTTATCCGTTACATTTTAACACAAGTATCTGTACTTTTACTCCGCTACATTTTCAAAACAGGCTCGCTACTTTGGTTTTATGTTAATGTTGCGCCGATGCGTGGCAGATCAAACAAAATGATTAAAGCGCTTGATCATCATTCATAGAGGCTGCGGTGGTGACGCTCTGCTGCTGGCCAGAGTGAGAGTCACTGTGTCAAGTAGGAAAGCACCGGTCTATTTACTTCCTGTAACTAGACTACCAAATAAAACTAATCATTTATCCTACATAATAGCCTAATACCCTAACCCCATGCTCTTATTTTGAAATCCACGGTTTTCAGAGGAAGAGGAAGGAAGGTGGTTTAATTCTACCATCATGATGTAAACCATTCATCTCGTCACAGCTTTCAAACATGTCAACAATTAATACACGTGGATTATAACTACTATGGATTATAAACACAAGACTTTGCCATCCTGCTCTTGTAATGCACACGCGTTGGAAATGCGTTCTTTTTTAACCTCCGAAGCTTAGGTGAGTCAGTGCCTTTTTATCTCATGCTGGATAAAGTTCTGTATGGAAAAAGTGAAACGTTCTGCAGACTCTGCACAACTGTAGCTTCGGTCATCTTTGCCTTGCAAAAGCCTTTAGCGTGTGTGTGTATGTATGTGTGTGTGTGTGTGTGTGTGTGTGTGTGTGTGTGTGTGTGTGTGTGAGTGTGAGAGAGAGCGCACGCGCGTGCGTGCCCTCATGCGTGTGTGTGCATGCATGCGTTTGTTTGAATTGATTGATTGCATACTTGATTAGCAGTTCTCATAGCAAACGTACTACTGTATGATTATCATCCATACAGTCTGTATGGCTTGTTTACATTGGGGTCCTCTGACAGACATGCAAAACATCTTAAAGTATAACTTAACGAGTTGGCGTGGTTTCAACTACAAGCTCACAACGCGTCGCATCAAGACGCGTTGTGAGCTTGTAGATCTGCTATTAACGAGTGGCCGTGGTTTCAACAAGAGGGAGGACTCTGACTTAACGAGTGGGCCTAACGTAATGAGTTTTGTGGGCGTCGCACGCATTAATTATGTAAATTAAGCCGACTTATGCAAATGGGGGGGCGGGGCATGGTTTGGAAATGCGTGTGGGCGTGGTGCGTGCGTGCGCGCCTCAATTAATTAATTAATTAACTGCCTCCTCGTTAAGAACCCTGTAAATTTAGGCAAATTCATTCATTTCTTTCTTTCTTTCTTTCTTTCTTTCTTTCTTTCTTTCTTTCTTTCTTTCATTATATGCAAATTGGGGGCGGGGCATGGTTTGGAAATGCGTGGGCGTGGTTTGCAGACATTATGCTCGCATACATTATGCTAATGAGGGCGTTAAGGTGGGTTTCCCAGCACGTAAAAAATGCAGACGACCGTATGTAAATGAAGGGGAGGAGCTTAGTCGACGTATGCAAATTGGGGGCGGGGCATGGTTTGGAAATGCGTTTGGGTATGGTTCGCATACATTATGCTCGCATACATTATGCTAATGAGGGCGTTAAGGTGGGTTTCCCAGCGCGTAAAAAATGCAGACGACCGTATGTAAATGAAGGGGAGGAGCTTAGCCGACGTATGAAAATTGGGGGCTGTGCATGGTTTGGAAATGTGTGTGGGTGTGGTTCGCATAAATTATGCTAATGAGGCTGTTAAGTGGCGTTTCCCAGCGCGTAAAATATGCAGACGACCGTATGTAAATGAAGGGGAGGAGCTTAGTCGACGTATGCAAATTGGGGGCGGGGCATGGTTTGGAAATGTGTGTGGGTGTGGTTCGCATAAATTATGCTAATGAGGCTGTTAAGTGGCGTTTCCCAGCGCGTAAAATATGCAGACGACCGTATGTAAATGAAGGGGAGGAGCTTAGTCGACGTATGCAAATTGGGGGCGGGGCATGGTTTGGAAATGTGTGTGGGTGTGGTTCGCATAAATTATGCTAATGAGGCTGTTAAGTGGCGTTTCCCAGCGCATAAAATATGCAGACGACCGTATGTAAATGAAGGGGAGGAGCTTAGTCGACATATGCAAATTGGGGGCGGGGCATGGTTTGGAAATGCGTGTGGGCGTGGTTTGCAGACATTATGCTCGCATACATTATGCTAATGAGGGCGTTAAGGTGGGTTTCCCAGCGCGTAAAAAATGCAGACGACCGTATGTAAATGAAGGGGAGGAGCTTAGTCGACGTATGCAAATTGGGGGCGGGGCATGGTTTGGAAATGCGTTTGGGTGTGGTTCGCATACATTATGCTCGCATACATTATGCTAATGAGGGTGTTAAGGTAGGTTTCCCAGCACGTAAAAAATGTAGACGACCGTATGTAAATGAAGGGGAGGAGCTTAGTCGACGTATGCAAATTGGGGGCGGGGCATGGTTTGGAAATGCGTTTGGGTGTGGTTCGCATACATTATGCTCGCATACATTATGCTAATGAGGGTGTTAAGGTAGGTTTCCCAGCGCGTAAAAAATTTAGACGACCGTATGTAAATGAAGGGGAGGAGCTTAGTCGACGTATGCAAATTGCGGGCGGGGCATGGTTTGGAAATGCGTGTGGGCGTGTTGTGCATACATTATGCTTGCATACATTATGCTAATGAGGGCGTTAAGGTGGGTTTCCCAGGGCTTAAAAAATACAGATGACCGTAGTGAGCATTCGTTCCACGAACGCATTCATTCAATGAATGAATGAATAAATGAATAAAGTGCACGTGCACACACGTGCACGTGCACACACACACACACACACGCACGCACGCACGCACGCACGCACGCACACACACTTTATTATTTATTCATTCATTCACGCACACACGCATGCACACTTTATTTTTTAATTAATTCATGAATACAGCCTGCGATATGCGTGAAATCTTGCAAGCACATTCCCACTAGGTCAAGGAACAGATGCCTCCCTTCTCACATTGGCCTGTTATAGCGCCACCAGCGGGTCAACTTTTGCATAACACATTTTTGGAACAAAATGCCTCAAATCATGCATGCAGCTAATTTCAGTAACGTCAAAGAGAGCACTGCCTGCGATCTTGACATTTTGTACTTTTATAGACATTTTTTCTGGCTTGAAGCGAGCCCACAATTGTTTCGAAGGAACAATATTTTCTAGTTTATATGTGTTCTTCAACTTCATTTACTCTTATAGTTGTGTAAGTGCTAAGAGAACAAATTAAGTGTATATTCTTATAGTAAACTAGGATGTAAACAAAGTGTCGGCCCTACAATGAAAAAGTTGACTATAGCTACTATAGTCAACTATTAAGTATTCAAAAGTAAGTTTCTTTTCAAACCATTACTATATGAAATGTATAATACATTTTTCCAGAAATGTAAAAAAAAAAAAGCAATAATCATTAATAGTGAAAATAGCAGATATACAGGGGCACAAGGTCTTTGTGATGCATTGTGAGTTTGAAGATTCCCGATTGCTATATTTGGAATAGAGCCTCCACTTCCCTTCTTAGAAATGTATTGGAGGCAAAAGTATAATATTTTCATTGAAATGTAGTGGAATGGATGTCATACAAATATCAAGTACGGTAATACAAATACTCAAGTAATGTACAGATTCTCTATAACTAAAGTACAGTCAGTACCTCAATAAGTGTACTTTGCTACTGTCCACCACTGCTTTCTAGTCACATGCTCTGATGCTATAAAAGAAACCAGCCCTCCCCCCGTGGTGTGAAGCTGGGAGTGCGCTGCTTGTTGACGCCCATTTGTGATGTAAATCGCATCACAGGACAAAGCCGCCTACAGGCCAAAATTTGGGAAAAATGTTTAAACATTCTGTGATTATGAAAAGTAGAGAGGCATTTGAAGGTGGAAAAGTTGATGGTCATCAAGGCATATGCGTTATTGTTTTTTGTATTATGTTTTTTAGACAACTGAACAACTGCTGAACGTGGAGTTGCAGATGCACACACACACACACTACACTACCCCATTCTGATTAGGTAGTGGGATATGAGATACTTCAATGGTTTCCAGTGGAAATAAGCTTAGGCTTTCAATGGATCTCCTTTTAGTAGACCTTGTACCAGTGAACTGTACCGTCATGAAACTGTACCTTTTCCTATGCAAACTTCTAATAAAGTCTTCAATCAATCAAAAACCCTGCTTGCTGTAACTTGTACATGTTTAAAATAAAAAATATGTCGTAGCCCCGACCCCCCCACCCTACGAGGTGGTAGGGGGTCCCTGCTCCATCTCCCCATCAGTTTGGGGGTCCCCGGCCTGAAAACGTTGAAGACCCCTGTTATGTTGGTTTGTTTACAGTTGAGTGAGAAAACAATGTTGCACATTAGGTTAATCATCTGGGGAACCTACAAAATAATTGGGGGGTCGTGTGTGATGTGATGGTCATCAAACAATAAAATCGACTTCAACTCAACTTTTTACTGAGTCGAGTCGACTTGCAAAAATCACAAGTCGTTAATGCCCTAATCAATGCATACAAGTGGCAAAATAATATAGACAGCTTATTGTGTCTAAAAGACATATTTAGCTACTTGTACACATGCCCCCACCCACTGAAATCAAAATCTCTAAAATGATAGAATAGAAAGCAGTAAATGAAAACATTAACACTCATCTTTTCTTTTCTCTAATTATAATCTAAATAAAATATGAACCCTTGTTGTGAAATAAAAAAACTAAAAACAAAGTTGTCCTTTAACCCATTTAGACGTGGGAAGCTTTTACGTTGTCACATCTTTAAATCCAGAAAAGCATCTGTCATTTTACTCAACCGCTTATCCGGAAACGGGTCGCGGGGATAACAGTTCCAACAGAGATTTCCAGTGCTTCCTCTCCTGCGCACCATTATCCATGTTTTTATTATTTCTTTGTAATGCGCTACTCTGATATCACACACACACACACACACACACACACATATATAATGTATTTTAATGTCTTGGAGCCTAGGATGACAAGCTGACATTAAGGTGTCAGCTAATGGGGTTTCGGTTTACCTCACTTGCCGCTACGCCTGAGGAACCCGAAGATTTAATATGCTTTAATCGCTGTAAAACAATTAAAAGTATAATCGCCGATCCGCCATTTATAGTTACGTATGGTTGATTTTGTGTACGTTTGGGTGAGGAACTACATACGGTAACTTGTCGCCATGCATAGTAGACATGCACGTTATTTATGTGCCGACCCGCTCTCCGCTCCAATTCTGCTCCCGTTTGCGTCCGCGCGCCACATGAAGGTGTTTCTCACACGTGTAAAAACCGAAGCATTTAGCCAAAATATGTAGAACCACAGATTTTTGACCCACCGTGATGTTTGGTACAGTATAAATACGTGGTAACAGTCTGGACTGGATCTGCTGTCTGTCGGCAACATTATCGCGGTAAATGCAACTCCGCGAGGGTACAAATTTAACCACATGGATGCGGACACGGAGTAGGCTAATTATAACAAAACAACACGTACACACCCGCTCATATATTGAACATAATTCCCAAGTAATAAATGAGCCGCATCATCATCTCTTCTTGTGACTTGTGTGCCTCGCTGTCTGTGCTCAGCTGATGACTGTCGATGCGTGATGAGTGAGGAGTCGAGGCGTCCTCTTCAAGTGGTTGTGTAAGGACCTTTTTTCCGTTTCTTGATAAAATATATTTATTATTGGGACACACAGTTTGAGAACCGCTGTTAGAGCAGAGTTAAAGTAATTTTCATCACTACTGCGCCTATGTTTTATAACGGTGGTCGTGGGAACTTCTTGCTACGGATATACATCTTGTACGTTCAGTCCGTCTAGTTGGGTGCTGTCCGTAAGCGTCCGTATACGGATCTAAATCATCCGGAGTACGGAGGCTTGGGAGACCGGACGGAATTTGTCTCACCCTCCGTTGCTTATGTATTCCTGCGGTTCTTATGTACTACTATGCATGGTACTTTAGACCGCTGGAACAGGATACGGATGTTCCTGGACCGGAAACATAATCTATGATCCGCGGCTATTCGTGTGCGCCAGTGCATGATGCCTATCAGATGCGCTACTTTGAACGGTTCACGAGGGCAGGCGCTTTAAAAAAAAAATGTCTTCACAGCATACGGCATATAGCTGTGTTACAGGTAGTATCCTGTCTCTGAGCGCTTTCACTTCCTCGCTACCACAGCACACACGTGGCATACAGATACAGACTAGGGCATTAACGACTTGTGATTTTTGCAAGTCGACTCAGTAAAAGGTTGAGTTGAAGTCGACTTTATCGCTTGATGACGTCATCACATCACACACAACCCCCCCAATTATTTCGGGGGGTCCCCAGATGATTAACTTAACTTAATGTGCAGCATTGTTTTCTCACTCAACTGTAAACAAACCAACATAAAGTTTAAGTGTATAGAGGGTATCTGCACATTTCTAAAGTGCCAATTTAAGGACTTTTTAATACCTCTAAAATGACAAATTAAACATTGGTCAATTTGTCAAATATATAGAGGCAGAAATAGTGAAAATAGCAGATCTACATGCTCACAACGCCTCGCGTTTAGAAAGTTTTTTTTTTTCAACTTTGACTTTCGACTTTCTCTGGTGGGAGTCGACTTGTGTAAATGAAGTCTTGTCGACTTTTTCGTTAATGCCCTCCATAGTCCATACTATGGACTATGGAGGGCTGTCGTTTTTTGTTGCTCATCACGGATGGATCGCAGAGCGAAACGCGATCCGCGCCCACGTTAAAGGTAAACAAAAATCGCGGTGGTGTGGAACATTAGAGGGGTTTCAAAATAGAAGTCAATGAGTTAAATAAACAAAACAAAAACATGGACACACAAATACAAACCATCTGTTTTACCTTTTATATATTAAAGCATTTACACAAAAGCCAACATCATTTTTACAGCATACAACTTTCTGTCTGACATGGTATTTGATAAAACACTAAAAGAAAATAAAGAAATAAGGATCTAAAAGCTTCCTTGTGCATCTCTGACATCATATTGATTGTGACATATCAACAACACATAATGCCTCTTCATTGACTTCCAATATAAAAAATGCAACTTTTACAAAAGTTAAATATATCAAAAAATATAGTATAAAACGTTATAAGAAAGATATTTGGATTTACTTCTTCCTGGCTGCGTGCATAAGAAACCTGGCAACGGATCAGTCCAGTTATTTTGCGAGATCCGGCGCCCGGGACAAATCTGGGAACTGCTACTTTTGGCAAAAGTTCTCAGAATATGGATGCCTAGGGTTCAAGTGGTTAATATAAAAATAAAATTGCACCCGTGCGAAGTGAGCGGTGCAAACTAATTCCTGCGCAAATCAGTGTTGATAGGCATGCATGGCAATATTCTTTTTGTTGTGTATGATGTCAGTCTAGAGGTCTGCTCAGACTATATAAGTCTTTATTGTCATTTCTCATCAGTTAGTTGACCAAGCTACGGATTGTAGCTTGTAAGAGTGTCATAGTGTAATGATAAGTGACCTTATTTACCTCCAGAGAGGAGAGGCCAGAAGATGAATATTTAAGTTTTTCAAAGTCTGTTCATTTGTATTTTAAACTTGTATTAGCTGCCTATCATTTATAACCTGTAAGATTTTCCACAGTCCGTCTAAAAGTGTGGTTATTTTATCGCTTATAAGTGATATTCATCTAATATAATTTTGAAATTCAAGGTTAGCACCGCTCAATCATTTTTTATGACGTATTTTACGCGGCCTAAACGCGTTATGACGTATTTTACGCGGCCTAAACGCGTTCTAAATCAGGGTGAACCAATCGAGTGCCTCTGTGACTATGACATCATGGACAGATCAACAGAATCGAAGTGTTTCATTGGTCTAGCGAACTCATGTCATCATCATTTGTGACATCATAGTTTTGGTAAAAAAGCGGTCTATAGGAGCGGTTAGCACCGCTCAAAAAGAGAAAAAGGTTTCTATCACACAAAGATTTGGAGGGCCCCTGTAGTAACTCTGAGGACCCCCTGTTGAAGACCCCTGCACTACTTGATCATACCACAGCGTCATAGAAAAACCATCAAAAGTAGCAGATCTGCAAGCTTGAAACGCGGGAATCTGCTAATTTTGATAATTGAATCCTGGACATACGAGGTTTCCACCCGACAGCGACAATACAAAAGTTAAATATTTTGAGACCTTCGGGTGGTGGAAAAATAAGACTTGACTACACATGTCAAGTCATACGCTCTAAATCAGTGGTTCTCCATGTGGGTGGGTGCCTGCCATGGCACCCTAGGGTGCCGCGACGCAAACCCAGGGCAGTTTGCAGGGGAAGTTCAGATGTTAGTAGCTAAATCTGGCCGATGGCCCGGCCATCAAATTATTGGCTTAGGAAAGCAACCAAAAAAAAAAAGAAAAAAGAACGATATGAATTCAAGGAATACATTTGTCCTCCAGTCAGTCCTGTGTTAACAGTGCATAGCTGAATAGGACAGGGTAGGTCTATGCAGTTGTATTTTACAATCAGTTATTGTGGTGGTACTTGGACTAATCCTACTTTGTGTAAAGAGCTTGAGAACCACTGACTTAAGCCCTTTGCACATAGGCGCGTTTATCCGCACGGATAAAACGGACAATTTCTTTTTTTTTTAAGAAAACAATGATTCTCTACGACCTCATGCACACCGGATCCGGATTAGCCGTGCGACGAGGGGCTGCGGCCGTGCGTGTTTTTCTCGATCGAACCCAGTTCGATTTGTGCGTCTTGTCGCATGCGGTAAAAACTCATCACTCCTTTTATGACTACTTTTGGGATCCGCAGCGCCGATTCCGCCAACATTGCACAGCAAATCCAATGCGTTTTATTCAAGCAGCAAACGAAAAAAAAAAACGTAACTGTCCTGTGTGCAAAGGGCTTTAGACCCGAGATCAACTATTTTGTGGCGAACATTCGCAGGGGCGTCACAGGGGAGTGGGACTGAGTTACTAGGGCCCAAGGTGGAGGGGCCTTAATTATTTTATACTTTAGCTATTGAAAAATAGAAGATCTACAAGCTCACAGCGCGGCAACGAGTGCTGCGCTGCGAGCTTGTAGATCTTGTAGATCTAATTTTGAAACGTGAAAATGTGTGCAAATCTTTGAAAATATGTATTTTTTAAGCGAACATTTGTAACTAAAATGTTGCTTCTGGGGGGTCCCTGGAACGTAATATTTTGAGATGGGGTTCCGTGGCCAAATACATATCATTCTGGGGGTCCTTCACATGAAAAGGTTTGAGCACCACTGACATGGAAACATCGATTTTTCAAAAATATCAGATCTACAAGCTCGCAGCGCGGCACTCGGTGCCACACTGTGAGCTTGTATATCTGCTATTTTTCAATAGTTAAAGTACCCAGGGCCCAGAATTTGGTGCGACACCCCTGAACATTCGCCAAACTACTGCAACAAAAAACGGCATTTGACCAGACTATGGCATGAGTAATCGATGACATATGCGACAAAGGAAAATGAGACAATAATATTACCTGAAACACACAAAGACAATGTCCTGAATGATTGACCAAACGGCATAACCGCTCTGTAACTCCAAGCGTGCACAAAGGTTCCATTAAGGCCTGATTTAAACTGCCAGCCAAATCCAGCCTGAATCAGATCTGTGTCACATCAAGAGTGGAATCCGATTTGCTTAAATTAGTCTAAATGCAGACAGGTCACATGTAGGTCACATCATGAGATCTGATCTTTACAAACCACATCCAGAGGTGGTTTCAAAATCTGATTCAAATCTGATTTCTAAAGATGTGTCTCAGTCTGAACGCAGTAACCTGATCTAACGAGCCAAGTCACACATCAAACTGTCCAACACGTCACTTGCAGCGCGACTCGAGAGCCACTGATGTCATTACAGAGAGCGAGAATTGCATTTTGAGGGTGTTATGAAAATAAAACAATAGTTCAGCTTAAGTTTTACACTAAAGGAAAAAAGAATGGCGAGCAGCATTCAGTGGACAGACAGAGAAATTCAATTCACTTTGAGGGGATGTCTCAGTAGATGAGAAATGTACAGGAACAATTAAGGCAATATATGAAGACATATCTCACGGCATGGCAGAAAATGGGTTCAGGAGGTCCTAACTGCAATGTCATAGGAACATTGAAAGACGTACAAACATGTACAAAAAAGTAAGACATCTTTAATAATGACTTCTCATCTTTAACTGAGAGTAGGCTACTTAGGCTGGATTTACTCTAAATCCATCCTAAGTACTCTTAGTTCATTAATCATACATATTCTGAAGAAAACCTGGAGGCTTGACCAACAATATGAACATTATAACAGTGTGTAAAACAAATAAGAACATTATAATGGTGTGTAAAACAAAAAATGTACCACGGACAAGAGCCAGTATTTTCTGCAGGCACGTTTGTCCGGGTACGGACACGTTGATGACTGTTTTTGGACAGTTTATACTTGTTTTTGGACAGTTTGTACTTTCCATAGGACAGGTCTGGATTCCCTTCCTCTCCACACAGAGTCTCTCTCTCTCTCTCGCCCATTAAGATATGGTACGACTTCAACCATAATTTTATGCTTAAACTATTCAAATACAAGCTCACTGCGAGCTTGTGGATCTGCTATTTTTGAAAATGTGTGAAAATTCGCTGAATATTTTGACCCGATTCTATCCACCCATTTCCCCCGGGAATTCACTATAGAATTGTGAACGGCTGACATACAAGCTCACGTCGCGTCGCAGATGCAACCGTTGTGAGCTTGTAGATCACACTCGCCTGCGAGGCCGGAAATGCCGCCTGACCTCTGCGCTATGCAAGATGGGACTTGTAGATGAATGTCTTCTAAATCTTTCTTCTGAATCCGTGGTCAAGCATTTTCAAAAATTGCAGATCTACAAGCTCAATAGAGCACAATATCTGCTATTTTGTAATAGTTAAAGCATAAAATAATGGTTAATACGTGGTTAAAACGGGTCGGAGCGATGTTTGACGTTGTAGTTCTGGAGTTCGATCTGGTCTTTGATCTGATTGATCAGGATCTGAGACAGCAGAATCCCCACCAGCTGGAGAAGGAGAACAAGAAGAACACATGATAATAATATTAACAGTTTTATGAGTTTTATGAATACTATGATGTACAGTCGTGGCTAAAGGTATTGGCTAGATTGTCCACAGTGAAGGAACATCAAGATCTCTGGAGATGGACTTGGAGCCTTCAGATTGTCCATGTTTGGATGCAATCTGACCTCCTGACAATTCTCTCCTTTTGTATTTGGTCCATGCTCAGTGTGGGTCATGCAGTGACACAAAACAGCAGAATGAGGGATTTACTCCATTTAAACTGGTTGGATTAGTGATTACTAAAGATTAAAGTCAACTTGGACTCTGTGGTGAGTCCAAGTCTAACCCTGCTTGAAATTCAAGTACAGTGTATTTAAGTAGGCCTATATATTCAAATTTCTGTGTAGAATGAGCTAGTATTTATTCTAGTTTTATGTTGTGTTCCTCTGCAAACCAAATGCTGTATGATGATCAATATATGTTTTCATTTGCCAAGCTTCTGGAAGATTTTTTAGTTTTTTTTTCTTTCTGTTTTACAAATGCAAGGGTGCCAACACTTTTAGCCACAACTGTATAGTTATTATTATGAGTTTTGGAGCTTGTAGTTGGGCGTCAAAATGTTACATGTAAACGCATTAGTGATTTTTATTTATTCCTCGTCAATTTAATGCACAGCCATGAAGTGATTTTAATCTCGAGTCTGCAGTGGCTTGAAGTTTAAACATGTGTGTTTAATAAATGACCCTGGCAATATATCAAAGGTCCAGGTGTGTTAGATCAGTGGTTCTCAACCTGTGGGTCAGGACCCCCAGGGGGGTCCCTAAATTATTTTGGGGTGGGCCCAGACGATTAACATTGTGCAACATTTTCTCACTCTACAGTAACCAACATAAAGTTTAAGTGTATAGACTCTAGAGGGTATCTGCACAAGTGACAATTTAAGGACTTTTAATACCTCTAATAGTCCCCAGTTAACCCATTTAGTGCTCCAGACATGAATGGGTTAAATGTCCAGCGTGCCGCCCGCAGGCTCCCATACGCATCCATTGTCTTATTTTGAAGGCCAGAAGTCCATTGCGTAAACACTTCCGGTTTGACGCCATGACGTCATTCACCGGAAGCGATCGTCATCAACATGCGGTTGTGTAATGGCGGATCGTTGCCTTTCAACATGTGTTTTATTAACGAGAATCTAATGCCATCCTTGGCTTTAAAAGTGTTTGTTTGGAGAAAATGGACATTAAAGATGCGATTCCCCGTCGGCCTCCATGTTATGGGATTACTATTTTGTGCACGTGGATCCATGATGATGATGAATCGGCGAGGCCGATCGTGCCAGGACCTTCCGCCGGGCTACAGGGTAGGAGAACCGGCGTTACTCCATATACAGTACTTTTCGCGAGTATACTCCGGATCGGCACTCTAAATACTCGAGTATTTTTCACAAGTATTCTCGGGATCGGCTACAAATGAGTTAAGATATGATTATTTTGGGGGTCGTGGCCTGAACAGGTTGAGAACCACGGTGTTAGATGTGTAGTGTGCTACTAGGCTAATACTACAACCATGCAGCAGTGGTGAATCAAGGGAAGATGGAAAGACATCTCATTTCATGACAAACCACAAATCATTTGACAACACAGAAAAAGAAAGAAAGGGGAACTGAAATCTCAGCCATGTATACTGTTACTGTATACGTTTAGCATGGAACTGGATACAATGCTGTCATCAGTAACTATAAGGACAGAGTGGTACAGATACAATCTGACCTCCTGACAATTCTCTCCTTTTTCAATTGGTCCATGCTCAGTGTGTGACACAAAACAGCAGAATGGGGGATTTACTCCATTTAAACTGGTTGGATTAGTGATTACTAAAGATTAAAGTCAACTTGGACTCACCACAGGTGAATAGCCTGCTTGAAATTCAAGTACAGTGTATTTAAGTATTTGTGCAAGTTTCTTTGTAGAATGAGCTAGGATTCTGTATTTATTCTAGTTTTATGTTGTGTTCCTCTGCAAACCAAATAATGTATGTTGATGCAAAATATGTTTTCATTTGCCAAGCTTCAGGAAGATCTTTAAGTTTTTACAAATTTAAGGGTGCCAATACTTTTAGCCACAACTGTATACAGTATAATGTAGAGAACAGAGGGTAAGGAGTGTATCTGTTTGGCTGTAGAGTAAAAATCTCCCACACAAGGTGCTCTTTGGTAGTCAGGTTCTTCAGGGTGACTGTCACCATGAAGAAGGCATTGTGCCGCAACGCGTAGGTGCTTTTTTTATATTTCTTGCTACGCATTAGCCCTAAAATAAAGGCTTTTTAACTGTCCCTCAAGAGTGCCTTGGTCTAACCTTTTTTGTATATACAGTATGTTGCTGCCACTCTTCAGGGGTCATCAACGTTTTCAGGCCAAGGACCCCTTAGTTGAGAGAGAGATGAAGCAGGGACCCCCACAACCTTTTCATAGATTCCATATACCGGTAGTTTCATTGTTTGACAGCACGATCATCAGTGTTTTTTGGATTCATGTCAATTTGTGTTTTCAGATATTTAACCACTTGAACCGTCGATACTTAATAAACTTGACCTTTCACTCTGTACTTAGTCTGCTCTTTTTCCCCTCTACACCAAACCTCTTTGCTGAAAACAGCCGATCTACAAGCTAACAATGCCTTGCACTGAGCTTGTAGATCTGCTATGTTTGGCAAAGGTTATCCGAATATGGACACTAGAGTTCAAGTGGTTAATATAAAAATACACTAATAATACACTCAAAGATTTGGAGGACCCCCTGTTGAAGACTCATGGACTAGTGGATGGGGCTGCACTAGAAAACGAGCGATCCTTTTTCAATTCTACTGGTTCTTCAAATATACTGTAACATATACAGCACATTCCACAGGTAGAATGGCCACCCAGTAACAACACAGAGGTAAATGTATAGTATCTGTGGAATGGCCACCCAGTAAAAACAAAGAGGTAAATGTATAGTACCTGTGGAATGGCCACCCAGTAACAACACAGAGGTAAATGCATAGTACCTGTGGAATGGCCACCCAGTAACAACACAGAGGTAAATGTATAGTACCTGTGGACAGGCCACCCAGTAAAAACAAAGAGGTAAATGTATAGTACCTGTGGAATGGCCACCCAGTAACAACAAAGAGGTAAATGTATAGTACCTGTGGAATGGCCACCCAGTAACAACACAGAGGTAAATGTATAGTACCGGTGGACAGGCCACCCAGTAACAACACAGAGGTAAATGTATAGTACCTGTGGAATGGCCAGTCCCAGAGCCACCCCTCCCAGCAGGAACAGGTTGCTGTGGATCCAGTTGACCAGCTTGTCGATGCAGCCGTTGGTGTGGATGAGCTTCCCCGCCTCCAGGTAGTCCATGTCCTGCGTGTGGTGGCCGCACATGGTGTTGATCACCTCCTGCACGCAAAGACACGCACGCACAAATTGACAGTTTAGGCATTTAGCAGACGCTCTTAATCCAGAGCGACTTACAATAAGCAAGGTAAGAAAAAATAACAAAGGTAGACCAAGCACCTATTCAGTAAAAACTTTATATAAAACCTACAAATTGCTATCTAGCTTTCATGTTTGGTCATTGAGGGTAGGCGAGTGCTACAGTAAGTGCTATGGGCTAAGGTGGAGTCTGAAGAGGTGAGTCTTCAGGCCACGGTGGAAGCTAGGGAGTGAGTCTGTTGTTCTAAGTGCGACAGGGAGTTTTTTTCCACAGTTTGGGGGACAGGAGGGCGAACTGTCTAAGCCAAGTACACACACACACACACACACACACACACACACACCACATAGCAAATCAACCACAAAAAGACCAAAATAAAACAACCAGGCTCAGAATAAGGAAGCTGTCTGAGCACGCAGATCTGTAAGGCCACAGTATGTGTAAGATGCTGAAACGATGGGCAGATGGGAAACGACAACGCAGTCTCAAAGCTTACTGGAACAGATTGCAAAAAAAGCTTCTTTCCACGCACAATCAGGCACATGAACAAACTGTCGGAAACGAGAACGAAAAAGGAAACACTAGGCCCCCCCCCCCCCCCATCCGTATGAATGTGGTGAATGTAATGCACAATCTATGTAAAGCACCTTGGATAAAAGCCATTTACCATTCAATACACTGTGAAGTAGTTTACTGTACATTAAGTTAGGTAGCAACTACTGGAAAACATGCTGTTGGGGTATACAATAAAACAACTTTTTTTGCACTCTTTTCTTTAAATCTTACCAGGCCTTTTATTCTGCTGCTGTTATATATGCTGCTGCATTGTCTGAAGGAAGCCAAACCAAAACAAGTTTTACTCTTATGTAGATAGATAGATAGATAGATAGATAGATAGATAGTAAATGTAAATGGTGCATTTATATAGCACTTTTAACCAAGGCGCTTTACATAGATTGATTACATTCACCCATTCACACACCAATGGCGGAGGAAACCATGCAAGGCACCAACCTGCTCATCAGGAGCAACTAGGGGTTCAGAGTCTTGCTCAAGGACTCTTCCACATGCATTAACTCTGGGGGAGCCCGGGATCGAACTGGGAACCCTTCGTGCTCTAATGACGGTTTCTCTACCCCTGAGCTATATGCCGCCCTCTGGATACCTTTATTGTGCCAAGGGGGGAAATCAGTCGCCCAGAGTCAGCACAGCAGTTTAAGGTTACAAGTTACAAAGAATTAAGAAAAAAAAGTACTGTTGTGTACAGCAGGGGTTCCCAAACCTTTTTGTCTCAGGGCACGCCATAAATACTTTTTTAATCCGAGGCAGCCCTACATTATAATTTTCACTCCCAGCACCTTAAATTTATAGAATATCGTCGTTGTCGGGTGGAAACCTTGTATGTCTAAAACCTTTCTGTTTGTATTTATCATCTATAAAATGTACTAAACTAGTGAAAACAGCAGATCTACAAGCACACAACGCCTCGCATATGTGCTTGTAGATCGGCTGTTTTCACTAGTTTTGTGCCACAGAGGTTTCTGCCTGACAGTGACGATATTTTAGATTATGTTGCGAGGAAAACGTTGAGATAATATCCATTTTGGTTAGAACTGACTGAAAATAACTTTGTACTTCAAGTTTAAAATGCTACTAAATATTTCTTCAAGTGTCGAAATAAATTCCAAATATTATCAAATGATCTCGCGGCACCCCTGGACTGCCGTCGTGGCACCCCAGGGTGCCCCGTCACCCACTTTGAAAACCCCTGGTGTACAGTCAAAAAAGCAAGGCACAATAAAAAGAAGAATATATACATGAAGTGTCAAAAAGCTGTCACGATAAAAGAAGAAGAAACAAATATATGTGTGTGTGTGTGTGTGTGTGTGTGTGTGTGTGTGTGTGTGTGTGTGTGTGTGTGTGTGCGTGCGTGCGTGCGTGCGTGCGTGCGTGCGTGCGTGCGTGCGTGCGTGCGTGCGTGCGTGCGTGCGTGTGTGTATCCAAAAAACATTCAATGCTCGTAAGTGTCACGTCACAATACCTAAATCACAACTAAACAATGCAGTGCCAAACAAAAGTGTTCATAACAGTCAATGCTAGTCAGTGCAACACAAGTATCTAGTTGTACTGTACTGTACCTGTACACAAGATGTAAGAATAAAGTACAACCTTGACCCTTGTAACCACAAAGGAAAGGAACCTGGTGTGAAAGCTGCCTGTTTGAACAGGTGAGTGTTTAACAATCTTTTTTAAAGATGACCACAGGGAGGCGCCATGGTTCTCAGGTCCAGGGGGAGAGTATTAATGTCATATCCTCGGGGGTGAAGCTCATCACCTATGTGAACCACGCTGACCTCCCAGAGAGTCTATTGAGCCCGCTGCCTGCAAACAACTGGCTGCAAGTCTAGACGAGTTGTGTTGCAAATCTTTCTGCTCAAACTGTGCCGTTAGAACTGTGCTGTTAGGACTGTGCTGTTAGAACTAGGGCTGTTAGAACTAGGGCTGTCACAATTATTACATAATCGTCTAATCGTGATATTTTGACATAATCATGATTATTTTTCATAATCGTCATAATCGTTTCCATGTTGAAAAATGTTCTTATATTTTAAAAAGAAAAGTAAAAAATAGTGGAAATAGCAGATCTACAAGCTCACAACGCGTCGCATCGCGACGCGTTGTGAGCTTGTAGCTCGGCTATTTCCACTATCAATGTTCTTTTTAACTATAAAGTTGTCAAATATGTCAGTCATTTCTTTGTATATTTAGGAACTTATGTGTCATATCTTCCATGTGCAACTTCAAAGCCTAAAAGCCAAACAGAAATGTAATTGTCAACAACAAAAACACAATAAAATCGTTAATCTCAATTATTTGAGTGACAATTAAACGTCATGTAAAATGTCATAATCGTGACAGCCCTAGTTAGAACTGTGCAGTTAAAAGTAGCATATCGTCTCAAAACGAAATGTCCCAAACTGTTACTTTTCAAGGATTCATGAAACATAGAAACAGTAGCAGATCTACAAGTTCACCCTATGAGTGGAGACGTGACAACAGATCTACAAGCTCACCCTGTGAGAGGAGACGTGACAGCAGGATCTCACTATTTCCATAGATAATGCATTGGTGACTTGGGTCCCTACTGCTAGAAACCTTGGTGTGGTCCTGGACAGCCAGCTATCATTCAAGGCCATCATTTATCATTATGCAACGCTGAGGAAGGCCTAAGGGCTGAAACGCGTCCGTACACTGTCCATTGAGGTAAATAAAATCATGTAAAAAGGATATTCCTTGAGTGCTGGCGACTACTTCTTTCTCATTATCATTCAAGGCCAGACATCTGTCATATCAAAGCTTGACTATTGTAACTCTCTCCTCACTGGTCTCCCGGCATGTGCACTTAACCCTGCAAGGCCCAGCGTTGCTTTTTGGCAACGTTTTTTAAATCATTTTTAAAAAAATGTTATAATTAGTTTTCCTGTTCTTTTTTCACATTAACATCACCATTAAATCCTATTGTTTAGTATTACAATGCCATTGGCCACGATATTTGCATATAAATACCCCCCACAGAGACTGACATTCACACCTCCCAGAGAAGTTGAAATTCCAGCGTCTGGACGAACAACATCTCACTTTTTAACTGAAGCTATTCCTCACTAAAACATTAGTACCAGTAAGACTCCCTAATCGGGAGATAAGCGACCGTCAGGTCACATGTATACACAAAGAGGGCTGTAAGTGGCATTGGTTCCTGGGTGTAGGGGGACGTGTAGACATAGTGTGTACCGATTTGTGTGATTTTAGGGCAAAATCTGTAGGAGCAGTGTCCAAAAATGTGTTTTGCAAGAATCGGCCTCATGGTGGCGCTAGAAGAGGGCCATGTGAGAAATGAGGGGTGGGGTCTCCGCGTTGCCTTGGCGGACGAATAGGTACCGGCCCCGGCTCTCCCGGACGCTCCTGAGTTACGGCATTTTATGTGAGCTGCAGTGGAGGGGGTCCTCCACTGGGGGCGCCACCACTTTTGCATCCGTTCTGGAGCACCAGGAGTCGGTGGTCCCCGGGAATTCCCCGTGAGCAGCCCTGTTGGGGTGGTCATTTTTGCACATTTGGTCATTTTTTACATCTGGGGGTCCCTGTAATATTTTTTGTCGTGATCATTAGAATGTCTAGAACATGTGCATATGTTAATATTGTGAAAAATATCCCCAAAATGCAAATTAGAGCATGATTTATGATTTATGGCTATAAAACCTTACAAAAACATGATTAATTTTTTTAAATTACATTTTCCTGTGATTACTGATTAGGACTCCTACAACACCATCTGATTTTTTTTAATTTTTTTTGGCCAGTAGAAATTAATTCGGGCCTTGCAGGGTTAAACCTCTCCAACTGATCCAAAATTCCGCGGCACGACTGGTCTTCAACCAGCCTAATTTCTCACATGTCTCTCCCCTTCTCAGGTCCCTCCACTGGCTCCCGGTTGCGGCCCGCACTGAATACAAGACACTGATGCTGACCTTCAAAGCAGCCAAAGGCATGGCTCCTCCATACCTCCAAAACCTGATCAAGCCCCTACACCCCCACCCGTGCACTTAGATCAGCCAACTCAGGGATGCTGACAGAACCCTCGCTAAAAACCCCAGGGCAAAAATCCACTCGTCCGAGACAGTTTGCCCTCCTGGCCCCAAAGTTGTGGAACAAACTCCCTGTCACACTTAGAACAACGGACTCACTCGCTAGCTTTCGCCGTGGACTGAAGACTCACCTTTTCAGACTCCACCTAAACCCTTAGCACTACTGAAACACTCAATGACCATACATGAAGCTAGTCAGCATTAGTTTTTTAGGTTTTTAGAACCTTTTCTTGACTGATTATTTAGTTTCCTAGATAGATATCCATTTGCATTTGTTATATTGCTGTTGATGTATGACATATTACCCTGTTTATTATTGTGATGTTTTATCTGCTTATTGTAAGTCGCTTTGGATTAAAAGCGTCTGCTAAATGCCTAAACTGTAAACTGTTCTCCTGCCATACCACTAAAATGTGGAACGCCCTACCGAAGGCCTTAAAGGAGTGTAAATCCTTTAAACCTCCTTTAAAACCGCCCTGAAAAGCCGCTGCCACTCGAAACTGGTAACAGTAAACTTAGTCTAACCTTACCTTACCTCCCCCTGACCTTTCTGTTGTAAATACCATTTATTTTATGCATCGTGTTAACAGTTTTTCTTTCTCTGCATAGTAGATGTTTTATCTGTCTGTCATTCAATGTTAGATGAGGTTAAAAAAGGATCTCAATTTAAATAAGTCATGGGCAGGGGTTGACACTAAGGTCTCAGAGGCACTTGCCCATCGGGCAAGTAAAGGTCATGTTCTACTTGCTCTCTGGTCATCTCCACTTGCCCAAATAGTAAGTCGTCCATTATAAAATGATAGCTAAGATTTTAATTACCGCTTAATTTAACACTTATTTCTTTACTTTCTGGGGCTTATGCGATAAAAACAATGTCCAAATCCAAATATTTCACACTTGACAGTAAACAGTGCAGTTATTTTAGAAGACTGGCCACTTTCAGGTGTTTAGACAGATATCTTGTGTTGTGTTTATAGACGGTTCGCCCCCTCTCAAATGAGCACTTGCCTGGTCGGGCTTGCCTGGCTCCAGCCGATAGACCCGCCCACTCTCTGAGTGGACTGCTTCTCTTGGTCTGGTTTTGTCATATGACGCGTCTCTTTCTATCGGTGTCTTGGCAAACCGACCAATGAAATCAATGCAAGACGGAGGAGGGGTGGGTGACGTGGGTCTAACTTTTGAAAATCAACCGAAACAGTGGAGGGAGGGGTGGCTCACCAGAGCTCTTAATTGCTCCCTTTGAACTTCAAAGGGGTTCTGAACTGCAGTCATTGATTGAGCCATACAAGTGTAAATAGCTCGTTAGTGCTTCTCTCTAATCAATGAAACATCAAAGACAACAACTTGATTCCTGTCATACAGGGGGAGGGGGAATCTTTTGTGTACACACGTCAAACACAACCCCTCCCACCAGATCTCTTGTGATTGGGAATTTCACATTTTAAATACCCCTCCCCCCCCCCCATTTTTAAATCAAATAGAATAGGGACAACTTCAGACTCAAGCTCCAGCGCAGAGTCTGAAATCAGGCTATGGTCGGGCAACCTGAAAGAAACTTCACCTGCCCGAAAGTTTTATTTAACTGTGGGCAATCCTTAGTGTCAATGCCTGCTTGAGCTTAAGCTAGTACCTAGTTGACCTTGTACCAATGAACTGTACTGTACCTTTACCTATGCATAATTCTTCAGTCAATCAAAGCTCACCCTGGCTGAGGAGAGGTGACGACAACAGATCTACAAGCTCACCCTGGCTGTGGAGAGGTGACGACAACAGATCTACAAGCTCACCCTCTGTGTAGAGACGTGGCAGCAGGAGAAAGGTACAGAGCAGCGCTCTCCACTGGGGTTGTCGGGGGTGCAGTTGAAGTAGACGTTCTGGGACCAGTCAGTGTAGGCCACCCCACCACAGCACCCAAACTACAGGGGACAGAGACAATCAAAGTGTTAGGACACCCCACCACAGCACCCAAACTACAGGGGACAGAGACAATCAAAGTGTTAGGACACCCCACCACAGCACCCAAACTACAGGGGACAGAGACAATCAAAGTGTTAGGACACCCCACCACAGCACCCAAACTACAGGGGACACAGAGACAATCAAAGTGTTAGGACACCCCACCACAGCACCCAAACTACAGGGGACAGAGACAATCAAAGTGTTAGGACACCCCACCACAGCACCCAAACTACAGGGGACAGAGACAATCAAAGTGTTAGGACACCCCACCACAGCACCCAAACTACAGGGGAACAGAGACAATCAAAGTGTTACACTACCCCTCCACAGCACCCAAAGTCCCAAACTACAGGGGACACAGAGACAATCAAAGTGTTACACTACCCCTCCACAGCACCCAAAGTCCCAAACTACAGGGGACACAGAGACAATCAAAGTGTTACACTACCCCTCCACAGCACCCAAACTACAGGGGACACAGAGACAATCAAAGTGTTAGGCCACCCCACCACAGCACCCAAACTACAGGCGAACAGAGACAATCAAAGTGTTACACTACCCCTCCACAGCACCCAAAGTCCCAAACTACAGGGGACACAGAGACAATCAAAGTGTTAGGACACCCCACCACAGCACCCAAACTACAGGGGGACAGAGACAATCAAAGTGTTAGGACACCCCACCACAGCACCCAAACTACAGGGGACAGAGACAATCAAAGTGTTAGGACACCCCAGCACAGCACCCAAACTACAGGGGGACACAGAGACAATCAAAGGGTTAGGACACCCCACCACAGCACCCAAACTACAGGGGGACACAGAGACAATCAGTGTGTAAGTGCTATTCAACCTGCGGCCCGACATTGACATGCGGCATCAACATGACGCATGTCTATGCGGCTCGTCATGGTCAGACCAATAAAAATATTTTTTTTCTATATTCAAATAATATCCAAAGTCATATTTTCTCTCCATATTTTCTCTAAGCAACTATTTGTCTTTTTCTCAGTTTTTTTGCTATTTTGTTTGTTCCTAAAGAAGAAACGTCATCATTTCATAATTAAGTTCAATGAGGTTTGGCCTTATAGATGGAAACATGTCCGTTTACGTGTGTTTCCTTATTTTTTAGACTAGTCGTCTAGAGTGTTACAAAATCACTGTCTAAACGTCCAAAATAGGACTGTCATTTTTAGCTTGCGGCCCTTGGACTTCTGGTATTTTGCTGAGTGGCCCCTGAGCCATCTTAAGTTGAGTAGCCCTGTCAGTTGGACGGACGGACAATAGCAGATATACTGTACCTGAAGGGCTCCTATCACTCGATAATCACCGCTGAGCGAGATGTTATCCCGCTTATTATCCTGCTAAATTAAAAACTCAGTAACAAAGTATTTCCATGTTTACAGACTGCTTAAAGTGTTCCACAAGTGTTGCCCTGGGTATCCCCCCCCCCAGCCCAACACGTTGCATGGAAAACAAGGAAGTGCTGATCAAATAGAATCCATCTTCTGTCTATTTCTTGCCTCAAATGTTTTGAAAAACATTCTTGATATACGTTCAGTTGTAAATTACGCTGTGTGTTTGTTTACATGTCTGACACGATGGAAACGGTACTAAATTCACGCAGCGCAGCCTGAGTACAGCAGGTGCTCTGAGCCTTTGATTAGGCAGCGGCCCGTTATAGAGCGGAGCGGTCATTATTCACCTATAATTCACTCGCTGATTTCAGCGCTTGACCAATCAGAATCAAGCATTCAACCAAGCCGGGTAATAATACGTTTTCGACATTTGTAAGGAGGAGACTTCACCTCTTTCTGTCCATAGTCGATGAGGTTCTGCAGATCGATGTCGTCTCTGTAATGGACGATGGAGTCGTTGATGATCTCCGTCACTCTGTGGCGAGCCTGAGCAAAACACGGGAAAAGATTTAACACTGTTATCGGACTGTATACGGTAGAGCTTTGTCTAAAGAAATTGAATATTGTGTAAAAAAGCTGACAGCGGAAATTTCACACGGCACTTCAGAAAGTTGACATTTCTCTAGTTGTTTTGAGTGGTCTTGTGTAATATTTTATGCATCTAGAATATATGAAAGTGTCTTAATTTATGTATATGGTACTGTAGTGTTTATAATTCTGGTCATACATGGTAAATGGTGCATTTATATAGTGCCTTTATCCAAGGCACTTTACATAGATTGTGCATTACATTCACCCATTCACACACACATTCATACACCGATGGTGGAGCTAACCAGAGTCTTGCTCAAGAGTTCAGAGTCTTGCTCAAGGACTCTTCCACACTGACTCTGGGGGAACCCGGGATGGAACTGGGAACCCTTTGGGAACCCTCTGTGATCTAAGACGGCAACCCTGAGCCACCCTGAGTCAAGTGCAGTGCAGCATCTAGGTCACATAAAACGATATATCGTTGTTGTCAGGCAGAAACCTCTTATCTCCATACTTTATGGAGATCAAATGTGTGTTTAACCCATTTAGGCCTGAACACATTATGACGCAATATTTTATGCTTTAAATATAAAAAAAAAATAGCAGATCTACAAGCTTGTAGATCTGCTATTTTTGCGAGCTTGTAGATCTGCTATTTTTGAAAAATCATGAAAATTAGAATTTTGACCCCATTCTATAAGTGTCTTTTGAATCCTTCTAAGATTTTTGGAAAAAAAACTATGTTTCTATGTCAGCAATCTGGCCAGCCATCGTCAAAGAAAAGGTCCTTTTCACTTAACTGGAGCTCAGTTAGTCTGTTCTTGAGAGACCACTATGTCAGTGGTTCTCAAACCTTTTCATGTGAAGGACCCCCAAAATGATACGTATTTGGCCACGGACCCCCATTTCAAAATATCTAGTTCCAGCCCAGGGACCACCCAAAAGCAAAATTTGAGTTACAAACGTTCGCTTTGAAAATACATACCGGGTATATTCAAAGATTTGCACACGTTTTCACGACTTTTTCAAAAATAGCAGATCTACAAGCTCGCAGCGCGGCACGTGAGCTTGTATATCTGCTATTTTTCAATAGTTAAAGCAGTCAATAATCCTAGGCCTAAATGGGTTAAATACTTGATCACACTACAGCGTCACACGAAAGCCTCAAACGTAGCAGATCTACAAGATCAACAAGTTCGCAACGTGTTGTGAGCCTTGTAGCTCGGCTGTTTTAAAATAGCCGGTGTATATGGATTCAGAGTCGGATATCCTGATAGTTGCTTCTTTCTTTTTTTTCGTAGACCACCTGGTTTGCTTGTTTCTCTCGTCGCCAGACCTGGCAACACTCACCTTGTCAGAGAAGACGAAGCCGAGGACACCGGCGGTCAACTGCATCAAGAAGATCACTGTGATGAAGATGCAGAACTATAGAGAGAGAGAGAGAGAGAGAGAGAGAGAGAGAGAGAGAGGTGTGTCAATTTCAATTCAAAAGAGCTTTATTGGCATGAGAAAACATACGTTTACATCAGCCTTTTTTAAATGAAGTGCTTTGTTTTTATTTGCTAGATAGTCGGTGTGCTATGTCAACATACATTTTAATGACACCTCATCAAAAATTCAGACATATTTTGATTGGCAGGACATTGTTATACTGATCATTAGACTCAGAGCAATAACCCACCTATCTCCCCGACCCCCTCCCCAGTCAGAGTTCAGAGTTTTAATGAATGTAAAATTATGTGCAGAACGTAATTTGCT
Source organism: Nannobrachium achirus (assembly GCF_963921795.1). Taxonomy (NCBI): domain Eukaryota; kingdom Metazoa; phylum Chordata; class Actinopteri; order Myctophiformes; family Myctophidae; genus Nannobrachium; species Nannobrachium achirus. The sequence continues at coordinate 7,586,844 of NC_137830.1, forward strand.
GCAAATTGGGTGACTTAATGTAATTGACCACGTTTAAAACAATATTTGATTTTAAAATAATCCTCTCTCTCACACTTCTGCCAGTGTGCCAGTGATCACCCTCCACTGTGCCAATATTGGCACCGTGCCTAAGGTTGCCTAGCCCTGGTTTTCATTGCCAAAGCAAGTGTCGAAATATAATAAAAACAGTGGAACATGGGTAACGTATATACAGTTGGAGGGCAGCATTGTGTAAACCAGGAGTTTTCAAAATGGGTGACGGGGAACCCTGGGGTGCCGTGACGGCAGTCCAGGGGTGCCGCGAGATCATTTGATAATATTTGGCATTTATTTGGACACTTGAAAACATATTTAGTATCATTTTAAACTTGAAGTACAAAGTTATTTTCAGTGAGTTCTAACCAAAATGTCTATTATTTCAACGTTTTCCTCGCAACATAATCACTAAAGTATCATTACTGTCAGGCAGAAACCTCTGTCGCACAAAACTAGTGAAAACAGCCGATCTACAAGCACACATGATGCGAGGCGTTGTGTGATTGTAGATCTGCTGTGTACAGATCTCCGTGTACACATTTTTACGAAGAAATGTGTCATCATGATGTCATCATGCTCTGATGTCACTGTGATGTCAGGGGAAACCACTCTACCAGAATGGGTTTGCCACTCTGACATCATGCTCTGGCTTCACTGGGATGTCATTCTAAAATAATCCCTTTTATGCCCATATATGGAGTTCCTTGATGTCATCAATATTAACGATGCCCTGTTAGAGAGATCCCTGTGATGCCAGGGGAACAAATCCATTGTATGCCCATACATGGAGATCCCTGATGTCCACAGCCCTGATGTCCACATCACGGTGGCGTGACCTCGCCCTTTAGGGCTAGGCCGCTTGTCGCCCTGAGGCGTAGGGCTGTCACGATTATGACATTTTACATGACGATTGTCACTCAAATAATTGCGATTAGCGATTTAATTGTGTTTTTGTCGTTGACAATTACATTTCTGTTTGGCTTGTAGGCTTTGAAGTTGCACATGGCAGATATGACACATAACCTAAATATACAAAGAAATGACTGACATATTTGACAACTTTATACTTAAAAAAGAACATTGATAGTGGAAATAGCAGATCTACAAGCTCACAACGCGTTTGCAATGTTTTACTTAAAAAAAATATATGAACATTTTTCAACATGGAAACGATTATGACGGTTGTGAAAAATAATTGTGATTACCGTATTTTCCGGACTATAAGGCGCACTTAAAAGCCTTTAATTTTCTCAAAAAACTACAGTGCGCCTTATAGTCCAGTGCGCCTTATATATGGATCATTCATTGACATTGACATTCCCTTTTGCACAGCTCCATCTGTTGGATGCATAACGTAACGGTAGCGTCTATTATGTGCGCCTTATAGTCAGGTGCGCCTTATATATGAAAACAGTTTGAAAATAGACCATTCATTGACAGTGCGCCTTATAGTCAGATGCGCCTTATAGTCCAGAAAATACTGTATGTCAAATAATTGCGATTATGTCAAATAATTGCGATTATGTCAAATAATTGCGATTAGACGATTATGTAATAATTGTGACAGGCCTACTGAGGCGTCTTACTAGTATTTATATTCAAGCTTTTTCATACAAATGGCAGCAATATTTAGCATTCATTTTGGGTCAAACTTACAGTCTGCAGCAGACAGATGTTTTCTCGTAAGGAACCGATGCAGCCACAGAAGGTGATGAAGAACATGAGGACCCCCACCACTAGGAGGATGATGGCAGGGTCCACCGAGAGACAGGCCATGGCTGCTTCTGATGCACACAAACACACACAGTTTAAAGTTTAGGCATTTAGCAGACGCTCTTAATCCAGAGCGATTTACACTAAACAAGGTAATACATCTATACCAGGGGTCTTCAACAGGGGGCCCGGGACCACTAGGGGGTCCTCAGAGTTACTACAGGGGGTCCTCCAAATCTTAGTGTGATAGAATTTTTTTCTCCATTTTTATATTAACCACTTTAATCTTAGCGTCCATATTCTGAGAACTTTAGCCGAAAATAGCAGATCTACAAGCTCACAGATCGGCTATTTTCGGCAAAGACGTTTTGGTGTAGAGGGGTAAAAGAGCAGACTAAGTACAGAGGGGAATGTCAAGTTATGTATTGACGGTTCAAGTCGTTAAATACGTACTATATCTGAAAACACAAATTGATGATTGTGCTATCAAACAAAGAAACTATATGGAATCTATGAAAAGGTTGTGTGGGTCCCTGCTTCATCTCTCTCTCAACTAAGGGGTCCTTGGCCTGAAAACGAACGAAGAGCCCTGATCTATACAATAACTAAGGTACATCAATTGCATAGAAATATCATTCTAGAGAAAAATAACTAATCAGTAAAAAAACTTTAAATAAACTCTAAAAATGCTATGTGCTATGGGCCTAGGTGGAGTCTGAAGAGGTGAGTCTGAAGAGGTGAGTCTTCAGACCACGTACGGTGGAAGCTAGGGAGTGAGTCTGTTGTGTTGTCAATAATGGACTAGGGATGGGACGATTATGAAAATGTCATATCACGATTATTGTGAGAAAATAAATCGCGATTTACGATATTATCGCGATAATCAAAATCCATTATCCCGGGGCGGAACATTTGCCAAAATAGAGCAGATCTACAAGCTCAGTGTGACGCGTTGTGAGCTTGTAGATCTGGCAAAGACATTCTGGCAAAGACATTCGATAGAGAGTGAAAAAAAGATTGTATCAAGTACGTATATAACTGGATATGCAGCTCGGCAATAAAAAGGTGAATTGATCCCAGTGCATGACAGAGGACGATATCAAGATAAATTAAATCTCCACGATACGATTATCATGAGTGTTTTTTATCACGATAAACGATAATATCGCTTATCGTCCCATCCCTATAATGGACTGCCGTAAAGAGGCAAAATCACACCCTCTCCGGTCAAAGCTAACTCGCTAGAAATGTACTTTTCCCCCTGGATGGAATAACACCAGATGACAGTAAGAAAAAGGACCACTGGTTGAGTTCTAACCTGCGTGTTTCATCATGCGAGCATACACTCCGATGGCCAGCATCACCATGGCGATCATCTAGAGGAGGACAGCAAGAGAAGAACAGTTAGAATACCGGTTAGAGAAAGAACAGAATAGTTACCAGAACTTTGCTCTGATGAAGAGAAGAACCGTTAAGGCCTGTCTATAATTTCTCCGAAATGTTCGGTGAGTTGTGTTTTCCGACGTGAACATTTCCGAACTCTCATTCGGTCTAATGCTTTTCAGAAGTCGCGAGGGACATACATTTATGGTTGAAAAGGACCTTTTGACCGAAATCTTCGGTTTTGGTTGAAGTATGGACTAGTTATCAGAACTTTGCTCTGATGAAGACCTGTGTGTGTGGCACAAAAATAAGACCTGTGTACTAATAGCCATCAGTGTTGCCAGGTTTTGCCAGAAAAACAAAAAACAGAGCCCAACAGAATTGACAGTTTTTTTTTTACCAGACTTGAACCCAATATAACCACTAGCTCGTAGATCTGGGAAGTCATATTTGGACGTACAATTTGTATGTTACAAATCTTGTCCCTAGTATTTTCAGATGGATGGTCCGCAGACAAATACATATTAATTTGGGGTCCCCACGTGATTCCACAATCCACATTGTCCCCAGATAACAGTGAAATGACAACTGGGGGCGGCAGTGGCTCAGGGGTAGAGAAACCGTCATTAGAACACAGTTCGATCTCGGGCTCCCCCAGAGTTAGTGTGGAAGTGTCCTTGAGCAAGTCTCTGAACCCCTAGTTGCTCCCGGTGAGCAGGTTGGTGCCTTGCATGGTTTCCTCC